>NC_137953.1:4287261-4297261 GCF_963924665.1 Micromys minutus
TCTCCTTCCATTCCCCCCACCCCGCCACATTCTGCCCCATGACTGGGTCCTGACCACGTTTTCATATTTGACGTTAGAAGATCAAACAGGGCCTAAGTTGGAGGTGAGACACAGGGTGAGCTTGAAGTCTGGAGTATCTGGGCTACAGGAGACACTGTTTTACAAGAAGGAGGAGGAGGAGGAGAAAAGGAGGAGAAGAAAAAAGAAAGAAACAAACATTAGAAAAAGGAAGAATAGAGGAGGAATAATGTGAGGAGGGAGAAAGGAGAAGGGGAAAGAGAATACAAGGGGAGGGGAAGGGAAGAGGAGAAAGAAGAGGAAGAGGGGGAAGGATAGGAGGGAAAGGAGGAGGAAAGGATTGGGCTTGGAAGGGAAATGTGTGTGGCAGGGTTCAGCTTATGGAGATACACAGAGTGGTGTTTTTGGTTTTTTTTGTTTTTTTTTTGTTTTTTTTATGGACATACACAGGTGAAGATTGCCTGCTCATTGCTTGGTCAGAGCACAGGACGATTTGGGGACTGCAACCCACCCCCACCCCTACCCCAGCAAGGAGCAAGGGCTTCAGAACCCTAGGGAAGCTTTGGGGAGTAGTTAGCTCCACCAGGAAGTCAGTGCCTTCGGGCTCTGAGGGAGCCTTTCTTGTTTCCCCTCCCCCTCAGCTTTGCCCCATCAAGGTCTGACCCACTTCCACGGCCTTGCTGTCTGCTGACCCGGGGCTTACACAGCATGGGCACTCAGTAAATAGTTTCTGGGTGAGTGAATTTGACTAAATTCATGAGCACATCGGTGAGGGATTAGCTGCCACAAAAAAAGGAGCTAAGTGCCTGAGATCCAAGGAACAGGAGTTAGGGGTGGAGTGGTAAGGGGCTGCTGCCCCAGAACACAGGGCGGTGGGAGGCAAAGCCTGAGGGTGCCAGGGTCTTGACAAGTGTATGAAGTGAGTATTTGAGAGAGGCCTTGAGAGCTCCACGCCCTGGTTCCGTGACTCATAAACCCCTTTTCTTGAAGTTGTACATAAACTCCAGATGTGTTGTTCTCTAAGGCAGGAGAGGAGAACCTGCCTGTTTGTGCTCACAGGAGTCCCTCCTGTGGAAGCTTTGGGGACATCAGCTCAGCCTGTTTCCCACCCCTGAAGGCAAGTCTGCCAGTAATACAGGACTTACATCGCTGCCCATACCCTATGAGGTTAGGAGTAGTTAATTAAGCATCTGATCCGTGTCTGGAAAGTTTAAACTGGGTCTCAGTGAACTGGCCTTCCTGATGGTCCCTGGGAACCGGGACGGGAAGATGGGATGAAGGTGCAGGTAGAAACAGGCATGAGTGGATCTGCCACAAAGCTGCTGGAGAGGCCCTGCAGCCCAGAGAAGGGACTCAAGGTCAGCGTATCCTCCAAGCCTGGCTGGTCCCTCTGCCTTGGCTCTTCTGCTCTTAGATGGAGGGCCCATACACGCTTCCCTGGCCAAGACCCAATTCTTAGAAGTCTCTCCTTCCTCCTGCTGTTTCTCTCTCTCTCTCTGGAGACTTAGCTGCCCACTGAAGCTGATCTCTTGTAGATAAACTGTACTCTAAAGTAAGCAAGGTATAAACAGACCTCTCTTCCAGAGCACACTCTAGTCCCGGGTACGGGGGTCACTTGGGACGGGTGCTCGACAGAAATGCTTACCACAGCCAAACCCTACCACAGGTAGTCTTAACTGACATGGAAATTACCACCATTTCTGTCCTCACTGGGTCTGCTGGCCATCGTGAGTGTAATAAGCACAAAACCCTGGTCCCTAAGAGGCTGTTTCTTGAAATGCCTGAGGCATTCTCACATCTGGGCACAGGGGACAGATAGCTCAGTAGTTAAAAATGCTTGTTTCTCATGCAGAAGGCCCAGGGTCAGTTCTCAACACACATATTGAGTGGCTCACAACCGCATGTGCACGGCACACATATGCACCCTCAGCACACAAGCACACACATAAACTAAAAATCTATGAGTCTCTTTTTTAAAGGAAAGAAAAGTCACAGTGACCCAGTATGGTGGTTCGTATCTGTAATCTCACTTGGGAGGTGGAGGCAGGAGGATTGCTATGAGTCGAGACCAGCTTGGACCACTGTGGTTCTCTGTTGGTTCAAGGGGTAGGATGGTCATTTCATGTGACCAAGCTAATGGGGCTGCAAATAAAACTTTTTTCTTAGTCTTTCCACTTATCCTCTTTCCACTGGTGACTCTGTGGGTGGCAGTGAACTTTGTAACAGTTACAACAGCAACAATATCTCTGTCTCATTCCCTCTCTCCTCTCTCCTCTCTCTCTATTCTCTCTCTTTCCTCTCTCTCCTCTCTCTCTATTCTCTCTCTTTCCTCTCTCTCCTCTCTCCCTCTCTCTCCTCTCTCCCTCTCTCTCCTTTCTCTCTTCCTCTCTCTCTCTCCTCTCTCTCTCCTTTCTCTCTTCCTCTCTCCTCTCTCTCTCCTTTCTCTCTTCCTCTCTCCTCTCTCTCTCCTTCCTATCTCCTCTCTCTCTCTCCTCCCTCTCTCTCTCCCCCCCTCCTCTCTCTCTCTCTCTTTCTCTCTCTCTCCTCCCCCTCCCCCCCTCCCTCTCCTCTCTCTCTCCCCGTGCAATCCCACTCAAGTAGGGCTCTAACACTCTCAGTGTCACTCTGTACATGTCGCTCTAAGGTGTGGAGAACCTTCTTACAAACCCTAAGATTGTGCCGGAGAGATGGCTCCGCAGTTAAGCGCATGCTCTGTTCTTGCAGAGGATTCAAACTCACCCCCAGCACCCACACCAGGTGCCTCAACCACCTTTAACTCCAGGAAATCAGACATCCTCTTCCGGACTCCACGAGCTCCTAAACTCACATGCACATGCCCCTATGGGTACACGCATAAGCACGTAATTCAAAATACAATTTAAAAGTCTTTTAAAAACCTCAAGACTAGGGATTACAAATGATGGGAATAGTTTGAACAAAAAGTTTCAGGGAAAAAAACGGGAGCAGCCAATGGGCTGCAAGATGACTCTGTGGATTTGGGTGCCTGAGTTCGATCCTCAGGACACACGTGGTGGGAAAAGCTCCCTGCCCCAGTGTGTGTGTGTGTGTGTGTGTGTGTGTGTGTGTGCTAAAGCAAACAAACACCACAAAGGTTGGAGGCAAACAGGTGGAACAGTCTGAAGAAAGAAAAACAGGTCAAGAAGAGCCATTTTGGTTGTGCTCTGAGGGGAGCTAGCTAGCGGAGCCAGGCAAGTGGCTGCCTTCCTGCTTTTGGATAGCATCAGGCAGATCTCGGTGTGTTTGTGACTGGGACAATGTCATCCCAGGTTTATTTAAAAAGTCCCTTAGCGTTTTCCTTCTGAGTTCCCTAAGCCAATCTGCTCCTCAGGGCGGGGAAGGGCATCGGTTTCAATGTGAGATCAGAGAGCTAGCCCGTGTAGGAATCCCTGTGGTGGAGGGTCACCCCACATGGAGGGAAACCACCACCTTCATCAGTGTCACCCTTTTCTGGAAACCCAAAATGGTAAAAAAGTAATTCACCGAGTCACAGCTACCAATCATAATTTAAGATGTGCAAATGCCATTGTCTGTCCTCAAGGTTGGTTTAGCGAATTTCAACATAGCGGAATGAATTCATTATCATTTAAAAGTGGATCTTTGCAGCTAAGAGGGAGAGAGAAACTAGCAATTAAGGATGCCTGAGGAGACTCAGAGGGAAGTAAGGTGGGTTAAAAATGCCTTGGAGAAACTTCCAGGAACCAAGAGGCAAGAGGCTGGGGTCTGAAAACCCTCACACAGAGGCTGGGAGATTACCATATGCAGTAGGCTGGAGACCTCTCAGACCCACCTCTAACACACAGGGCATGCAAGGGAGAAGCCAGAGTGTGCAAATGAGACAGAAAGGTAAACACTACGGAATGACACAGTATCCTTGACCTTCTAAGCTTCCTCCCTCCCCTACCCACTCCCTGTCTTGGAAGTCTAAGTCTGTGACTGTCCACTTGTCCCTGTCCAGGTTTTTGTCATCAGAACCTGACTCTCTTGGCAGGTGCTCACTGGACTCACACCCACCATTAACAGCTACAGAATTGTTCAACTTATTTCGTTTTGTACGTGTCTGGGTATTTTGCCTTTGTGTATGTCGGGGCATGACGTTTATGCTGTGCCCGCAGAGGCCATAAGGGGCATGTTAAATCACCCGAGCCTAAAGGCACAAATGCTTGTGAGCCACCATATGGATGCTGAGAATCAAACTCCAGTCCTCTGGAAGAACAGCTACTGAGCCCCCTTTCCAGCCTTCACTAGAGGATTTTTAAGAATGGGCTTTCTAGTATCTCATTTTTAAAGCTGAGTATATCAGGGACTGGAGAAATATCTCCCTTCCCCCTTCTCTCTTCTTCCTGCCCTCCTAAGTTGAAGGTGAGAAAGCTATCCCATTTTAAAGACTCAGGCCCTGAAAGAAACCCATTTTTCGGGTCTGAGACACAGCTCAGTGGTTAAGAGAACTTGCTGTTCTTCGAGAGAACCTGAGTTTGGAACCTAAGTTCAGTTACCAACACCAGAATTAATATGCAGGCAGCTCAGAGGAATCTGAATGATCACATGCAGATCCACATAATCAAAAACAATAAAAGAAATCTTTCAAAAGAGAAACCTGTGCTGGATAGTCATATGTCAACTTGACACATGCTGAGGTCATTTGAGAGGAAGAAGCCTCAGTGAAGAAAAGGCCTCTGGTGAGATGCCTCAGCAGTCAGGAGCATTGTGTGTTCTTCCAGGGGACCCAGGTTTAATTCCCAGTCCCCACATGGCAGCTCACAACTGTCTGAAGCCCCATTTCCAGAGGACGTGGGACCCTCAACAGACATACATGCAAACAAATTATCAATGCACATAAAAATAAATCTTTTTTAAAAAGAACATGCCTCCATAATCCAAGTTGTAGGAAGGCCCATATGGTGTTTTCTTAACTAGTGATTGATGGGGGAAGGCCCAGCCCATTGTGGGCAGTGCTATCCTCAGGTAAAGGTCCTGGGTTCTATAAGAAAGTAAGCTGATATAGACACAGCTGAGGATGCTTGCAGCTAGCCATCGGTCTGAACTCGGGGATCCCAATGAGGTTGCTGAAGAAAGGACCTAAGAAGCTGAAAGGAGTTGCAACCTCATAGGAAGATAACAACATTATCAACCAACCAAACCCTCCAAAACTCCCATGGAGTAAAACACCAACCTCTGTGCGCACTTTGAGAGACCTATTGATCCAGGTGCATATGTAGCGGAAGATAGCAGTGTCTGGTATCAATGTGAGAAGAGGCTTTTGTTCCAGGGAGGACATGTTTTCCCAATGTAGGGGAATGCCAAGGCGATGGGGTGGAGAGGGGGATCAGGAGGGAGTGCACCTTTGTGAAGGCAACTGGAAGGGGAGGGGGGATGGGAGTGGGCGGGGTAAAGGGATGTAAGGTAAATCTCAAATGTAAATACAAAGTATCTGAGAGAGAGAGAGAGAGAGAGAGAGAGAGAGAGAGAGAGAGAGAGAGAGAAGTGATTCTACAGAAGAAAAAAAAACAAAGTAGGCTGAATGAGACATGAGGAGCAAACCAGTAAGCAGCACCCCTCCATTACCTCTGCATCAGCTTCTGCAACCAGGTTCCTGCCCTTCCTCGGGGCTTTTGATGATGTGAGTCCCAGCATTTGGGAGGCAGGAGCAGGAGGATCAGGAATTCAAGGCTGGGCTTTGATACAAAGCAAGTTAGGCCCATCCTGGGAGGGCAGAGAAAGAGACAGGGACAGAGAGCTCATAGGAAGGAGAGAAAGGAAGAAAGCGTAGGCAGGTGTGACAGTTCAGTACCTAGTAAGCAGCAGTGACCTTCAGTATTTTTTCTTGAGCCTCCTATCAGAAGTTTATAAACATCTCCACAGCAGTGAAGTTGCCCAAGCCAACAAAATGTCTGCTCATGCAGGCAGAGGGCTTGGGCTCTGTGCTCTTATTGTGGGTCAGTGTGTGTAAGTGCGCTGTGGGAGGGCCAACCAGGCACCTCTGGTGTGAGCAGCTACCCAGTTCACCTGAAACAAATGATTTTAGCCCTGGAAGACTCGCCTCGCTTACCCTTGAAGTGCCTTCATCCCGAGAAGACAGAGACAGTCGGCCACCCACCACTGCCTGCCACCCACAGACGACGGTACAGAAAGCGGCCACATCCCAGCTTGGGCCTGACCCACCTAGCTGCTGAGTCCACGGATAATGCTTCTCCTAAGGCTCTTGATTCTGTTATCTCAAGGGATCCTCTGATGACAAAAGTCTGCTCTCATGCTAATTGTGTCACCCAAAAACCTGTCTGCAGTGTCCAGCACGTAGGGCTAAAAGAAGCCTGTCCCCAGTTGGTTTGTGACTGGTCAGTAAAGTGGCTGGGCAGGGAGACAGAAGCAGGACGGTTAGGGTTCCAGGGAAGGAAAGAGGAAGAGGGGGGTCTGCCACGATGACATGATGAGGGTGTAGGACACTGACCATGACAGCAAGGTGCAGGAAGGACAGACAGACAGCCGACAAGTAGGTGCAGAGGAAAGCTGCCCCAGGTGAGCTGCCTCGCGTGAATGAAATATAGATTTAGGAAGCATTAACTCAGGAATATCAGATGGGAGAATGGGTTAGCCGTGGGGAAGTTTGGGAGTGACAAAGCCACTGAGCTGCTCAGGATATATTAAAAATAAGGCTGTGTGTGTGTGTGTGTGTGTGTGTGTGTGTGTGTGTGTGTTTCATTTGTGAATCAAAAATATTTGGGCGAGCATAGAGGAGGTATGCGCATCTACTGGGGAGTGTAGAGGAGATAAGTCAATTACTGCTTCACAAAAACACTTATTTTCCAGGGCAGAAAACATGTCTCTTATCCATTCTAGGCTTGAAAGCAGCTTGAACAGCCTGTAAAAATTGAGTTCCTAAACTATGTTCACATTGAGAAAGGGATTGGTAATAAAAAAGAAAAAGCGAGAAGAGAGAGGGGGAGACTACGGTACTATTTCCATTTCTTCTTTACCAGCCTATCTCTTTGATCACAGGCCAGTACGGCTACTTGAAAGGCTCTCGTTGTCACCCTGTGTCCAGCGCGGTGACTGACCACTGACTAGGATACCATTCACAGGCTTTGGAGTCTACTGGGAATTTGGCGGCTGCACTGATTGCTGGCTGGATTTTTCTTTGTGTCTTTGAATTCCAAATATGGGATAATGATATACACCTCTCTCGCAGGGTAAGGTGAAGATTAACCAAGATGATTATAGTGCCTGCTTCAACTGTATGACAGAGCTACATCACAACAGCACTGGCAAGCAATGACAAATAAAAGCATATGCAGAGCCGTGGACCAGAAGAGAAAGGACAGGCAGCCAGTGAACCTATGCATAAGCAGTCAGCCGGTATCTGACCAGGGAAGCAAGAATATACACCGGGGAAAGAGCAGGTAGTGTATTCATCAGTATTGGTAAACAATGGATATTCATACGCAAAAGAATGAAACCAAACACCCACCTTCTGCCATCCACAAGGACTAACTCAACCCTCCAGAGTAAAACGTCCAAGCCACAGAGGGAAGAATGGCTCAGTGGTCAAAGGCATTAGCTTCCAAGCCAATGACCTCAGTTTGATTCCTGGTTTCCTGTTCCCACACGGTGGAAGGAGAGAGCTGCTCCCACAAATTGTCCCTTGAGCTCCTCAGTTTCACCACAACACAAGCCTCCGGTGACAAAATAAGTGTATAAAATACTTTTAAAAAGTTTCAAACCACAAAACTCCCTTCCAAAATGGAGGAAAACTCCTTGACAAAAGGCCCATTGGTGATTTTAATTTTTTTTGGTTTTTGATTTGCCACCAACACCACAAATAACAAAAGCCAGTGGGTGAGGCAGCATCAAATGAAAGAGGCCAACCACTGCAAACCCCAGCCTGATGAAAGCCCCTCCCAGTGCTGGAGGTCCAATCACAGGACCACCATGCCTGATCAAACCCGGAGCTTCCTGTCCACTTCCTGTTCACTTCCTGAGTCACATCTCCAGCCCAGACCACAGTTCTCAACATCACCAGAGAAGAGGGACAGGGGCCTCAGGTCAGCTGTACCAGTGAGAAGAAGGGAGTAATGGATCCCTGAGAGTCACCCATATCCTTTAGAGAAAGCCCTACCTGCCCATACTGTGCCCACCAACAGTTGACTCTCCAGAGCATGGCCTTGAAGGAACTTACGAGTCCTTTTGGTAAAATCCGCGGTGCCTCCCTGACTGCTGGCCCTGATCCCTGGGCTGGCCAGCTCCTGTTGAGGTTTGTCCGGTTGCAGGGACCACTGGACTTTTTGCAGACCTGAAAGATGCCCCTTTGAGTCACTTTTTCTCTGAGAGTAACTGGGAACTGGAAACCCAATATGTACTGAAGGGAGATCTGTAGGGAGAACAGAGGGAGAGTCTGTGATTCAACTAGTTCTGTGGCAGCTTCAGAAGCAGTGTGGACAATGTGGGGTCCCTGATGGAACCAAAATCCCAGACACTTAGGAAACAGGATTCCAGCTGCCTACCGGCGCAGCAGATGCTGGGAGGAGGTTCTGTCAGAACACACAGGCTTCCACCTCTCATTGCCACTCCACAGCAATGGTGACAAGCCAGCCCAGCAGGGAAATCAGTCCAAACTTAAGGGATGATATCTCCTGAATGTTTCTGCTTACCCATCATAAAACCAGAACATCCTGTCTCAGAAGGAATCATTACATGCTGCTCTCATAGAAGACCTGCAGCTCCAGGGGGCTGAGACCCTCCACAGGACTCTGAGGTACCTGTTCTCACATGTGCATATAACTAACTTCACAAGACACTTTAAAAAAAATCACATCATGCTGTTATTAAGTCAGGGGCTGCTTACCACAGACTTCAGGACCCCCAAGCCAGAAATTCTGCTCTAACAGTAACAGCTCCATAGTTGCCTCGTGCAGGTCTTAACAGAGCTGCTGTTTCAGAGTGTTCTAAATGTTGGTCTCTGTCATTGATCATAGCTGGGAGCGCTGGTGAATTTAATGGTTTTACATTGGGGGAAACTCTGCCTTAATTCACACAGACAAAATGCCCAGTCACGCAGTCCCTAGAGACATGTGAATATAAGGACACGACAGTGTCAACTACAAAGTTCACTCTTCAAAAACTGCACCATCGAGTTACTATCTATATCTATATCTATATCTATATCTATATCTATATCTATATCTATATCTATATCTATATCTATATCTATATCTATATCTAATCTACATCTAATCTACATCTACATCTATATCTAATCTATATCTATACCTATACCTATACCTATATCTATATCTATATCATCTCTATACACACACAAACAAATTGGGTGTGTTTGAGGGGTGTGTATGTGTGTTAACATGTATGGGCTTATGTGCATGTGCACACCGTGTGCTTATGGAAGCCCAGGATTGATGCCAGATGCCTTAACTATGCTCCATGTGATTGATTCCGACAAGCACTCTGACTTGAACCCAAAGCCGGATGACTGGGCTAGCCAGCTTGCTCTAAGGATCCCCCATCTCTACCCTCCAAGTGCTGAACTTACAGCTGCCTACCACATGCACCCAGCATTTCCATGTGCTCCGAGAAGCTGAACTCCGGATTTCACACTTGCACAGCAAACAGCAAATGCTTCACCTACTGGGCCGTCTCCCCAGCCCATCAGAATGTTCTTAAAGTAAGGTTATGGTTTTGTGTTGGGCCAGAGTCTGAGCTAGTGTTCTGGGTTGGACATGCCTGCTAGGACACAGTAGAGTGGTCCCACCAGCTTCGAGGACACACTGCCAAGAGGAAAGAGACATCGCTCTGCAGTCCCCAACTGGGAGGGATGATAAGGTGGCGCAGAAAGAATTCTCAGACCCCCATGGGATTCACCTGAGGCTTTCAAAGTGTCTTCGCCTTGTTCTGGATGTCTCCTCCTGTAACTTGTGGGGTCCAGCATTTTGACCCTATCCTTCTCCTCTTCCAC
>NC_137953.1:4302261-4617261 GCF_963924665.1 Micromys minutus
GTGGGGGAAGGAATACTCCCGCAGGGTCAGGCACGGACGCCTGATTGGCTGGACAGACCAGGGTAGGGCAGGGGCTGACTAGGGACAATAGTCATGGGCAGGGGACTTTGTTCCCAATTTCTTTTTAGATTTCATTGGTGATTTTTAACCTGGTGAGCATTTCATGGCTATGGTATATTCCAGCCTTGAATTTGAAATACAGATTCATCTCCCTGCTCATCTTTTTAAAAGAATTATTTAATATGTATACACCCCCCATATATATATATATATATATATAAAACACACATACACATATAGTCACTCTCTTCAGAGACACCAGAAGAAGGCATCAGATCCCATTACAGATGGTTATGAGCTATCATGTGGTTGGTGGTTGCTGGGAATTGAACTCCGAACCTCTGGATGAACAGTCAATGCTCTCAACCACTGAGCTATCTCTCCAGTCCTTTTTTATTTTCCCTTCCCTGCTCAATTTTATCCAAGATCTCTTTGAAATTGTGTAGTGTGTGTGTGTGTGTGTGTGTGTGTGTGTGTGTGTGTGTGCCATAGTAGACACATAGAGGTCAGAGGACTACTTGTGGGACTCAGTTCTCTCCTTCTACCTGTGGGTTCTGGGTATTGAACTTGTCAGCAAATGCCTTTAATGGCTAATCATCTCTCTGGCCTCAGATCTTTTGTTTCATTTTTAAATTCAGGAAAACTAAGGCCCAGACTGTGGCATCATTTCCAGGAACCTGCTCAGGCCTGGGGCTACCATGTGACCTCAGCTGAGACAAAGTTACAGCTCACTTGAAGGTGTTCAACTTTCAAGTGTTTAGATCTTTGAGGACTGGTAAGATGCTGGGAAGAGATCTATCACACTGAGGATACCTAATGGTGGAGCTGTTATACTGACAAACTGGGAGGGATTCATGGAGGCAGGGCTAAGGACAGCACACGTGGGCACCATGCATTTCCATTTTCCTTGTACGGGAAAGACTGCATTTTATTTGCTGATATGTCCCTGCTCCCAAAAGAAATCATGGCTTGTAGATGGTTGTGCTCAAATACCAACTCAAATTGGGTTTGTTTGGGGTTTTAAATGGGTTCAGATGTCAGCCCCAAATCTCTGTGGGACCTCTCTATCGGGGGTGATTGAGTCCATGCAGACATAGGCCAGTGGCTAGCTAGTAACACTCGTGACACTTGGAGGACATGTGGCAACATGTCCTGAACCGGTGGGGACCTGGTGGGTTGTGTTTCATCAGAGAGGGGGAGGATGACTCTTAGCCTCCCTCGAGTCTGGGAACCAGCATCCCTGGCAGGCCCTGGCAGAGCAGGGGCTGGGCTTCCCCTCCTGCCTAATCTCTGCTGCCACCTGGAGGGCATCCTCCGCAGCAGGCAGAGACTCACAAATGTCATTTCCCTCAGGGAAAAATGAGTTTTGCTAGATGGCAACCCACCCTCAAGGTCTCCCCTCTTCCAAGATTAGAGGACCTGAGGGTATCTGTGTAGCTGTCTCTGAGATGTGGCCCCAGAGGGGACCCGACCAGGCAGGCAGCTAGGATGGCCACTTCCTTCCGTCCTCCATCCGGGGTGTATTCACTGAACTAGGATACAGTGCTCTGGTCCCTTCTGCCAAGCTGAGCCATGCTGCTGGCATCCTGAGGTCAGTCTTCTTGTGCATGAGAGATCATTATAATGTAGGTCTACTTCTTTGACATGGTGTATGCACGGTGGTGGAGATCATCACTGAGAATCAAAAGCACTAAGTAGTATGTTCTGATTAGAATAACACATATGGAGGTTTCTTTTCCAGTACAGCCTGCTGTGACAACACTCCAACAAGGCCATACTACCCAATAGTGCCACTCCCTGGGCCAAACATATTCAAACCACCACACAGGCTTTCCTGGGATCCATGAGACCTTGTCTCAATCAGTCTGTACTTTGAAAGAGCATAGAGATTTTTACTGGAATGAGGTTGCTCTTTAGACACTCTGTAGAATAATATTCTAGAAATATTGACAGTTGGGGGCCTGGAGATGACTCATGGGGTAAGACCCTCGCCGTGTAAGTGTGAGGACCTGAGTCTGGATCCTCAACACTGGCATCCAGGAAGGAGCAGCATAGTGTATGCTGTAATCCCAGCACTAAGGAGAAGGGCAGACTATCCCTGAAACAGGCTGTCTGGCAAGACTAGTCAAACTGGTAAGCTCTGGGTTCAAGAGCTAGAGAGTGACTGAGAAGCACATCTGATGCCAGCCTCTGACCTCCACACCCACACTTTTTAAAAGAAATATTGGCCACTGGGAACAATCAAGTTTCAACAGAAGGCTTATGGCCGCTCTCATTTGTGTGGGAGTTGCTCTAGGAAAAGGCACGGGGGAGATCCTTTCTAGTGACGTTTCCTCAATCTGGAGGCCAGGGTTTAGGGGCCACCCAGTCATTGTTTCTGTGTTTTGTCTGTGTCCTCCAAATGGATGCTTTTCCTACTTAAAAGCAACAAAGTTCTACTCCTAGCACAGGAGCATAGAAAACAAGGAGGCGGGCTTTAGACAAATCCTTCTGTGGCCATATGCCTAGCAGTAACTCGGGAGCAACTCAAAGGTCCCGGAAAGAACGGATACCCAGAATGCGGAGGGATGACCTTCTGGCTGCACTGGTTATGCTCATGAATACGGAGCGGAGCACACGCACACAGTAGGTGATCATATGTGCAGCAAAAGGAGCACCAGCCAGCCAGCAAGCCTGCTGTCTCTCCATTCCCAAGGTGGGTGTGTCTTTGGTCTCCTGCTGCCTTGTTTTCCTACTCCTGTGAAGTGTGGCCTGGAACCGTGAGCTAAAGTAAGCCCTTGCTCCCCAAATTGCTTTTTGTCAGGATATTTTATCACAGTTGTGAGACTAGGACACATCTGGCTCCATGGACTTTCTCCTTGAGGCAGGAGATGAGCAGAGGCAGACTTTAAAAAAAAATTTTTTTTAAAGATTCATTTCCTTCTATTTTATGCAACCTGGTGTTCTGCCTGCTTGTATCCTGTGTGTGAGGGTGTTGCAGCCCCTGAAACTGGAGTTACAGTCAGTTACGAGCTGCCATGTGGGTGCGGGAATTGAACCCGGGTCCTTTGGAAGATCAGCCAATGCTCTTAACTGTTCACTGAGCCATCGTTTCTCCAGCCCCCGAAGGTGAACTCTTCAGTGAGCAGAAAAGGATGGCCTCGGAGGGGAATAACAAGATTCACCACACTTCGATGATGACTCTTTTGACACTGGAAATGACAACACACACACACACACACACACACACACACACACACACACACACACACACACACACGCAATCTTTCTGCAACTCCACCCTGACCATGTCAGAGCCCGCTTAGCTGAGTGAGGAAGTGTGGAAACCTGAGACTTGATCTGAACCCCCGTCTGCCACGGCTTCCCCTCCAGCACCAGCCTGAGGATGAGAGGTCTCAGTGCTGAGTCAGGATTGAAGCTCAGATTAGCAGAGGGGAGTGGACACTGTAATCCTGTCATAAGACTGAACCCACGGTGACCAAAACAACCCTGTGATTACCTAAACCACACTCAGGACCAGAGAGGGATCAGGCCCCCACCGTGAATGTTTAAAATTTGCTTTCTAATTTTACCCATAAGTAGTTTACAGCACTACCTTGAACTATAAACAAATAACTGCTGAGCCATCTCTCCATATGCACATATCTTGCTCCTCCCACTAGGTGGTAAGCTCTTCAAAGGTGAGGTCCTGTTGAGGTTTGGTCTATTGCTATATATTGTAATGCTAAATATTAGCCCTTAAAATCTGCTCCCCTCAGCCCCACACCCCAAATTTCCACGTACATTAATTAGATGATGCTATGTTACCTTGCTCCGTAATTTAAAACAACTGGTTGAATAAAGATGCCTACAGCCTGTAACTGGGCAGAAGAGGCTTCGGTTCCCAGGCTTGGGGCCTGAGGCAGAGACCACAGGACAGAGGGGAGAGAGGAGGAGAGAAGACAACATGGGGTAGACAGATTATGGCCATGAAGGTTGGCCAGTTGAAGTAGGAGCAGCCCAGGTGGAACAGGCCAAGTGAAATCTCAGGAATGCTTACAAGGAAACAGACAAAACAGCTTACAGGGTTGATACCTGCACAGTTTCGGTGCTTTTAAGACTTGTTATAAATATAAAGGTTTTGTGTCTTTTATTTGGGAACTAAACGATCAAGGTGGGTGGAAACCCACAATTAATTTTGACTACAACAGGGTCCATATATCCCCAAGATTCATTTACTTTTGTTTTATGTGTATAGGACGTTTTTATAGGCATCCATTGTCCTCTGCGGGCTTCCTTGGGCTCCCGCATGCATGTGACACACACAAACACATAAATCATAGATAAATATTTTTAAAAACAAGGTGCATAGAGCCTGAGAAATGGCACGAGAGGCTGTCCTCTGGCCTGCACACACAGGCCTATACACAAGAACATACTTAAAGAATCTGAAAAGGCCCTTGTCCCCAAAAATGTTGTAAAATCATCCAATTTACAGATTAAAAAAAAAAAAAAAAAAAAAAAAAAAAAAAAAAAACAATAGAAGGAATGGCCCAGAGCCAAACACTAAGGGGAACGGCCCTCAGGTGGTTTTAGGAATGAAAGTTTTCTGCAGATGTAATTTGAGAATAGGGTGTTCAAGACCAGCTGATTCTAGTCTGGGAAACAGACCACACTAGTGTCCCACTATTGGACACTCTCATCATTTGTTGTCACACATAATTGGTGGAGTATCTCTTTTGTTCACAGTGCAGTAGAGGTAAGAGATACTTACCGTTTGCTTACTGCTGCCTTTCTGGGGTGATGCTTGGCTGAAGGGTAGGAGCGATTACTGTAGACCGTCCCCCGTAGGTGAGCGGGGTTGGCTAGTGAACCTAGCTGGCTGTCTCCCGGGTGCTGGAGGGATCACACTTCCCTCATGAGCTCACAGCTGAATTCCAAACCTTAGGATGTCCACTTGGATAAAGCAGAAGACACCCTCGGAGACAGGAGCCACAAAGCTAAGGGCACTGGGTTTCCAAGTGGGAGTTTGAACAAAGCCTAGGTGGCTCTTTCTTTGGAAAGCCCACTGACCTCCGGGAGTCTCAGTGCCTAAGAATGGCACTGTTACATCTAGGAACCATGGGACTCCCTGATCATCCCTCCCACCCATCCTTAAAGACCTGGAGGAGGGGATGCGGCACAGACAGTGTAATGGTGAGGATAACTACTTTCTGAGATCCCAAGAAGAGGGTCTTTGATTAAAAAAGATAGATGGTGGATGGATGGATGGAGAGATAGAGATAGAAAGATAGAGAGATAGAGACAGAGATATAGAAAAGGATGTCTTGTTTGAGCCTTGCCTCTTTGAAATGAGGAGCTCCATGTAAGCCTCATCTTGCCTGTATCTCCCTGACTACAAAGTCCTTACTGGGATGAAGGACAACAGTTATGGCTCTAGGACATATATATAAGAACATATAACTAGAGGGAGGGACCCACAGGCCCAGCCCTCACGTGAAAGCCCGATATCACACTGTATGTATGAACACACTGGTTCCTGCTCCCAAGGAAAGCTGTACAGAGAGTAGACAGGGAGGAGCAAAATGGCACCCTGCCAGGCAACTTCTTTGCTCTGTTATCCTGTTTCTAAGTTGGAACAGCCAGAGATTTCTTTAGACAGCCAGACTGCCCCGTGGCTTTGCGCAGGCTTTTGTCAGGAAGCACTATAGGCTTACCTGACCTGACTTGGCTGAGTGGGCTCGGGCTTCCCTCATTCTGCCAAGTCTGAGGCTACAACCAAGCTACCACTGCACACGTGGAACAAACGCTCTACTCTCACCTCTGGGAAGTGGCCAGTGTCTACCAGGACCTTGAATTCAATCCTTTTAGAGGAGGCCTTCAAGTTAGGAACCCCTCCCTCCCCCATTTTCTCTGCTATCAATATAAACCTTCTTCATTACTTCACCAACCAACCATTACTATTTTGAACCAAAAGGTCATTGTTTATTCAGATCCTGTAAACATAATATTATGGGTCTGAATCTCTTATCTGTGTCTTCCGTGGTTTATCTAATCAGCGAGCCTGGGGTAGGGTTATTACTGCTGCTTAGATTGTCGGAACACAACAGAGCAGGGACCTCCTAAGAGAACCAACTCCTTCAAAACAGAAAATCCCCAGGAAGATGTCAGACTTCTTAGTCCATGGAGAACCTTCCAAGTTCCGGGGCTGCCATGGTGGTGCAGACTCAAATGCTGGCCCACAGAGAAAGGGAAGCAGGGAAACAGATAAAGCCCTTGAGGGTCTGGGTTGGCTCAGCTGTGAGCAGCTGACCTACCACGCACAAGGCCCTGGTTTTGGTCCCCAACACACCAAACCCCGTGAGGAAAAATCATGCATATTCTGAATTTTCTAAGGTTTTCCTGGGTTGGGCTTCTTTTGCATTTTAAATAGTATATTCTTTAGTGGGGGCACACACGTGCCATGGGTCACAAGAGGACAGAGAACAACTTTTGAGAGTTAGTTCTTCTCTTCCACCATGATGGTTTATATATGCTTGGCCCAGGAAGTGACACTTTTAGGAGGTGTGGCCTTGTTAGAAAGCCTGTCACTGTGGGGGTGGGCAATGGGACCCTCCTCCTAGTCACGTGGGAGCCAGTCTCCTCCTGTTTGCCTTTGTGAAACCCTTCCACTAGCAAGCAAGTCTTACTTAAGTCTAACCTTTTCAGTTTAGAAACTGGAGCTCAGAGAATATTTAATTGTAGACTCAAAACCAAGAGGAAAACCAGAGACTGAAACCCCACTAAAAGCTGAATTCTGGGGCTGGGGATGTAGCTCAGACCTAGCATGCTTGTCTGTCAAAACCTTGGGTGCCAGCACCAAACCGCGCAGTGTGAATGTAGGCTCACACACATACATGCACATTCTGGAGACAGAAAGAAAAATACCTCTGCCCCCTTCTCTTCCACAGCCCCTTCCATGGCGTGAGTGTCAACAGTTCCTACGTCAGGGTTTCCCTTCTTCTTCAGGTGAGACTCTTTCTGGTTTACAGGCTTCACTTTAGGGGCAACAGCTCCGCAGAGAGAAGCACTTGCCACTAACTTAACTAGTTAGACTTTGGTTGAACCCCTAGAACCCAACTGGTGAAGATGGAGAACTGACCCCCACAGGTCATGCCACGGCACACATATTCCTATATTCACATACAGATAAATAGACAAATTAATAAACAATACAGAAAAAGTCCTTATGTAGATCAGTGGAAACGCCGTAACCCTGGGGCCGGTGACACCTCGCAACAACTGTGTGGAAGCAAATGTGTGGAGACCATGGCTGACACATAAACCCAACATCCTGGGTTCTCAGTGCCCTGTGGAATCAAAATGGGGATCAAGGGTTGTCTAAGACTTGCTTAGGTTGAGCCCATAGCCCAGGAAACCCCTTAGTTCTGGCCTTATGAAGAGTCACAGCCCCAGAGCAGTCTCGGGACTTGGAGGATTTCTAGCTAGTTGAAGACCGGACAAATCTAAAAGCAGCATATTGAGAAAGGTGCAGAGAAATCAAAACCACAGTGTTTACTGCCAGTCTTCAAGGGCCTGGGCCTGTCCTGTCTTAGGTTATAAAGTGGTTTGGAAAATACAGGGGCGAAGGATGTAATGAGAACACCAGAGTTACCAAGAGCGCTTGAGGCCGAGAGAGGAAACCATCCAGATAACGGCCTGAGAGGTGAGGATGCAGGCAGAGGCAGGGGAAACGGGTTCCGCATCCCTGTGAGCCTTCCTATGAGCGGTTCCCGTGAACTAAAGATCCAGGCTGCTATAGTCACTCTAGAATGGTTGTTTGCAACGTGTGGGTCGAGACCCATACAGGATCACATATTGGATGTTTCACATTACGGCGTAAAAATTAGTTATGAAGTAGCAATGAAATAATTTGATGGTGGGAGTCACTAAAGGCGAGGGATTGATGAAAGGGTCTCGGTGTTAGGAAGGTTGAGGACCACCGTGCTAGAACATGTCTGACTGTGGACATCTGCTTAGGAGTCTCAGGTTCAAGGGAACAAGGATTTGGACTTTGTACCCAAACAATGAAACTGCCTCTTGGCAGATTGTACTGCAGTACGAGCGGTTGTCCTGTTGTCACCCTGAGCTCACACTTAAGTCGTGCAGATATTTATTTACTTCAAATGTTTTCTTTTTTCTCCCCTCACCCACTGGATTAGGGAGGGGACAGGGGGATATGAGGTGGCATCTTTTCCTTTCAGGATGTACAAAAGATCCCATCTGGGGTCCGAGGCTTCCCAATGGAGGCAGTGAAACCGGAGTGGGTGTTGCCTTGGCGGGGACAACGTTCGTTCTTGAAACCAGTGTTCACTGTGAGTTGGCTGGCACAGTCCCCGTCCCTCGCACAAACCTAAGCCACCTCAGCAGTTAACCAGCAAGAGCACTCTGGGAGCCTTCTACCTTGCTATGCTGCCGTGACAGAGTTCCACGTGAGGAGAGAGGCAGGTAACAGGGAGCCAAGACAGAAGAACCTCCAGGCCACTGCAGCCACCCCACCCCACCCCACCCTGTCCCTCAGCTGCAGAATCCTGGCTCTGCACACTCCCAGTCAGGCTCTTCTCTGCCCTCCTCCAGGTTAATCCCTTCTTCCTCCTGCAGACTGGCTAGAGGGAAGCCTTTATCTAGCCGGTGGGACCTAATTCGCATCTAGAATTCCAGCGCAAGAGCCTCTGGGAATGAAAGCATTAAGGTTTCCAGAGCATTGACAGGACATAAGGAAACCAGAGAATTTGTATCAATTTGAACTAAAGTTTTTGTTATTTTGTCTTTTTTTTTTTTTTTTTTTTTTCAGAGCTGAGGACGGAACCCAGGGCCTTGGGCTTGCTAGGCAAGCGCTCTACCACTGAGCTAAATCCCCAACCCCTGAACTAAAGTTTTTAATTTCTATTTTTCCCATGCTGAACAAATAACATTTTTTATAGATTACCTGTTTGTGTATATTTATAACAATGTGTTTCTTTTTGCTATTTGTGAGAGGGTTTTTATTGTTGCTGGGTTTTGAGCCAACACCTCATGATGCAGGTCCCTCCCCAGCACTGAGCTCACAGGTCCATCTCTTCAATTAGAAAGGGAAAAGGAAAGAGAAGAGAACCCACTCAGAAGGGTGTCTCTTTCCCAGGTTACGTTGTATTTGGCTCCCAGTGACTGTTGTTTGTCCCATGAAACAGAAGCAAGGAGGGACATGGTGACAGACGTGACTGTCAGCACATGACTGAAGTTGGGTCAGAGAATGTTCTGGCAGGAGGAATGCTCTAATGGAAATGCCCCTGCTTCTAGCACCGTTTCAGAATTTTCACTTTCCTGCTTTCTTCTGTTTTCTTAAACACACACAGACACACACACACACACACACACAGACACACACACAGAGACACACACACACACACACACTCTCTCTCTCTCTCTCATAATTCTTCCCAGGTGGGTCACATGCCTGTAATCCCAGCACCTGACAGGTAGAGGCTGGAGGCTCTCCAAGGTCATCCTACACTGCAAGTTCAAAATCAGTTGGGAGTACATGCTGGGCGCTAGGAATCTAACCCTGGTCTCATAGTAGGGCAGCCAGTGTGAGTCTCACAAACACACAGACACACATGGACACACAGACACACATACACACACCTGTACACTTTAAATTGTATCTACATTGTTTATACCTAATACAATACAAATTCATTGCAAACAGTGTTCCAGTCAAATTCCCTGTCTAGGGAAGAATGCTATGAGAATGTCGGTGCAGCCATGTCTTCTGAATATTTTCCACAGAGTTCTCTGTCATATCTGAGACAGTTGGCATCGCTCCCATTTTGTGATTTTTCTTCCCCTTGTTTATTTTTAGGGTTTCTGGATGACTGGGCATCCTCATCTTTCCTGACAGTGCTAGGCAGTTTTCCAGGTACAGTAGACACTTTTCTCTCCCCACCGTCTGAGACTAACTAGATCACATAAGGACAAGTTGGTAGACCTGTAATTCTTGGGTTCTGTAGGCCCTGGCATCTGCTCAGGGCCCCTCTCCACACACTTCCTCCTCTCGTGTGAGCTGAGTCCCACTGGGGGCCCAAGCCACCCCACCATCATCACCACGTGCCAACAAAGACCTTTACAGACTCACCTTCTTAAAACCCACCTCTGATTTCTGTGTCTTGTTCCTACGTAGCCAGTGGCTTCCCAGGGCCGTCAAGCCAAGTCAGGACTCCTTGAATTGGCTTCCTCATTCTTCCTGGCCTTATCACCCCACCTCCTTGCCCACCCCTGAAAGAGACAGACTTAAGCCAAGGGCATTCATACTGCTGGAGAGGGTGTAAGTATACAGTCACTCATCAAAGACAATGTGGCAATATTTAATAAAGACACACCAAATAAGCAACTAGTTTTGCTCTTTAGAGAAACCTGGACACATGGTACTAGGGTATGTGAACAAGGAAGTACATTTAGGTACATAGCACTCTTGGGGCAGATTTTTTCCTGATTTTTGTTTACCATGTATTTTTTTTTTTTTAATTTTAAAAGGAGTGTAACCATTCACTTTCCAAAATAAAGTTAAAACGTTTTCCACTAAAAACCTGATTTCCAATACCACCTAACATGTGGAGAGATGGCTCAGCAGTTAAAAGTACTTGGTACTCTCCCGAAGGACCTGGGTGCAGTCCCCAGCTCCCAAATGGTGGGTCACAGCTGTCTGTAAGACCAGTTCCAGGGATCCAGTGCCTGCTTCTGTCCTCTCTGGGCATCAGGCATGTGGTGCAGACATACATGTAACACACATGCAGAGACACTTATTGCTGCTAACATCTCTTCTCAGAGGGAGGCACTAACTCTGTCTTCATCCTCTAAGGTTCCATCAACAAACCAAGGCATGATTCTGCTACAATTCCCTCTGGAAAATGGAGTTTATTGGGTTTCTTTACAGACAGGTGAGGGATTATTTACAGGGGTGTGGGTGCTCCTCCCTAAGACAGGCCTACAAAGCCTTTGTCCAGCAGGGACTAGGGTTCCCCACAGTTGCAGAGACGGAGACCCCATCAGCAGTCATCTCTGGTCAGTATACTTTTGTTTCACGTAGAGTGAAAGCAGAGTTACATGCAACAGGAGGTAGGGAACTGTTAGACACTCAGCTACACATACTTGTGAGCTCTTGGGGTGGGGGTGTGGTGGGGTAGTGAGGTTGGGGGATGGAAGGGGATGATCCGTGGACAATCCCAGGTGGGATAATCCTTTTGCAAGGGGGAGCAGCTCAGCTCCCCAAGAGAGCAGTTGCTTGGCTTAGAGAACAGTCACTCACCTGCATAAAACAAATTAAAGTGAAAAATTAAAAACGAATTACATAAGTTAGGTATGGTAGCCTGGGCCTATAACTGTAGCAGTGGCAGAAAGATTGAAAACCTGAGACTAGCCAGAACTATGTACCAAGGTTCTTTCCTTCTGCCAAGCTGTGTAAGTTGAGTTCCATTGACATACATGGTGAAAGAACTGACCCCTAAAGGTTGTCTCTGGCCTAAACACGTGTGCACACACACAAAATAAATAAATGTAACAAGAAAACTGGGCCAGGGATGGGGAGGTTTATGAGTTGGAGAACAGCCTGGTTTATATAGAGTTCCAGGCTAGCCAAAGCTACAAAGTAAAACCCTGCCAGAGGGGTTGGGGGGGACAGAGGGGTGGGGGGAGAGAGAGAGAGAAAGAGAGACAGAGACAGACAGAGTAGGGAAAACAATTAAGCCTGGGATCCGGCAGTTCAGTTGGTGGAGTGCTTGCCTAACACACATGCAGCCCCAGGTTCCATCCTCACCCCGAATAACCCAATGTCCTGGCGCATCCGCCTATAACCCTAGCATTTAGGCAGTGAAAGCTGGAGAATCATGTCCTTGGTTGCATAGTAAGTTTGAAGCCGGCTTAAACTTAAGGCTCTGTTTCAGAAACTCATCATCATCATCATCAATCGACAGGCAGAAATCTTAGTTTTTGTTTCCATGAATGTTAACAGACAGTACACATCATTCACTTGTTTTTAGTGAAGGACTGTGAAGATGAATTAACTAAAGCAGCTTAGATCCGTGTTTGACTTCACAATGCACAGAAAAGCCTTGTTAGTCTGAGTACAGAAAGGTTCAGTTCACACCTCGCTCAGCTGCCTGAGTGTGCCCCGAGGACCTGCCAGAATGCCAATCCTCGGCTGACCCCAGGTCACAAGGGCCCCTGGCATGTATCGTATACAGGACCTTGACAAGCCAGTGCTGCAGCTGAGGGGCCCAGCCACGGATCCTCAGAAGGACTCGCACTGTAAGAGCGTCTGCTGTCGTTGAGCAACAGAGTGGCCTTAGCAGTGAGGGAATCAACAGCTGGCAGGAATCGTGAAGGACGGGGACCCCTGGGAGGTAATAACATAGTTTTCAAGGAGCAGTAAGCAGCTAAGTGCTGACCGTATGCCCACCACTCCATTAATCATTTCATTACATTCTTAAGTAATAAAAGCGAATCCCCGTGAGTTCAAGGCCAGCCTGGTTTACATAACAAGTTCCAGGCCAGCCAGAGGTACAGTGAGACACTGTCGCAGAAAAGCCAAAACAACAAGTATGTTTAAAATTTACAAAGATCATCTAAGGAAATAGGTAGTATTCAAGCAAGGCACCTCTGGCTTTCCGTACTGGCTACACCGTAGCCCTCCACCCCCACCCCGTGCTCCATGCTGCTTTCATGCTGGGCACGTGACACTGGACCCAGGAATCTGCTCAGGAAACCTGAGACGGCTCCTAGGGGACAGACTTAAAGTCTTCACACCCTGCCTCTGCCCACGGCCAGCCATCTGTTGGGTTCTAGCACGTGGAGGCTGGAACGTGACTGACTACCATGTTCTGTCCCTGGTGCAAAGAAGTCAGTCGGGCCTCTCCGACATCAATTCTCAGTTCCCACAAATCTCCCCCGCCGCCATCTGTCTGGCCATCCACTCACTACCTAAGACCAGCAGCTTTATGCTCTCCGGTGAGCCAGTGGGATGCCGCAGTGCAGGTCTTCTCGACAGCACAGCCTGCTTCTGCTCCCTCTGCTCCAGTGATCCTGTCCACTGGGGTATCAGGCAGCTGGAAAGTACCAGGTTTATCTCCAGAGCTTACCTGTCTCTGAGCTCTTCTTTGACAGAGGACAGGAGGGAGGGATTCGAACACTATCATATCTTGTATTATAAAGACCCACTCACGCTCCACACAGCACCAACACACACGTTACAATAATCTATATACTATATTACATGATAGTAATCTTTGCCTGAACATACTGTAAGGCTTTTTCTGTTATCCTCATGCCCAAACGTACTTGGTGGAGTAGAAGGCTGGCACTGGCTGAACTCACATTTCAGTTGCCTCTGGGAGAGAACAGAGGACACCCCAGATCCTAGACATGTGGCCGAGCGCCTCAGCAGAGGTGAGCAATGAGATCCCGAATGCCTGGCTCTGGAGATGAGCTGGAAGACGGTCTTCGGGGAGATAATTCTCTTTCTGAACAAAACTCTAAGACTCAGCAAGTGGCAGTTGCCTTCGGATGACACCTCTGCCCACTTTTCCTAATGGCCCGGAGGCCGCTTCCCCAGCTGTATGGGGTTGCTTAGTTCTCAGTACTGCTCGGGTCTCTGCCCTCGCTGCGCTGTGCTCCCTCTGAAAGACTTGCTGCTCATCTGTTTCCAGCTCTGTGCTGGTGACTCCTGTAATCCAGTGCCTACTATGTCCCTCATGCTATGGAACATGGCTGGATGCCACATTGTGTGAAACCACAAGAGGAAAGAGAGCTAACACACTCCAGTGAGAGTAGGTGGGCTGCCTCTCCATCCAGGCAGGGTGCTTGTATGTGGCCTATCTTGGATGGCTTGTGAGGGGGTATGGGGGCGTGGGGTGTGGCAGTGGTTAAGACAGTAAACTCAGCCAGACAATTCCCTCAACACCATAGGGGAGCACACTCCCTACTCACTACAATTTGAACTTCTCTGAGCTCCACAACCGACAGGCCCAAGCGAACAGACATGAAGACATCCACCCACCCAACATTCCCACTAGTACCTCAAACCCATGTCCAGAACTCACTCTCCTTAACATGGTCCCTTCCCTGTAGGTTGATGTCAAGGCGATACATGATTGGACAGTGAGAATGGGGCAGGGACAGAGTTTTACTAAGACAGGAGAGGAGAAAGCGGGACATTCAAGAGGGGGCAACATGAAAGCAGACAAGGATGTTCCTCTCGGTGCATCTCTGTATGGATTTATGAATATTTAAAAGGGATGGAGTTGCAATGGATCACTTGACTTATCTAGGTGGGCAAATTGCATCATACCAATTGGATCAGAGTATTTTGGTGTGTTCTTTGATGTAGTGACTTATTGAGTGTGACCCTGTGGGACCAGTAGCAAGAGAACCTTTTAATATTTACCTCACACTTCTCCTGCGACTGGGGATGCAGGGGTGGAAGGTACCCCAAAGTGGGAGGCAAAGGAGTTAACTGACAGTGACAATAAAACTGGGTGAGGCACAGGAGGGGCCCATACACCCCACACAGGCCACAGAACTGTGCTCCCTCAGTTGGTAACACTGGAGAGAGAAAGCTCTCAGAGAGAAAGGGACGGGGTGTGGAAGTGGAGAGTAGGGAAGGAGACAAATGGCTTTTCTCCTTCATAGGGAGAGGACTAAAACCCCAGGGGTTCATTCAAGCTGGGACACTGGGCACATGTGGAGGGTAGGCCCACAAGAGGCTGGGAAAATGGGCCGAATCTAATAGTGTGTGGCCTTGTGAATCTCCGAAGCTCGCCTTTAAGACGCACTCACCCGGCCCTGGTGAGCAGGGCTGCATGAAGAGGGGCAGTGGACAGCAGGCAGAAAGTTTAACATGGCTTGCATTCCAGCTATGTACAGTCGGAAGAGGGCATTTAAAGATGGACCTGAGGGCTGGAAAGATGGCTCAGTTGATGTAGTACCTGCTGCATAAGCTTGAAGACCTGAGTTTGAGTCCAGTAAGAGGCAGGTGTGGTGACATGAGTCTGTAATCCATCAGGGCTTCCTGCCTGGCCATAATCCTGCCATCAACAAGCCCAAAGTCCCAGTAAAACAGTGAAGTTGCGCTTTGGCTTGCACTTGTATGCACGCATGTACCTGCATGTGTGTGCTTGAACACACACACACACACCCCTAGGACACTGGACATGTTGAACTTAGAGATCCTGTAGGACATTCACAGGGAGGTAGGCAGTAAGTCATGAATGGACGAGTGTAGGATTTTAGAGTGTGGCTCTACTGTGAAGACCTGCTGCCAGAGATGAAGGATGAGGGAATCCAAACACGACTATCTTCAAAGTATCGCAGAGGTTGTTTAATAATTGTTATTTGGTTTTGAGGTTTTCTGAGACAGGGTCTCACTGTGTAGCCCTGGCTGGCCTAGAACTTGCTATGTAGCCCATACTAGTCCTGAACTCAGACACCTGTCTGACTCTGTCTCCGAGAGCTGAGATTAAAGGTGTGCACACCTGGAAGTAACTGAGTCTTGACCCTCAGTATCGTGATCACAAGTCAGAGACAGGTCAGTCATTTGGGATAAAGGACAGGAACGTGACGCAATGTCAGGGGTAGATGTGTGGCCTGTGGTTTTCCTAGCACCAGAGAAGCCAAAGTTGGAGGGATGAAGTAGAGACTCTCATCTACCAAGACAGCAACCCCACAGGCTGGGGATATAGCTCAATGACAGAGCAACTACCTACCATTCATAAGTACCTGGGTTCAAATCCTAGGAGCACTCACATACAAAGCAAACTTGTCATTACTTCTGTGGCAACCAAGCCCTATATCCCAGGCTTCCCTGATACATAAGTTAAATCTTAGCATCTAAAATGGCATTAGCCAAGTACTATCCTTGAGAGTGCTGAGGAATGTGGTGTAAGGTCTTTCCCAGAACTCAACAAGACAGGCTAGACACAGAGTATCCAAATCCCTCTGTTCCAGCCAGGCCCAATCCTGAGTACAGCCTAGCCCAGCTGGGCCAGACCCTGGCACGCCTTTCCCCATGTGGGCAAAAAGGGAGCACCTTGGCCAGCTGATGAATAAACGCCTGGACTAACCCTGAAGTTCTAGACGACTGCTCGTAAGTGCGGAGTCTCACTCTGGAAGTATTTTAACAGGTCTAAACAGGACCAGAAATCCCAAGAATTCACAGCAGCAGCTCCCTGACACTGATTTGGAGTGAGTTCTGGCACAGATTTTGTCATTGTTTTTTACTGCTCTGCTGCCTCAGTTTCCCCAGGTTAGTAAATGTTGATCTGAGCCCCAAGTCTGATGGAAAGACAACGGCCAATGTACCAGAGAGCCAGCTCCAGAAACTGAAGCTGCAGGGAGTGGCACAGAGCTGATGGGCTGCGGGTTTCTGTCCTCCAAGCGTCCCTCCAGGCTCCCTTCCCCCTCTGCTCAGAGCTGTTTAGTGCACACAGAGTGTGCAGCACCGCCCCGTCCCCAGAGCAGGCCACCCTGCCTCGTGGTCACATGTGGTTGCTTCAGCAGCTCTCCTCCACTTGTCCCAAGCCAGCTGGCCCGAGTCTCACTGTCAGAGCCACACAGAAAGCAGTGAAGCAGAAGTTATTTAATCCAGGGGTGAAGTCCTCAGACAGGGAGACCTCACTCAATCTTTAGTGGAGGGGAGTCAGCCCCTCCAATGCCCTGAGGCCCCTCAGGAAAGAGGGAGCAGGTGAACAGCAAATATGGAAGAGGCCAGGGGTGAACAGGCAAACCCAGGTTCCAGAAGTAGCAGAGCCCTGACCACACCAGGTGAAGCTGAACCACTCAGGAGGCTAGCATGTGGCTCAGCCCGGGAGTGGCCGAGGTGACTGCGCCCTGGGCAGTGGTACCAGAGGAAAGGCAGGGAAGGAGTGCTTAGGAGATGAGGCGACTGTGAAGCTGGTGCAGCTGCTCCTGGGTCAGCACCAGGCGGTGTCGCTGTCCTAGGCCTGCCGCACATGAGAAGGTCACTTTGCCCATGTAGACTGTGTCATCTTGCTGCTCTTCCTTGGCCTTGTGTTGGGGAGAGAAAGAGGACCTCAGGTTAAGGGCTCTCTTGACCATAGACACTGAGGACCCTTGAGTACTGGACGGTGGCAACCCCTGGGAAACTGAGGCTTCTGTTCTGACATCACAGTGACACAGTTCAAATCCTCCTGGTGTGAGAGTCAGGGCAGGTGTTAGCTATTTGCTAGAATATTCCAAGTGCTGAAAGCACTTTTGGTTCTGTGCAAGTAAGATTTGGCCCTGCCAGGCAAAGCAGTGTGTGAGGCAGCTGGGCCTGAGACTGGGGCCTCTTCAGTCCTAAGGGGAGGGGAGAGCCCACAGGAGCAGCCAGCATGACACCACCATCTCCCACATGTCCCCCTTACCCTGAGGAAGGCAGACGAAGGGAAGGTGGCAAAGTCGGTGGGAACAGTAGCTCCAGGACGCTGAGTTACTGTCTCCTTGAGGACCTCATCCTGGGGAGGAGGAGGAGGGAGGCAGGGTTCATTTAGGGGATTCAGCCAATAGCTCAAGACCTCCTGAGCTTCACAGCAACACGAGCTCCAGGGGAGCTTCCTACCACTGCATTTCTGGTCTTGTCTCTAGCCCAGGCCCCGCCCAACATCTGTCCTTCCTATGTGCGTCTTCATTCTTTAAGGCCTAACTCTGCCCATGGCTTCTGGGAGGCCACTGGCAAATAAGCTGCTCTCTAATGGCTTCAGCTGATAGAAGCTACAGCCACGTCCTACAGAGCTCCTCGGTCAGCACTGGTGGCTCACCAGCCTAAAGATGACGCTAGTCACGCTCTTTGTTGATTGACTTTATCAACCAGCTGCTAATGCAAGACTTCTCCCTTCCCTCCCTCCCACCTGCACTCGGTGCCACAGAGCACAGAGCAGGTCCAAAGAAGCCACAGGGACGATCCAAGGGAGCTCAGTGTGAGAAAGGCAGGATGTGACTGACCTTGAGCTTCTCAATGGTGTCACTCAGGGACTTGAGCTGAGCCACTTGTTCCATAAGCTGAGCTGACGGGCTCTTGGCAGCTGTGAAGAGGGAGAGATACTGAGGACACCCGAGCAGCTCAACTGCACAGTCAAAAGCGTGGGCACCGGACCCACACACAACAGGCACTTCAGAGACACCGAGTAAACTGGTTCTGCTGGGAAGACCTAGAACCCTAGCCACTGAGAGACTGAGCGGAGGATCGGAAGTTCAAGGTCTGCCTGGGCAACTACCTGAGACCTTGTCCCCAAAACAAAGCATTAAAAAACGTAAAAGTGCCAGGTATGGTGGCACACACCTTTAATCCCAGCACTCAGGGAGGCAGAGGCAGGGGTATCTCTGAGTTTGAGGATGGCCTGGGCTGTAGCAGGCCTAGCAGCCTTGAGGCCCTCACCTTGACCCCCAGCATCAGAGAGGAGAGAGGAGAGAGATGGGAAGGAGAAAGCAGGCAGAGACCATGCACAAGAATCAGGGAAACTCAATTCTGAAGCCACTGAACCACTGCTCGGAAGAACCCTGGGGGCAGAATGGCTGCAGCTGTCTTGGGAGTACAGAGTACATACCCGGGCTGCTTCGAGTGATGTCTACTACGTGGGTGTGGGTGCTCAGCTGGTTTAGTTTCTCCAGTAGCTGGCTGGTCTTTCGATACAGTGCCCCAGCCACCAGGTTCCCACCAGGGCCCTCATGGGGTGGGAGGGAGAGCTTCGCAACATGCAGTGGGGGCAGAGCTGCCAAGGACGCCCTCATCTGGGCTCCCTGTTGGGACGTGGGAGGAACAGAGTAAGTGGTTAAGAGGTGCAGGTGGCCTTCGCTGACCATCCACGGGCAGGCACGCTCTGAGCTCCGGGCCCACGCTCCCATGAGCTCCTTACTCTGAGGATGCTGTTCTCATGCTGGAGCTGGGAGATGTGTAACCTCATGGCAGAGATCTGCTGAAGCAGCAGTGGAGAGTCCTTCACCAGCCCTGGGCCTGGCAAGGCGCCTGGAGCCTGTCCAGGAGTTCCCCCTGTGAACAGCATGCAGAATGTCATCAGCCCTGGGTGCACAGGGCTGAAAATGAGGCTCTTCACCTTCCCCACCCCCACCCCCACTTCTGAGGCTGTCTCCAGTCCCAGTACCCAGTAGCCTTGTTAAACCCCAGCTGGGGAGATCTCTACCTCGCTGTTGTTCCTCTGGAGAGCCCATGGGGGAGCAGAAGAGAGAGAGAGAGATTAGACAATGGGGGGACATTGGGCATGCAGAAGATCCTTATCCTCACCAGCAGAACTTTCTAAGACCCCGTCTCTGCCTCTGGGGCGTGAGGAGGCGTGAGCAGACGTGTAAAGGAGAGCACAAGGAAAGGCCAGAGACCCTGGTGGTTTACTGTGGGCTGGCCTGCTCTCTGGAGTGAAAATGTTAAGCAAAAACTAAAAGGGGCAGAGACAGACCAGGGCAATGGAACCGAGAGGCAGCCGGGGCTGGGACAAAGCCCGGAAGGCACAAACTCCACGGAAGGCTCCCTGACCTCAGTCAAAACACACATGGAATGGAGCAGGCGCACTGCGTGCCATCAGGTACTGGCTTCACACGAGGCCGGACACTCCAGCAGTGTGGCCTGGCCTCTCCTGAATAGGGCTGACATGGGACAGCCAGATGGCAGATCCAGAGGGACAGCTCCCAGAGCCTCACCCAGTCCTTAGTCTACTTTGTAAACTGACAGCCGTGGTAGCATGCGGCTTTACAGAGGTCTGTGAATGTGTCTTCAAGGAAAACAGAGCCCTGATGAAATGGCAGCATGCAACTGGGGCAAGTATGCTCTTGTCTGAACACCTAGAGTGCAGGCACCTGAAGTCAAACTGGGGCCAGAAGAGAGGTGGTCAAGTCATTGTCCTCTGGGCCAAGGCCACCTCGTCAGCATACTCACCTCCAGCAATGCCAGAGACCAGGGTAGCAATGCCTGATGGCGGGGGGCCCCGGAGCCCCTCAATTGTGCGCTTGGACTGGCTGTTGAGGCGCTGCTTGAGTTCTGCCTTCTCTGCCTCCAGCTGGTCGATGTCAGCCTGAAGTGCATCCATTGTCTCCTCGAAGTCTCTGTGGGAGACAGCACGGGCTCAGGCACAGCCCTCCTCACAGCCTGTGAGGTGGCAGGCCCTCGACGGCAACCGGAGACAGTGGGAGGGGAAGGAGCAGTGGGGTAGTAGCACTGCAAGGCAAAGGAGTCACTATGCACAGAAAGCTGCAGAGGGGATGCTCACTTCTCCTTCTTGCGCAGCAGGGTCTGAGTCTCCTCCAGCCGCGTCTGAACCTTCTCAATTCTCTCGTCTGCGTCCTTGGCCGCGCTGTCCAACTTCTTCTCCAGAAGGCTCAGCCGCACGTTGGCCTCACTTAGCTCCTCTCCCTGGAGGAGGAAACACTTCAGTTCCTCAGTACCCCCCTGGAGCCGCAGGACCAGCTTAGGCTGTGGGATGTGGAGCTCCTTCCCAGATGACCCCTAGCTGCAGGTCCCACCTCTCCTCCGTTCACATGCACCTTGATCCTTACACCCGCACTCAACACTGCCAAGTCCCACCACACTTCCCAGCCTTTAGCTTGTTTTAAATTGATTTATGTTATGTGCACTTTTGTCTGCACGTATGTCTGTGTGCCATAAGTGTACCTGGTGCCCTCCAAGGCCAGAAGAGGGCATTGGGACCCCTAGAACTATAGTTACAGATGGTCGTGAGCAACCATGTGGGTGCTGAGAATCAAGCCAGGGTCCCCTGAAGAGCGAGCGGCCAGTGCTCTTAACCACCGATCCATCTCTCCAGTCTTCCACACCTTAATCTTGAGTGACTTCTTTAACTCCTTGATGACTGTCTCTCGATCCTCAAGCTTCAAACCCAGACCTTCAGCATCTGTGATCTCTGCACGCAGGGCTGCAGCCCTAAGTTCAACCGGAGGAGGCTAAAAAAGAGTGGGCCAGATGGTGGAGGCAGGAAAAGGATAGAGTGGGTCAGATGGTGGAGGCAGGAAAAGGATAGAGTGGGTCAGATGGTGGAGGCAGGAAAAGGATAGAGTGGGTCAGATGGTGGAGGCAGGGGAAAGGATAGAGTGGGTCAGATGGTGGAGGCAGGGAAAGGATAGAGTGGGCCAGATGGTGGAGGCAGGAAAAGGATAGAGTGGGTCAGATGGTGGAGGCAGGGGAAAGGATAGAGTGGGTCAGATGGTGGAGGCAGGGAAAGGATAGAGTGGGTCAGATGGTGGAGGCAGGGAAAGGATAGAGTGGGTCAGATGGTGGAGGCAGGGAAAGGATAGAGTGGGTCAGATGGTGGAGGCAGGGGAAAGAGACCACTCCAGTCACAGGAAAATCACCTTGACTTCTAGGCAGGATTCCCTTCCCTCCAACCTCCCCACTCTCTACAAGCAGGACGCTGGGTCCCCAGGAACCTCCGCCTACCTTGCTCGGGGGCCGCTCTGCGTCATACTCGCCTTCCTGCATGGCTGTGGCCAACTTGTTCATGGTGCTAATGAGGATGGTGCATGACTGGCGCAGACACTCGTAGGGGCTGCTGGAGGGGCTCCCATAGATCTGCACGGCCAAGAGCAGGTATGAAGAGCTTGCAATAGCCAGTGTCTCCCCAGAGCCCACAGCCCAAGGTTCCAGGACAACCTGCTCGCTTGCTTTGAAAGCCAGCTCCTCCAGTGCAGCCACGGGCAGTCCCTCATTCTCTCCCAAGGGAGCAATAAGCTGGGCGGCTGCAGCTGCTACCTCCTGCAGAACAGCTGCCACCCATGTCAAGTGCTTCCTGCAGTCGAGGAGTGTGTCAGATACCTGTGCGACAGGCTAGAGTCAAGAGCCCGTCCCGCTCCATCATCGCAATTCCTAACTTCCCGGTTCAATCCTCTGACCAGACCCAGATCTTAATGTGCTAGGCCCCGCCTGTTTCTGCTCAGCTTCCTCCCCTCGCAATCTCAGCCCTCAACCTGTGAGCCAAAGGCCAGCGCTGCCGGGATCCCAGGAGCATCTGTCCCCGGCATTCGCCTTCGGATCTTCTTGCAGAACTGACGGGTGTCACTGCATGACGTTTCCAGGTCTCGGAGAAGAAGGGCAATGTCTGTTGCCTCCTGCCCACCCTACACACGCAAAGAAAATAAGCGCCATTAGCACCAGGTAGAAGGGGAGGGGAAGGGACAAGGAAGAACGCCTCAGATCCAGATGTGCCCTCACCTGCAAGAAGGCACGCAGCCGCCCCACCTCCACGCTCATACAGTCCAGGGCACTCTGGGTGAACTGTACAGAAAGAATCACGAGGTCTTCGCCAGCCCCTCACAGGAGCTCCTTTAGCCACCCTCATCGACGGCATGTCCCATCTTCTGTTACTAATGCGTGCGCACATGGGTCCCCTGCTTCCACAGAACTCTCAGTCTGGTTTCCTCCCTCATCTCTACAGAAGCTTAGTCACTGATCTAGACATGTCACCTTGATGTGGTCCGCCAGCTGCATGGTGGAATCCTCCGGCTGTTCAGCAAGGTGGATGCTGTACAGATGCTGAGGAGGAACAACACAGAGGCAGCCTTTAGTCCGTGAAGGAAAAGGCTGGGAGACTGCCCTTTCCCCAAACTAGAGTTTGAGTCCTGGACACTGTGTGTGGTCTTTGGAGGCACAAAACTTTCCAAAACCTCTAGGAAGTGACATCACAAGGCAAGTTCACATCAGACAAACAAGAATTGGGACTGGTGGTCCATAATCCTAGAGCTGGGGAGGCTAAGACAAGAGCATCAGGAGTTCAAGGCCAGCCTGAGCTACAGTAAGATAGTGTCTTATAAGAGCAGCCAGTGACAGCTCTGTGGTAAAGACACTTGCTCAAGTTCAAACCTCAAGACCCATATGATGGAAAGAAAGTCAACTGCCTCATGTGGTCCTATGACCTCTACATGTATGCTGTGCCACACAACACACACACACAACATTTTTTTATCCAGGCATGATGGCATAGACCTATTATCTCAACACGAGAGATGGAGGCGGGAGGATCAGGAGTTCAAGGTTAAGGCCAGCCTGGGTTACATTAGACCTGGTCTCAAAAGAACAAAACAAAACAAAGAAATATATCGCTCCCCTCCAACCCCAGACAACAATAAAAATAAAACCAGAACAAACTGGTCTCAAGACACCAGTCACAGCCATGAAACCTGTGTACCCTGGAGGACCCTGACCTGATAGTACTTGATGGCCTTGGTCAGGGGCTCCACGTTGACAGTCTCATCCAGCTGATCCTTGTGCAGGAGCTCAATGAGGGAATCTAAGGAGCGCTCGTGAGCACTCATCTCCGGGTACAGGCTGCCCACCTTCTTATACACGTCCACGTTGCACTGAGAGAGGGCACTGAGGACCAGGAAGGGGCTCTGTGAGGGCCCCTTGCACGGTCTCCAGGCAGTTAACCCGGGGCCCAGGGTGCGGGGGGACGAGGTTCTCTTACTGCTCATAACGGTGCAGCGTGGCCTGCAGCAGGCTCAGCGAGTACACCAGCCCGGCAGCAAAGCTCAGCTGCTCCCCGGCAGCGCCTCGCAGGCCGGGCCGCTCCGAACAGTTCTCGCTGAGGTCGAACTTCTCCTGGGCCTGCTTGCGGATGAGCTCTGCCTGTAGGAAGAAGGCCAGGGTCCAGGAACCCGTGACACAGCCAAATGACTGTGGGGGGTGAATGCACACAAGAGGAGGAGACATGGCTCTCAGACGGACAGGAGGCCACGGCGAGCAGGCTTGTAATCTGCCAAGATCCCCTGGTACCCAGGCTATGCTTTTCCTCTAGGAATCTCTACCCCTCAGCTAAAGTAATCAGCAACTGCTTCTCCTTCTCAGACAGCTTCTCTTATCTGGAGGGGACTGGTTCAGACTCCTCCTGTAAACACTGACACATGATGTTTGAATACCTCATGTAAAATGCACAGGTTCTGCATGTAACACTCCTGTGGTTTACCTCTAGGATACTGAAGATACCTAACCCAAGCTAAATGGTATCAAGGCTATTCTAGATTGTTTAGGACACAATGAGAGAACAATTGTACATGCACAAAGTTTTTCTTGATCTGCAGTTGGTGGAATGCAGATTCAGAGCTCCTGAATGTGGCAGCTGGCTGTGTTCACTGACCCTGCTGAGTGAGAGGACCTACTCTACCGTGTGAGCTGTGTGGGCAGCTGCCGCCTGCCGCCGTCCCCTCACAGCACACCGAATCGGTTTTTCCTGACCGACTGGCCATACCTTGCAAATGAGTCGGGGCATGAGCAGCAGCACCAGAACACAGTCATGGTCTCCGCCTGGCCGAAGGAAGCTGTCAGGCATGAAGGCTGTCAGCAGGGACATGTGCCGGTTGGCCTGGGCGACCTCCATCTGTCTCAACTCCATCTCAATTGCCTGTAGACACAGGGAAAGGAGCTCTCAGTCTGGGTGCAGAGCCGCAGAACCACCAGGCCTCTTGTTTCTAGAGTGAGTCCAGGCCAGGATTCTTCCACAATTACCACCCAAAGCACCCTAAGTCCAGAATGCCACCCCAAGTCAGCCCACAGCTACCCCTCCTCCACCTGGGCTAACACCCCTGACTTTAAGGGGCCCACTTTCCTGACCTTGGCATGAGCCTTGGTCTCAGCAAACTTGATTTTGAAATCAAAAGTCTCTGGCGGTGGCTGCTGCTGTCTCTCCACAGATGCTTCCTGCTGGTTTGTCAGCTCCCGGTTGACATCCTGTGAGCAGACAGAGAAGCACAGTTGGTCCCGGGAACCCTAGGGTTGCCTCGATCAGAGACCAGGGGAGAGGCAGGCACCTGCAGGTGGGCCGTCAACTGGCGGTACTTCTTGATGGTCTGCTGATAGTCGGCCACCGTCTCCTGGGCGGCTTCCACCCGCTTCTGGGCCTCCCTTACTTGGGCGCCCGCCATGTCCAGCTGCTCACGCAGCTCCAGCTCCGTCTCGCGTGCGTTCTCCTGCAGCTCGTCGTTCATCTCATTCATCACTTCCTGGACGGCACAGTGGGAAGAACATCCAGGCAGGGTCAGGATGGCAGGGCAGAACGGTCCCTTACCAGAATCCCCGCTCTAAGGACAGGGACTGATGCCAATCTCTCAGAAATTCTCTCCAAATATTCTCCATCAGGGTCAGAAGTCAGGGTGTGCTCTCTTCTTACCAAGTCCCTCACGGTCTCCCGTAATTCCCGCACTTTCTCCTCCAGATTCAGGTTCCGGTCAGTCAGCATCTCCACCATCTCCTCGGCTCCCAGAGCAGCGTCCACCTGTCAAGGGGCGGGGGTGGGGAAAAGTGCTGCGTAAGGGCCTAGAAGCAAGAGGAGGCAATGGGAGCGCGCAGGGTGCGGGGTGGGTGAGGGCCGGCCTCTCACACCTGCTCTTTGAGCTCATCGATGGTGCTCTCTGCCTGGGTCAGCTCCTCCTGAAGACGCTCACGCTGCTGCCTCACAACCTCCAGCTCCTGGTTCTTCTTTTCCATGAGCTTCTGGAGCTTCACATGCTCCTGCTTCTCTGAGGAAGAGAGATCTCGCATCCTATGGAGGAGTGGAAGGAGCAAGGGAAGGACTCAAAGAGAAGACAGAGACGGCAGAGAGCGTGTGGCAGTCAGAGGGAATGAACGCTCTGACCTGAGGCAGCGAAGGGCAGAGGAAAGCCTACCTCACCAGGGCGTCCTTCAGGCGGGCATTCTGCTCCTCTAACTGCTTGAGCTGGTAGCTGGACGCAGCCCCATCAGAGCCTGTGAGAGCAACAGTGTGTTCATGCCGGTCCTACTGACCAGCCGGCCCCGCTCTTCCTGGTCTCTCACCTTTCTCTTCGATTTCAGCCTTGAGGATCTCCAAGTCTGTGGTGAGTTCGTCTACCCGTTCCTTCAGTGCCTCCACCTCCTGCTGCAGGGACTCAGCCCGCTCTTCAGCCATCTCCTTGTCCAGAGTGGCCATCTCGATGGCGTCGGCCGTGTCCGCCATCTCCTCCATGTAGCGCTCCTTTGCCTCTAGAGCCTCCTTGGCTTCCTGGGGGTCAGAAGTGAGTGGGGCAGGCGCAGAGTGACTCCAACACTACCCTGTCTTCCGGGGCACCCTATACTCCAGCCCAGTTCCAGTTCCCTTATTTGTGTCCTTCCACCTTCCCAGCACCAGCTTCATCCGAGGCGCACCTTCCGCGCTTCCTTGAGGCGCCGCTGCAGGTCTGCCTGCTGCTCCTGCATTTTGCTCTTCCATTCCTGCACCTGCTCCAGCTGGATCTTGTGCTTCTCCAGCTCTTTCAGCTTTGCTTTGTCTTCCGAGCGTTTCAGACGCAGGGTCTCCAGCTTTTCCTCCAGGTCCCGAACCTGGGCCCTCAGCCCTTCCTCTTCCTGCCAAGAGGAGGTCCCATGGTTTGCGCACACTCCTGCCCCACCCTACCAAAACTGAGCTGAAGCAAAGATGAGAACATATAAAAGCATTTCCCTAGACTGAGAACCAAGAGCCAGTGGCATACAAACATCTAAGAGGAAACTGTGGCATGAGATACAGAGAGGGTATGGGGAAAGGACAGGGACACTGCAGTCAGGAGCACACTATATCCCCACTCTTTGGTTCCAGTCCCAGGTCTTCCCCAACCCTGAAAAAGTCTCTAGCACCTAGCCAGGGTTACAAAAGTGCCTTGACTCTGTCCTTACCTTAGAAGGAGAAGGAAGTGGGGGTGCTGCTCCGGGAGAGGTGAGGGCCGGTGTGGGGATGATGGGTGCTGCCAATGGGGTCTGAGCTGGGGTGCTGGGCTCACTGCTGCTCAGCTCACCGGCTGATGCTGACCCAGAGGGGCCTAGGGAGCTCCCGGGCCCGGCCGCCCCAGTACTGGCCGGACGGGTAGGCTATTGAGAGGAGAAGGGCAGGCCACAAAGAAAACAGAATATGGGAGTGTGGAAGAAGAGAGGGAGCAAGAGAAGGAGGCAGAGGAGAGAAAGACAGTGTATATGAAAGCACAATGGGACCAAAGGCGGAGGGTGGGGAGGAGAGGGGACAATGACAGCCAAAAAGTAGCAGTAACAAAGGACAGTGGAGAAAAAGAGAGGATGGGAGACATAAGATTATAAGGTTCCTCCCTTGGCACTGTGTCCACATTCCTCCCCACTCTGCCTAGCCTTCAAAACACATCTCACTCCCCAGAACTCCCCTCTGTGACCCACTTGTGATCATTCTAGCAACTTCTTAATACTCCATTCCCAGCATGCTGGTGCACGTCCAACTCCCCCAGCAGACAAAAGTGCCTCAATGTCATTCCCAGAAGAACAGATTAGAGGCTGTTCTCAACTGTCCTGTTCACAGAGGGCGGGGCCAAAAGGGTGGAGTCAGGCTTGCTTCCTGGTAAGCCTCCCTAGTCTTCACTCCTTTGGTCTATGTCAATGGATCCTATAGGCTACTAGGCTGGGACAGAAACTACAGACTACCCTCCAAACAAGGTAAGGAGAGCTGACCCCTGATCTCCTCACCCAGGACAAAGCTCTAAGTAACAGTATTCAGGCTCCTGTTGAGGCTGGAGTGGGGGTGGAGGGCTGGCCAGCTTTCAGGAGGCCACAAACCCTGGGTAGACAGTGCTGTCCCGGCGACATTGAACCTCAGACTACCCACAATGCTCCTACCTCTCACCCAGGAACCAGAGCACTCACTTTTAGTTGCACCCTTCCAAGCTGATCAAAGCCCGTCTTGATTAGCCATAACCCCTCTTACTGCTCTCCCACACCCAATCTACTGGCTGAGATGACCTCTCAAGCATTAGAAGTTGTCAGGCCTGGAGAGATGCCTCGGAAGAGTATTGGCCGCTCTTCCAGAGGACCCACGTTTGATTCCCAGCACTTACATGACAACTCCCAAAATACCTGACACCTTCTCTTGGCCTCTGAGGGCACATATAGGCACATATATGACATACATGCAGACACTCATACACATTAAAAACAAAAAGGAATTAGTCATCACTTTCCCAGGGAGTCCAGTTACCAGCCTCAAGCTCCTCCTCTCCCTTGGTACACGGCAACCAGCATTTACTTGTTAGCATGCTTGCCCACATACATGCACATGCCTGAAACGTATGTGCACTCAGCAGTGGCTTACAGAGACTGCTTGTTCTCACCTTGGGCCGTCGAGTTGTGGTCTGGACAGGCAACAGGAGCCAGAAGAGGAGGAGTCAGGAGAGAGAGGGTCACGGCGGAGGACAGAGGTAGCAATGAGAGCAGAAGCAGCAATAGACAAGGATAGCCCACCAGCCCTGCCCCACTGCCTCCCTCAGAAAACCACTGTGCCTGCTCCAGGCCTGCATCTCCTGCTGCCGTTCCCACCCTTACTTTTAGCCCTTCAGACCCCTGCAGCTCCCACAAGTCTAGGTCCCTAGGCTGAGCCACAGGAGACCAAGGGCAGCAGCTGGCAAGAAGACCTCCAGCAACCATCCTTCTGTGAACAGTCCCTGCCACTCCAGCCTTGGGGCCCCACCCAGCCACTGGTCCCAAGGACTTGCCCATGTCAGCTTCTCCCTTCAAGTGCCAGACCCTAGAGGGGACATGACAACAGTGCAGACCCCCAGAAAATGAGAGCTCAGACCACTAGGACAGCGCAGGCTAACTGTCCCTCAGCCGTGCAGCAGGCTCGTCCCTGAGGCACAGGGCTCAGGTGTCAGTACATGAATACTGCATTAGTAAAAGCCCACAGCTCAGCAAAGTAACCCTCCCAGCTGCAGGAACAAAGTGGGGGTGGGTGGCAACCCTTAGGAAACACTCTTCCCAAAGCAACCCAGGAGGCCTCTGGGATACTCTCAAGTGGCTAAGGGGCAATTAGCTCCAACTCCCAGAAGCTTGCTGCCTGTGCCCAAGGCTCTAGCAAGTCAAGATTCAGCTTGAGCTCTGTTTTCTGCAGACACCGAGTCCAAGATGGCCAACCTCCACCCTCCGCTAAGGACTAATTCACTACAGCGGTGGATCAAAAACTATTCTAGGGTCCACTTCCTGCCCTGGTAAACTCCCCAGCACAAACTCTGGGGAGGCGGGATGCTGGGAGAACAAGAGTAAGTCTTTCCAGCAAAGGCTGGTAAGTAGGTCTCTTCATGCACTGATGCAGCTGGCCTGCTGCCTCAGGCTGGACCCCGGAAACCCTCTCAACCCTGACTGCAGTAGAGACTGCCTGAAGCCCAAGCCTGTGAGGCCACTGGGTAAAAGGCCTGGTACAGACTCAGAGTCCAGAGCAGGTGGATCAAGGAGCAGATAAATGTCCAGGGTGGGGCACAGTAGTGACACACACCTCTCCTTCCTCCCTCCCCTTCATCCTTACCCTCCTCCCCCAGCCAGGTAGACTGACGAAGTCAATCAGCCCCCACCCCCACCCCAGCAGCCTGCTTCCATCGCCCTGGCAACCCAGCAGCAGGACCGGAGCAAGCAAGAGTACCTTTCGGGCTGTCGGTGCCTGTCTCATCATTGCAGAAAACCACAGAAAGCAAGGAGAGGAAAGAGAGGGAGGGAGCGAGGAGGGCAGACAAACACAGGAAGGAAAGACAGACGAAGGGAGGGAGGGAAAGGCGGCGGAGACAGGAGATTAGTGCATCAAATCCCAACAATGCAGCCTTAGCTTCCGGGCTGGCCAAAAGGAGGCTGCGGTGACACGGGCCCTGGCAGGTGCACAGCAGGACAGCGGACGACTAGGAGCTCCGAGCTCCGGAGCCTTGCCGGCCCGGGTCGTCAGCTTAAGCTGATGGCTGTCTCAGTGGCCGCAGCAGCAGCAGCAGCAGCTCCACCTGACGTCATGCACCCACCCTCCTCAGCTCCATAGGGGTGGAGCTACCAGCCCTAGGTCACCTAGCAACCACCCAGAACCGGATGGCTCCTCCTCCTCCTGATGGTACTAAGCCCTGCCTGCGCAAAGCTGCTCTTCCTCCCAATGCCATCACCACGGACTGGCATTCTCCTCTACCCCCAAGACCTTGCTCCAAAAAGCTGGGGCAGGGGCCATTGCAGAAATGGCACCTTATGGAGCCAGGGAATTTGTGGACAGGGACAGAGGGCCTGCCGGCTCTATCAATCTATCTCATAGTTATACTCTGGCCCCTGAAAAACCCATCCCATCCACTTCTCCTGCACACAGGTGAAGCCCTTAGGCTCTTAGGAACAGAGTCAGAGCACACAGTGATCAGGGAATCTTGGGACATGACAGTGGCACCAGCAACAGCTCTAATGACAATGTTGGGCTCTTTTCTCACCTCTCCAAGCTGGAGAGGTCAAAGCCTATGTCTAAAGGGCTTTCTAGAAAGTGTATTTTCTGAGACACAGACATTCCTTCCTGACTCCCTCTCAAAACACTGGTTCGGGGGAGCTAATGGCTCAGAGGTTAAGAGCTGTGGCTGCTTTTATGGAGGATGGTTTCAATTCCAAGCACCTACTTGGTGACTCACAACCATCTTGTAACTCCAGTCCCAGAGGGATCCATCACCCTCCTCTGGCCTCCATAGGCACGGTTCAGATATAGTGTACTAACATACAGGCAAGCAAACACTCATACACATGAACACACATACACGGGCTTTTGCTCTGGACCTAGCTGTTCTGTGTGGGATGATTGATAGGAGGAACCTTGGCTAAATGATCTGCTTGGACTGAACCATCAGGGTGTAAGACTGGAGAGCAGGGAACATTGTTTAGCATAAGCAGCTAAGGCCAGGCTGTCTCATTTCACTGGGACATGGGCACTGCTCAGGCCCCTACCAGGGTCATGTCAGCCTGCAGCCAGGACTCTTCCAGTCTCACACTGTAGTTTCGTGCTCTTCTCTGTTAGGGACATGAGGTGAAACTGGAACACCAGCCACAGCACAATACTCAAGGGATGAAGCAAGTCCTCATATGTCTGGAATCCTCTGCTTTAGAATCCCATTCCTACCCAGACCCAGGACCCAGGAGCAAAACCAAGTCCTAGCATGTGGCTTCTGCCATGGTACGACTTCCAAGTCTTTTCAATGCCAAGGAGGAGCTGAAAGGCCGTTTTCTTCCCCCTCCTATGGTCCCAATCCAGAAGTTTCCCATGCAACGTCAGGAAGGCCTGAGACAGGTTGGCAACAAAGGGCTCAGGGCACTGCACACATGGCTCAGATAGGCACATGCAGGGCAGAAAGAACTAGTGCAGAGGCCCAAGGCAAGGGCTGGCGTGAGGACGTGGTCACGGCGGCGATTTAAGTGTTTAAAAGGCCGTGGAGAGGAGCTGGGCATGACGGTGCCCGCCTGTAATCCCAGCACGAAGAAGGCTGAGGCAGGAAGACTGCCACAGGTTATAGGCTAGCCTGGTCTACAAAGTGAGACCCTCTCAAAAGACCTAAAGAAAAGTCTGTGAAAGAGAGGGGGTGGAACAGGCAAGACCCTGGGGAGGGGGAGTGTGTCTCCTCGGGCACACACTCATCGAAGAGGGCGGTGAGAGCCATCGGGCAGGGTAAGGTGAACATTTACGGCAGCACCGATTCAATGGCAGGCAGGCAATGCTCTGAGCCCTCCTTACACAACCACTGTACCACACTTTCCTGAGCTCCAGCCCTCCAGGATGCCCTCCATTCCCCAAGCCTGGCTAAGGGAAAGGCTCTGTACAGTAGCTGCAGCTGTGATGTCTCTACCTGGGGGTAGAGCATGGAAACACTGTCTCCAGTGCAAGCCGCACTGGCCTGGTCCCTGAACCTGTTGGCCTTGCCTTCCCCAAAGGGACTTCAGGAGACAAATTCTCATTTCCTCTGGCCATCCCAGCCCCATGGTTACACACACATGCATGCAGCAGTTGGGGTGGGGAGCATGCAAGAGAATGGGAGGGGCTCATGGCCCACCCACCCAACTAGACACAAACAGTAAACACACCACCTTCTTAGGCTTCAGTCCCCGCTGCGTGAGGAGCAGGAAAGGTCAGAGTTAGAGAGCAGACTGTCTGGCCTGACAGACATCCTGTGCATAAGTGTCAACATCAACTCGGGTGAACACACGCAGGGGAGGTTAGGTAAGCGTCAAGCCCTGGGCAAAAGAGGGTCCCTCAAGGAACAGCTTCTAGGATATTCACCCCCTGGCCTACCTCCCAACCCTCTACAGAAGAGGCAAAGGGAGCTGGAAGGGGCCATCTGCATGCATCTCACAACTCTTGTGAACAAAAGAGCTGCTTGTCCCTCTACACCCCGTCTCACCCCGCCCTAACTCCCTCCTGTCTTGACATCTTTGGATACCAGAAGCTAGGAAGCTGCCTACACTCCTGGGTTTAGGCCTCTCCTTCCAATCCCCCTCAGCTCAATCCTATTTGACCCTAAACATATAGATTCTAACAGTTTTCCTACCACCTTTGTTCTAACCCTAATGGGGCGACTCATACCCAGAAAGTGTCCTGCTTGGGGAATTTAGAGTCTAACGCAATCCAGACCCATCCACTGCTTCCGTCTGCCCAGCCCTGGGCCTCCCTCCCTCCTTCTCTGTGCTCCTCCCTTATACTGCCAAACCACTCACCAGTTTGCTGGTCTTTGCAGCTGCATCAGCTCCCTCTGTAGAAAGGAAAGAACAACAAAATACATTATACAGCGGGGAAGGGAAGAACCCTCTGAGTGGGATGGGAAGGATAGAAGGAAACAGCAGACACCGTGTTATTAGAAGGGTGGGAAACTTGGATGTGAAGATGCAATGTCAGTGTGTAACTAGTACCTCTCTTGAGGACCTTGGAAGCAGAAGAATCAGGAGTCTCTGGAGAAGTAGTATCTGCTCCATCTTCAAATACTTGGATCTGAGGCCAAAGAACATACTCAATGCGGTCAGATCAACAATGGCTAGAACGTGGGTCCCTCCTGCGCTCCCGAGCATGCTGGGATACAGATCCCACTTAGGAAAAAGGACACACTAGCAGCACAAGTAACAGGTGTTTGTATGAGTGTGCACACACACGGGCTCACATGGTGAAGTACCTGGGATTGGCGGACAAAGATGCCGTGGCCTTCGTCACATGTGAAATACTTTCTTCCCTGGACGGTGCCGTCATTCTTGCCCTTTGCCTCATCCAGAATCACGCCCACCCATTTGCCAGTGGCAAAGAGTGTGGCTCCAACATAGGCTACCGTCCCCCGGTGGCCCTTTCCGATCACCTCCACCCGGGAGCCGACCCGCAGGGGCCGGGCACTTGCCTCTGCACTCATCCTGCTGCCGCTGGGCGTCTGCAGGGGAGACATATGCCAACATGGTCAGTCAGGGGCTCTAGACAGGGTCCCGGACTGAGGGGCTACCACAAGTCATGTCTTCAACTCCATTCTCAGGGCGAACTGAGCCCACAAACTCCCCTCTGAAGTGATACGTCCGGAACTTCCAGAACGTTGTCAAAGCCAGGCAGAGTGGCATACACCTAGGATTCCAACACCTGGGTGGCAGAATCAGGAGGCTAGCCATGAGTTTGAGGCCAACCTAGGCTACATGCAGTAAGCTAAAGGCCTGTCAGGGCGACATAATGAGACCTGTTTCAAGAAATCTTTAAAAAGCTTGTTTTTATAGCTCACACATGGGATGCCAGCACTTGGGAAGCGTAGACAGGATCACCAAGAGCTTAAGGCCAGCCTGGGCTACATGGTCAGCCTAGCCTACAAGAGGAGGAACCTCAAAAATGAACAGTATTTTTTTGTTGTTTGTTTCTTAGAGACAATGTTTCTCTGTCTTGCCCTGGCTGTCTTGGAATTCACTCTGTAGACTAGGCTGACCTCAGATTTGGAGATCTGCCTGTCTCTGCCTCACAGTGCCAGGAGTAAAGGTGTGTGCCACACCGTTCAGCAATAAAACAAACAAAACAACAAAAAAACTCTAAAATTCTCTAAAATTTACTGGAATTTTTAAAAAATTTATATTTAAATTGTATAACAAATTAGGATTTACTGGTAGATCTTTGAACATCACCATACGGCTGCTTCTAGGGTGTACTGCCCCCAAGGAAAGGACGTAAGAACAAGCAAACAACTCGATTCAGACCAGGCATCAGAGGTGAGAAATCGAGCAGCTCGGTGGCAGCCTCTCCACTGTCCTGCCTTCCTGGGATTCACAGCCTCTCTCTGGTTCCTCCACCCCACTTCCTCCTTCTCCTCCTCTTCATCTTCTTCCTCCTCCTCTCCTTCCCCTCCCTCTTCCTCTTTGTGTATGTGTGTGCGCCTCTTAAAGTTTTTGTTACTGTTCTTTGGAGACAGAATCTCAGTACTCCCTAGCTAGGCTCACAGTCACGGGTCAGCATGTCAGCCTAGACTTCTCAGGAGGAACTGCACCTCGTTCCAGGCCCACAGCCGCCATCCTGCCTTGCTGATAGGACTCCTGTCAGTCCATCTCCGTATCCACCTCGCATTGTTAGACTGTTGACTACAGCCCATTCGCCAGCTCCCTCCTGGCCCATGTCCTACTCTGTCTGCTCTCCCCTAAGCTCTGGAGGCCATGGTGTCACAAAAAGAAGAGCACAAACAAATAAACAAAGCCCCGCAAAGTAGCCCTTCACTGTCATCAAATCCTGACCAGCAGTTCATCTAGGCAAGCAAAGGTACAAACGCACTGTCCTTGGGTCGTACCCAGCTTCTTACATACCCGTGATGACAGAAAACATAAAATTAGGTCCCAAATCAGACCATGATTTGGAAGAAAATCGCACCTAAGCCATTTTTAGCAAGAGCTGTTCCATGAACCAGAGAGACTGCAGCAAATAAATAAGACAAGAGAATGTGACCCCCATGGGCTTAAAGACTCCAGGGGGTCCTTCCTGATATCCCCCAAACACACACATGCACACACAGACACAAACACACACACACACACACACACACACACACACACACACACACACACACACATACACACATCAGCTTCAGAAAGGAGTCCAGCCTGAGAAGTCACACCCTTCCCTACTGTCATTCCCTAACCCCTTTCCTCACAAAGCCCCACCAGTCAGGTAAGGACAGAGCTCCTAGGTATGTGGGGACCTCAAACCATACCCGAGACAATGCAGACCTCATGAGCCTGACAAAAAAGAAAACTGCCAGTGAAGGCAAGGCTGGACACAAACTCAGAAAAGACCCTCCCACCACACCTCACAACACGCCTCTCAGAATCAGGTGGCTCTGACAGTGGACGAAAATCTAATCTCACATAGGCAAGAGCAGAGGCAGACAGCAGGGCATCTGAGAGGGGCCTCACCGCAAGGCCTTCTGACCCACAGGCCAGTCAAAGGCAGACTGGACCCCTCAGAAATGCCTAGCCTCAGAGCCAGCCAGAGTCAGAGGTCAAGTCTGGTTGGGTCCCAGTTAGGACCCAACTGGGTGGGTGGGTGCGTGGGGTAGCCTGTCCAGCCTGCCACTGTCAGCGCTCTGAAGGCTCCTCAGAAGCCCAGTGTGTGGGTACCTCAGCTGAGAGCCAGCCTGTCTCCCCAGCCCCCACACAAGTGATGTCCACAGGCACCCAGTCTGATCCAGCAGCCCTCCCAGGGCCATCCCATACTGACTGGGGCCACTTACCCGATTGTACATGTGCCTCTTGCTCTGGGCCATGTTGCTCACCCGGACTCTACCCCCTCCCCCAGCTAGTCAAAGACAGAGAAAGGCAGAAACCTAGGCAGGAGGGGTCAGGGTGATGGGCCTGCGTGGACCGGCTCAGAAGCCGCCAGCCACGCACCTCCCTCCATCCATGGGCCTCCCTCATGAGGGGTAGGAGCAGCGGTGGGGCTGAGGGGTAAGTCCCTCTACTGCCCAAGGGTTCCTGAACCCAGACACCGAGCCCCGCTTGCCAGCTGATGAGTCTCACTCTGCGCTAGTGCTGCTCTAGACTGTCAGGAAGCGTGCTGGCCTCTGGGTCCTAGTGCTCCCCTTCTTCACCCGAACCCAGGGACGGCTCTTCAACAAATCCTCAGCACCAGAGTGCTGGGCTCTAGAGCCCAGACGCTTCTTCCCCACCTGTACCCCTCACTATGCCTGTCCCAGAAGTTGAGGCTTCAGCAGGCCGCCAAGCATGGAGTGCCACTTCGAACCGGTCAGCCGCTTACAGCCTTCGCAAGGACTCCTAGCCCCTCTGTTGCTTTTCAGTGTCACCCTACCAAAGAGATCTGGACTGGGGTTCAAATCCACATGACTAGGGTCTGAATTTCCGTCTTACACTGGGCCAGATACACAGTACAGAAGGGGCAGAAACAGAAGCATGCTCACACAGAGAAAGCCAATAAGTATCCCAGCTTCCCACTCCTGCAACAATAGAGATCACTTCCTCTCCTCTGCTAGTCAGGCCAGGCTCTGGTCCCCAACACATCACATTCAACTGGATTAAAAAGTTTTCAAAAGCTAAGCACTCACTGTCCCCTTGGGCTGAGTCCTCGGCCTTGACTCTGACATCAGACCTGACACCTACCTTTGATACTTCTGCATTTCACAAAATCCCTTATGTCATATTACCTTCATAATTTAAAAACAAACGGTGTTAATTTAAGGACAGTATGTATTATAGTGAGAGGTTTCCACATGCTACCTCATTTGCTATTCACACGTCAATGACTAGGGGTCTAACTCCTTAAGCAAAGTTGGCTTGGGGACTAACCACTGGGTCCCCTGGCTGTAATGTGGACCTAGATTCCGGAACATACGTGTCTAACTTCACTGACAAGACAGCAATTTCTGCCATTCGGCATACTTGCCTAACATACAGGATGATGCCACAAAGCAATCCTGTAAGAAGTGATGACCATTTGTAAAAAAATGTCATAAAATCCAGTCACTTTATACACCAGGTTAACCTCTTCACCCAAACATTCTGTGCACCTCACTTCTGCCCAGATCCACCAGGACCTACCTCTCGGCTTCCCTGCAGTCTCCAGGCTGCTCTCCCTCTCTTAGCTGCCCCAGCCCAGACAACCATACTAAACCCACTCAGAGCGCCTACAGTCTACACAACACATTTCAAAACATCACTTTAGGGCTCAGCAGATCACTCAGAGAGTAGAACAGAAACTGGGGCTGGAGAGATGGCTCAGCAATTAAGAGGACTGGCTGCTTTTGCAGAAAGCATAGGTTTGTCCCAGTACCCACGCAGAGGTTTACAACTGTCCTTGGTTCCGGTCCTAAGGGATCTAATACCCTTTTCTGAACTCCATGGGCATGGCACACACAAGATACATAACACACAGACATACATGCAGGAGAACACCCGTGCGCCGTAAAATAAAACTTTAAAAAAAAATTAAGGCAGGGGTTGGAGAGATGGCTCAGTGGCTAAAGGGTCTTGCTCTTCTTGCTGAGGACCAGAGTTTACCCTGGTACAGTGGTTACCATGGTGACCAGCAGCCGTGCTGTGCTACTCACAACCACATGTAACTCCAGCTCAAGACATGATGCCTCTGGACTACAGGAACCTCTATTTACGTACACACCCACACCCACACACACACCCACACCCCCCCCCACACACACACTTCAAAATAAAATAAATCCTTTTAAAAAATAAAAAGAAGGACTAGAGAGATGGCTAAGCTGTTAAGAGCATGTCCAGCTCTGAGGACCTGGGTTTGGTCCCCAGCACCCACAGCAGGTGGCTCTGGGGAACCTGACTCCTTAGACCTCCAGAGGCACACTGCACATGTCCACACAGTCACAAAGCCATATACAGAGTGAAAAACAAATCTTTAAATCTGCCAATAAATGAATACACACACACATCACACATCTGCTTAAATAGGATCATTTAGGACAGTTATCTGTACTGTAAATATAAATGCTCAAATAAAAACCAGCTATGAACATCATCAGCACCATACTGGGGTACATCACCGTAACCCAGAGGCAGGCCAAGGGATGATCCAGACAAGGAAACAGGCTGAGACCCACTTTCCCTGAAGCTCCACAGGAAAGCAAAAACCTGCTCCAGAGCTCTTGCACCACTACCCTCACTGCCCACACTTATCCCCAGGCTTCCGAGGCAAGCTCTAAACTGCTCTATTGTCAAACCAGAAGAGCATCCACCTGCAACCCCAGCACTCGGAAGGCAGAGGGACAGTGTGAGGTCTAGGCCTGCCAGGGTGAACATAGTGAGAACAAAGATGTAAGAACAGCCTCACTGTGCTCTGGGCACACGGCACATGAATATACATTCCTCGAGAGCTGTTTATTCTACCCAGTGAGAACATCTGACACATCTACTTAGTATTATAAGACTCAAGGAAGAGAAAGCAGACAGGGATATAAGGTATCTGTTGAGTTCTGTCAAATTCTATAGTCTGCTGTAGGAAAGCCCACAGCCTTTCAGTGCAGGGAGTCAGGTACTTAATAAATAAACATGCTGGGGTACACCAGGAAGTGAGAAGGGTAGGCAGGGAGTTTAACATCAGGCAGGGACAGATGGACTGAATCCAGTGACAACAGCCAGTAGGTCTTGCTCCTGAGCTATGGGGTGGCACAGTGAGACTGCTTTGGGAAGATCAAACATGCAGGTACAGTGGACAAGGAGCAACCTGCAAGGAAAGGCAGGGTTACAGCAGAGAGCTGCAGGGCGAGCATGGGTGAGCCAGAGCAGGGCGAGCATGGGTGAGCCAGAGCCAGAGGCGTCTGGGGCGGCCTGTGACAGATGCAATGCTCGGAAAGACAGCAGGCTGGCATGGGCCTCACGTACGGCCCTGAACACAGCTCTGTTCTCATATGTCCTCACCTGCATGGCTCTGGGCAAGATGTTTAACTCACTGAGCCACGGTAACACAATCCACACCAGAAGGGCCTTCTCTATCTCACGTGGATGTTACAAAGAATAAGGAAAACCAGCCAGGCGCTGGAGAGCAAGCCACACCTTGGAGTACACAGACAGACTACCTCATAGCATCAATGCCCCAACCCCTAAAAGGTGTTACGATTTAAGCAAAGGATCTGTAACAATGCCTGGCACAAACTGTGCCCAGTCAGGTATAGGTGCCTATGTGGGCACTGTATCTACAATCAATGATGACCTGCTCACAGCAGAAACTCCAAAGCTGCAATAAATGAAGGTAAAGGTTAGCAAATGAGGGGCTAAAAAGTAGCTCTGTGGCTAAGGATGTTTGCTGCTATCAATGAGGACCTGAGCTGGTTCCAACACCTACAATTGAAGGCTCACAACCACCTATAACTCCAGCTCTAGGAGATCTGAACCTTCTGACCTCCTCAGACACCCCCCCATGTGCACACACACACACACACACACACACACACACACACACACACACACTGTACACATAAAAGCATTTAAAACAACAACAGAAAAAAGAATGAGGATCCAAACCTTAACAGAATGGAGAAAGGGACACGGAATTTCTTTGGGCCTTTCTGGGACAAATTTAACTGTGCACACTAAAATGTGTGTCCTGTTTCCCATATGGACCTGTGTAAGATCAGTGCATGCCAGAAGTTAAGGATGAGGGGAAAGGAGGCAGGACTGTAAAAGACAACATGAGGGAACTGTGATGAATCATTCGGTCACTTCAACAATGCCGGTGTCCTACCTAAGACACTATGCCATGACTTTACAGTCGTTAGACACAGGGTGGGGAAGGAACTTAGTAAGGGTATATGTAATCACTATTATTTTGAGCATGAGTGTGTGTACAGGCATGTGTGTGTGTGTGTGTGTGTGTGTTGTTAGGCAAGCACTGTATGTACACACTTAGCCCTTTTTAAAAACTTTATTTGTGGGCATTTTTGGAGGAATATGGAGGCAAGGAGTCAATATCAGATTTCTTTCTCAGTTATTCTCCAAACTCTCACTGAACCAGGAAGTTGCCAATTCTAGCTGGAAGAACTAGTCAGCAAGTCCAGGAATCCTCCTGTCTCCCTTCTCCAGTACTTGGATTACAGGTGTATATTCATGTGCCGTGTTTTTACATGGGTCCTGAGGGTCACATCCAGATTCTTGCATGACAAATGTTTTACCAACAGAATCATCTTCCAGGTCTTGTACATTCATTTTGAGACCAAAAAAAAAAAAAAAAAAAAAAAATTCAAAAAGTTACCCAGGCAGGCCTTGAACTCATAATCTTCTTACCTTAATTTCTCAAGTAGCTAGGACTACGAACCTGAGCCACCAGGCCAGTTTTTCAATGGTACCCTTATGCTTATATGTAACTCTACTAGTCATTCCAAAACAAAATATTTGAAGCAGTGTAGGTTCACTAGAACACCTGCTTAGCATGTGACAGCCCAGGTCCCATACCCAATCCTGTCAAGGGAAGTTTGTAATATTGCTAACAGAACAAGAAAAGGGGGCTGGGAGATTGCTCAGTAGTTAGTGCTTGGTATATAAGCATGAGGACCTGAGCTCAGATGCCCAGAGCCCACATAAAACCTGGGCATGCCTGTGCACATCAATAAAGCAGTGCTGGAGGTAAAGACAGTCGGGTCAGGAACTTGCTGGGAAGCCAGTTTAACCGAAGGTGGAAGGCATTCTGATTAAGGAGACATTCTGTTGCCGGCCTCTGGAGTACACACACACACACACACACACACACACACACACACTGATTAGTCAGAGAAGACTGTATCACTTCCATAAGTGACACTGAACCTCTGGGTCTGACACCAGCCTAGCTATATACAGGCTGCTCTTGCCACAGCATTCCTGGACTCCTGACAGTGTCCCGTTGGACTCTTCACGTTCCCTTAGCAGACAGACAGTCCCTGGATTTCTAATCCATTTCCTCCTCAACAGTATTAAATACTGCTAAGCTATCTAGAATAGCGGAAGGAGCATTCAGTATCTGGTAACTAAGTAAGTCTTGAAGAATTTTCTGACAGACTGGAGGTGAGGAAAGGAGAGCAGGTGAAGATGAAAAGCCACTTTGTTGGCTCCTTCTGTCATTTCGCCCTTGACTCTACCAACACCTCTGTATTCCTCAAATACTTTTCCAGTCTCATGTTCCCAAACTCTGATCCTGGGCTAACCCCCATGCTACTCTCCCTGATCCAACCCCAGTGGGGGCTGGTTTGAAACGTAGGCAGTCAGACAACAGAGCCAAAGTGTCTCTGAAAGCACCAGCAAAGAAGAACAAATGTGCACACATGCAACAGGGAAAGGTCCGCTCCCTCACAGGGAATGCTGACTAGAAGCTCAAATGAACCCAGCAATATGTCATGCACGGAACTCTTGGTCCTGGTCCTACTCCAATACGAGTCTTACTGACCTTACAGAGATGTGATAGCATCCTAAATGGCCTTTCTTCACCTGTCCAGCTCATTATCCCCAGAAATGTCTGCATCATCCTTGTAATCTGATTGGAGCTCTCCCCACTCCCAAAGTCCCCCTCACTCCCAACAAGTACCCAGGGATTTCCAGGCCCACCTCAAAGACCCAGAAAAGGAGGCTGCAGTTACACAGTGCCCTTCGCTTATCCTGACAAAGGAACTTGTGCAGCCCAGAACTGACGAGCAGCAACCCTCTCACTGACAGTCCCACTTGTCTAGTTTCCGAGCAGCTTCCACTTTAGCGCTGTTCTGTGAATCAACCAGCAAGATCCTGGCACTAGGACCCAGCAGGCTGGGAGCATGGAGACTGCGCTCTGCTGAGGTAGATGCACCATTTCACAACTTCAGCAAAAGCCAAGGCAGCCAACAAAGGCTCGGCCACCTCAGCTGTGCCTCTTGCCGCTTGGACAGCTCAGAGCCACTCCTCTGAAGCATATCATACCATCCTTTCTTTTTTAAAACCCACGTCATCACTGGATCACAATGGAATTCAATCTCAAACCACCATGCAAAGGCGTATCCATAGCAACCCCAAAAGGAAGGACACAGAGATGCTCCAGTGGCTACAGCAAAAAAAAAAAAAAAAAGGTGAGTTTGTTTCTCTATCCATACATCCACCTCTGCTCGCCAGGGGCAGGCTGTGTCTGCAGATCTCACCTCCAACACCAAGTGGGAAAACTCAAGGTGAGCTAAGAGCCATCCTGTAACACGGGGTATAGGGTGGAGATGAGAACAAGGTCTCGCCTCTTGGTCACTGTCTCAGGTGACTGTCTTACCCTGTGATATCTGACAAGCAGCTACCAGTCACTTATCTTTCTAGTCAAGATGCTGGGAAATCGCTCTAGCATTTCAGAAGTCCTCTGGCAGCAACAGACCCCATCCCCCTGCCCACCAAATCACTCCCTTCTCTGATGCCTTGGGAGAGCGACTCCCATTTCTGCAGATATACTCATCAAACATGAATGCTAAGCCTAACAAAATCCTGTGTGCCTCCCTTGCCTTTCAGTAAAGCGGCAATACGCTCTGACAGGATTGTTGTAAAACCCACAGGAGGGCTTGGCAGTTTAAAGCTGGCGTGGACCATACAGTGAGTTTCAGCTACAGAGTGACACCTGTCCTCCCCCCCCCCCCCAGTCTGAAAGCCCTTAAAACTGAGTAAAGCACTCATTAAAAGCCAGCCACTATCATTACGGATGAAGATGAAGAGGTTGTAAGCATAGGACTCCAGCTCAGACAGGTTCCTCCACAGTCCTGGGGATTATCTAAGGCTTTTTCTCTTTACCCTGGTCGACTGCTTCTAGCTTCTCTTACTATGTCTAAGCACCTATCCTGACGGTGCTCACCCTGGCCACCTACCCCTTAGCAAACAGCCTTGCAGGAAAAGGGAGCTGAGCCTATTAGGTAAGAATTGCTTTGCATCCTCTCTTCCTAAACTGATCCCTCCTCCATTCTGCACCTCTCACCTCCTCTTCTGAGGACCTTCAATTCAGCTGCACCCTCTGCTGGTTCTTACACATCACCACAAAACCTGCCCCGGCCTCTTCAATTCTAGGAACAACTATTTTCGGTCCCAGCAAGCCCAGCATCTTCACAGGACTCTACTACAGCTGTTCACATTTTCAGAGTCAAAGCGCCCGATAACCATGACAACCATGCAACCTCCAGATGCACTTGTCAAGTTCATCCTGCGTGGCCATCCTGAAGCAAATGGAGATGGGGGCTCCCTCCCTGGAAATGCTCTCCTTCCTGACTTCCTGAGCAGCCTTGCTCCCATGCACACCAATTCCCGACTCCTGTCTGCTCCCTGCCTTCTCTAAGTGTGGCTGGAAGAATCCATCCTCCTTCCACCAACCCTCAGCAGGGACACTTCTGAAACTCACTCACATTTCACCCTGACTGCTAGGCATCACAGACCTCTCACGTTTAACATGCCCCAAACACATCTGCACCAGGCCCCAACACCACAGTCTACCCAAGTTAGATAACTGAGTCACCTTTAGCCACCCCTTCTTATTTAAAACCATTAGTCATTGCTTGGACTAATTCTGTTGCCAGAGCTCCCTTCCGATTCATCTGTCCTCTCCATCCATGTTGGCCTAATTTCAGTTCAGCCTTAAAACATTTCTGCTATGGTAAGTCCATTACATACAATTACATCCATTTCCAGTCTCCCAGTATCCTGAACTCAGATTCTACCCCTTCAGTTTCCTTCCACGGTCAGCTTCCCAAAATACAGCCATGCCCACCAACTTCGTTTAAGGACGTCCAGTGGGGTCAGTGAGGAGGCTCAGTAGGTAAATCTGCCACCAAATCTAACAACTTGAGTTTGATTCCCAGAACCAACATGGTAGAAAGAACCAGAACCAGCTCGTACAAGTTGTCACTCACACACACACACACACACACACTCACACACACACACACACACACACACACACACACACGCACACACGCACAAATGTAAAACATATAAATTTTTTTATTAACTTCACTGTGAACCAAAGGTCTTCCATTCTGGCTGCTTGGGTCCACGTCAGGCCCTTTGCCCTGCAAATATTTAAGACTGTCACCAGGACTCACTTCATCCATCACTACTTAGCTCAGTAGTCAGCTCTTCCTAAAATCCCCCAGCTTCTCCCTGGAGACTGCCATTTCCTTTCTGCCCTTGGTTAGACACCTTGGACAAAGCTTTGTTGCAGTGCCACACTTTACTGAAATACTGCTACCATCTCCTGACCAACCTTCCCTAGGACAGAGGGCTTTACCCCAAAGCGTCTAAGCACCGAGCACAGTGCCTTGCCCAGATTTACTGTGCCAGCCAGGCTCTGGGCATAGGACCAGGGCCAGATCAGAGGAATGACTCCACCCTTAATAGCCCCTAAGAGTCCCTAAGAGCGGAGCTGGAGAGCTGACTCTGGCCAAGACAGTGCTTGCTGTGCAACCAAAGGCCACTTCTAACATTCACTCACAAGCTCCAGCACTGTGAGGGGTGAAGACAGCATTGTGGACGTTTGCTGGCTGCTTCGAAAGGCCTCGTAGTGAGACTGTCTCAGGAAACAAACAAACAAACAAAACAAAACAAAGAAAGGGGTAAGTCAGAGTGTTAGAGAATGATGCCTTCCTTGACCTCCAGGGATGTGCAGAGACACATGCTCAGACACACACGTGCAGATCTCACACCATGTTCACACATACCAAAAAACAAAAAACAAATAGGAGCTGGGAAGGTGGCTCAGTGGTTAAGAGCACTGGCTGCTCGTCCAGAGGTCCTCAGTTCAATTCCCAGCAACCACATGGTGGCTCACAACCATCTGTAATGGGATCTGATGCCCTCTTCTGGTGTGTCTGAAGACAGCAATGGTGTACTTATATATGATAAATAAATCTTTAAAAGACAAACACCACAGGGTGGGGGAAGTACAAATGTACGTATACACACACACACACACACACACACACACACACACACACACACACACAGAGAGCAATGCATGAAGATCTTTCCATAGGCACATAAGCTCATATGCTTCCATGGTAGAGGAACCACAGACAAAATGCAGATCTTCTGAAAAGGAATGTTCTTCAAAAGGCTCTGGGCACCAAGGCCTCACTCTCTGCTGCAATAAAGCCCCTGTGAGATAAAAAGGTGCGGGAAAATGTCAGGGTGCAAACCTCAACTAATACCACTGAACATCAAAAAAAAAAAAAAAAAAAGCCAGAATCCCAAGATGGCAAGGTCCCTAAGATACATTTGCATTGGGCAGTCTCTTACCTTGTCCTGGTCCATGGACACACACTCTGATTAGCAAAGATATAGATCACTGGCTTCCAGAGCTTAACTGCTGCCCTCAGTGACGGGAAACACGGAGAACCCAGTTTCCATTTCCCTTCATTCATAGACATCTGACATCCCTCCATAACTACCTAGTCTCTAAGCAGGCCACAGCAACTCCGATCTTTTCTAACCCCAACCTCCAGGCAGCTACCACCACTGGAAGGGCTGTACCAGCCCAGAGGCAGCTGCTGGTGCTCTTGCTCTTCTCCCGGCCCCTTTGACTCCTTCCGTTCACTGTCTTCACCTTTGTACCCTCACATCCAGCCAGGCTTCACACAGCACCCACACCCTTTCTCTCTCCACTCTTACGAGCTCATCCCCCACCTTCTCCGCCACTGTCTAGCGGTCCCAGGTTTGGTGTGTGCTTTCTCCTCTGTGTCCCACTGTGGCTGCTCCCAGTAGTCCGCCGTCCTGCACACCGCGCCCATCCTTCAAAGTCCATTTTATGACAGAGACAGATTTAAAAACGAATTTTCTTAAATGTGACAAAGAATTCAGCACTAATTCAGTCTGAAGAAAAAAGCTGGAAATATCTGTCATCTGATGCTATTAAGAGTCAGTGGTTTTCCTCAACTTCCTTTACTGTTTGTTTGTTTGTTTTGAGGTAGGGCCTCTGGAGCTGGAGATGGCTTGAAACTATGTAGCCCAGACTGTCCCTAAACTCAAAGAAATACTCATGTATTTGTCTCAGGGGCTGGGATTATAAACAGGCATCACAAACATAGCTTAGAAGACAACGTTCTGTTTTATTTTTGTTTAAGTGGCTGTGGCTGTCCTGGAGTTCAGTATGTAGAGTAAGCTAACCTCAGACTCACAGAGATCTGCCTGCTTCTGCCTCCTGAGTGCTGGGATTAAAGGTTTATGCCACCTCACCTGGTAAGAGTTAACTTTTTTGTTTGTTTGTGTTTTTGAGACAGAGTCTCTCTTTATAGCCCAAGCTGTCCTGGAACTCACTCTGTAGACCTGGATGTACTTGAACTCACAGAGATTCACGTACCTCTGCTTCCCAAGTGTTGGGATTAAAGGTGAGTACTACAGCACCAGGACCGCTCCTGGGAGCTCCCACTTAAATCCCAGCACTTGGAAGGTGGAGGCAGTCAGAGTTCTGAGCCCAAGGCCACCTGGTTAGTTTGTGAGTTCCAGGACAGCCAGGGATACACAGAGAAAACTTGTCTCAAAAAACAAAGACAACAAATTGAGTGTCACCACACCGGGAAGAGGTTGCTTTTCTTTGGTTTAACTCTAAGAAATAGCCTAGATAAAAATGGACTTGCAGAGGGCTTCTGCCAAGAATCCTAGCAATTGGGATGCTCTGGGAGAAGTGGGCTCTGAAGGTCAGTTTTGGCTACACAGGGAGTTTGAGGCCGGCCTGTATCGAATGAGACCTTATCGGACAGGGGGAGAGAGAAAGAAAGAGAGATCTAGTTATTTCTCTACTATTAGAAATGTTCAAGCCAAACTGTAAAATCTGCCAAACTAAGTATCATACATGGAAGTCAACTACAACAAAGGTGGCTGGGATTAGAAGCGCAGCATTGAGACAGAGGCAGCTGAGCGGTTTCCTAGTCCTGCCTCCAGTTTTTAGGGCTACATAGCAGGCAGCAAAATGTGTCCCTGAAGCAGCATCACCTGGGAATCTGTTACAAATGCAGACTAGATTAGAGCTGTATTCTCACCACACTCTACTAAACACTAACCTCCACTAAAGGAAAAACCACTGGCCCACACCGCCCCTTTACAATGGTAGGCTTCTACTTCTAGAACTTCATTTCCAAAACTGCACCAGATGTTAAGCAGACACGACCAAAAACAAAGCAAACGAGCAGATGAACAAACACAAATCCAGTATCTCCCTGTCTACTTAGAGATACTACGCATACATATATCCTAGTTGGAGACTCTTAATACCTCTAGCATACCAGGAGTTCTGAAATAGTCTGTTGAGAAAACCTGAACCACAAACTTTCAAACATATACGAATACAAAGCACCTTTTACATAATAAAGTTATGGGGGGGCTGGAGAGATGGTTCAACGGTTAAGAGCACTGAGTGCTCTTCCAAAGGTCCTGAGTTCAGTTTCCAGAACTACGCTCCAGCTGCAGGGGCCTGACATCTCTGGCCTGGGACCTACACTCATACACTGTTTCTTTTCTTTTAGGTTATCTTTATCTGTTTAAATACAGTGCAAGTCAGGCTTCGGCAGCACAGCAGGCTAAGAAGCCAATTTCTGACACAGTTCTTCCATTCTCGGTACTTTAAGTACACCAGGGTACCAAGGGGCCAACAGCCGACTGCAGCTCTCTCTGCTGCTGTGAATGAGTTTCAGTCTAAAGATCTGCCTCTTTAAAAACAGCAGTTTCGCATCTGTGTGCTTTAGCCGTTGTCCAGGAATGTGAATACAAGACGACTACACAAGGATCATTATGCAAGCATAGTCGGACCCTAGGACAAGGCGTACTCACACATTAAACGCATTTCCAGACCCCCACGTCTTAACCCTCTAGGATTAATTTTTGTCTTTGTTTAACACAAATTCCTAACCACGTGTCCACAGAAAACCTGTGCTCACTTAGGTGTCATGGCAAGCAGGGGCCCCTCGCAAATCTGGAGGACAGTGGGCAAGCCTGGGAGAAGCGCTCAGTGGGGCCCCGGGCCCGCCCGCCGGGGTGCCGCCCACCCTCCGAGCCCACCAAACCCGAACCCCAAACCCCCACCAGCTCCGCGCGAGCTTCGGGGCAGCTCAGCAGACAGTTGGCGGGGTCGCCGCCCGCGTACCTGCTGTTAGGGCTCCGCGCCCGGCTCGGCCCCGCCGCCGCCCGCTGCCTGGGACTTGCGGCCCCGCCCCGCCCCGCCCCACGGACTGCCCCGCGCGACGCCCGCTCCTGCAGCGAGCCCCAAAGCCCTCAGGTCCCAGGAACCCCTAGAGTTCTGTGAGCAGTCTCCTCATTCCTGCAGCCCCGCCCTAGCTGACAAGGTCTCGCCAAGCGGGGCAGAGAAGACTTGGGTAAGGCACCGAGCTAGACACCTGCGGCGGGATGCGCGCACGTATGCGGGCGCACGCGCACTACGCCTGGGAAGTCGATTAGGACCACGGTCGTGAAGCGGGGCGGGGTGAACGCCCTCTGCTGGCAGAGGATCTTGGGGAAGAATTGGGGAATTTTATTTTGCTCTCAAAACGTGACAATTATGGACTGGAGATAGGGAGAGATAAATTAAAATGTCCATTCCTTTTCTCTTCCCTCTTCAGCATTCCTCAGACCCCACCCCCAGGAACTGAACTGGCTAGAACCAAGAGGTCAGCAGCGTTGAGGTGCGTCTCTTCAGTGGAGGTGGTGTAGAAAGTTTCAAGAGTCCTTTGTCCCATTGCTAGCTCTTGAGTTAAAACTAGTGACAACCCAGTACTAGACAGGATGAGGCAGGAGGATCGCCCCAACTTTTAGGGAAACCTGAGGTACTAGGGTGCCAAGTGTACAGTGATTTAGGCAGGCATGAAGAAGGACCAAGCAAATGTGCAACTCTGCAGGAGAGAGTTAGGGTTTCACAGACCGGTTCCGATTCCACCTTCAGTTTACGAGCTGTGTGAAATCTTGTGCTGGTAACAACCTCTCGATACCATTTCCTTATTTGTAAAGTGACTATCAGTAACGGGATCTAGAAAGAATGAGCACCTCTTCTTCTATTAGCGCTATTTCGTCTTCTAAATATCTCTAATTATTCCGAACATACAATGCGTGCCTACCATTCAAAAATCAAACTGGAGCCTGCTGGAAATGGGTCAGCAGCTAAAGGTATTCACCATACAAGCCAGACAACTTGTTTGATTCCTGGCGTCCACATGAAGATAGGAGAGAACTGATCAAACACACATACACACACCAGATCCCAGACACACCACATATCACATACCACACATATCACACACACACACACACACCACAACATGCACATACACACACACACCGAAACATGCACATAAACACCATACATACAAGCTACTAAATGAAATATAATAATGAAACGAATACTGAACAGTATTTACTGAGCCAAGCATGGTGGCACACACCTTTAATTCCAGCACTTTAAAGGCGGGGGCAGGTGGTTCTAAGTTGATGGCCAGCCTGTTGTATGTAGCAAGTTCCAGGCCAGCCAGGGTTTCATAGTAAAACCCTGTCTCAATGTAAAAAGAAGAGGAGGAGGAGGAGAACAAGAAGTAGTAGAAGTTCGAGCATGGTGGTAACACATCTTTCATTCCAGAACAGAGGCGGTTAGATCTTGGGGTTCCAGGCCAGCCTGATCTACAGAGCTAGTTCCAGGACAGCCAGGTCATACAGAGAAAGCTGGCAGAAAGTGCCACATCTCAAGCCCCCTATAAAAGTATGCCCTGAGAAGCCTCCTTTTAACCCTTGTTCCACCCTGGTCTATCCTTGCCTGCTACCGATAATTGGCTTCCTGGCCATCTGGTGCAAGTTTTACTTGAATACACGCTCTTCTGAACAGAGCTCCACGCCTTCTATCTGCAGTAGCAGCGCAGTGTATAGACCTACATTCTGCCTTGATTCTGCCTTGCTCTTGTATAGAAGCTAAGACTACCCATTTTATGTGTATGCGTGTTTTGCATGCGTGGTGTGCCTGTGCACCAGGCACTCGAAGAGGACAGAAAAGAAGGGCTTAGGTCTCCAGGAGCTGGAGTTGGCTGGAGACGGTTCTGAGCTGAGCCATGCAGGTGCTGGGAATTGAACTCAGGTCTTTTGGAAGAGAATCCAGTAACTGCTCTTAACTACCACTGAGCCATCAAATTCAAACGAAGTGGGTGAATCTTTTCTGGAATCCCAGCACTTGGGAGGGTTAGGGATCAGGAGCCAAGGCCTTCCGTGGCCTGGTAGCCATCCTATGCTATAAGAGACCATGTCTTGAAAAAGAGAGAGATCCTCATTTGTGGCTGTGCATATTAGCTGGATTCCTCTAGTTACTTTGTTTCTAGTTGTGTGCACGTGTGTTCCTGCTTGTGGATGCACACACTCGAGTATGTGCATCTGGAGGCCGGACCTGGAGTCTCCTCCTCAGTTGCATGTCCCATTATTTTTTTTAAGACAGGGTCTCTCACTGAACCTGGAACTCACAAATTCTGGCTAGACTGGCTGTCCAGCAAACCCTAGGGCTTGTCCCTTCTCAAGGTCCCCAGAATGGGGAGTGTAGACTGGGGGCCTGTACGCAGGTTCTCAATGCTCTGCAAGTACGCTACTGGCCAAGCCATCTTCCAGGCCCTGTCTCTAGTCTTTTGCTGTTCACATGTTGCACACCATCGGGGTACATAGGACATTTCCACATGTGAGCGTATTTATGCTTATGTCTTAGTTGCCTAAGATTTATGTATGTGTGTTTTACCTGTAAGTCAGTATAAAACAACGTTTTTCCTGTCATATTCAAAATTCTAGGTTCATTTTCCTGAACACTGGAGTAAAACTCAAACAGAAAAAAAAAAAAGTTTTTCAATTCAAGATGAACCAATCATAAGCTCCAGGAGCTGGGAAAGGAGAGCGAATTCGTGTGTGGACTCACTCTACGCTGTAATCAATGTGCACTTCCTCCCATACTGAAAGGACAAAGTTCTCCCTGGGAGCCAGAGCTGCCCCACAGCCCATATATCTTCTCTTTTGTGTTTTTGGGGAGGGGGGGCAAAGAACGCTAGGGAGCAGCCTTATCCCTAAGCCTTGTCTCCTAAGCCACGGCGATCGTGTCCCCTGGAGTAAGGGAATAGACAGCTTTGGAAGAAATGGCACCATCTCGCCAGTCAGTTCCTGCGGCAACGCGTTTATTTTGAGCAAGGTCCTATTCCCAGTGTGGAGGCTCAGGACCCAGAGTGGGACACAGGCTTGGTGGGGAGCAGCCAGGCTTTGGGGGTCTCGTTCCTTAGCTGTTTCATAATCACCTGAGGCTTGGACACACCCGTCTGGATGGGTTGCTGCTCAGGCGCCTGGGGGCCGCCTTCTTCAGCCTCCTGGACGGCCGCAGTGAAGAGCAGCTCCCGGGTGCTCCGGTTCCACATACTCACACCAGGAACCAGCTTCATGCTTTCTGAAACAAAGATGGGCTTCCAAGGCACCTGGGACGTAGCCTCGAGAACCTGGGGCGCCGCTAGGGGCCATCCAGGGTCCTCTGAGACGGTGCCTTCCACAGGTTCCCGGCCCTGTGGGGGCACTCGAGCCCGGCCCGCCCACAGCTCTCCCAGCTGCTCCGCCTCCCGCTCCCAGCCACTTGGCCACTTAGCTCCGGGCCATAGTTTGGGACTAGGAGTGCTGGGGCCCTCGGGAGGGATTTGGTTTCTATCGGGGAAGCGGAACCCGGGGCTGAGGAAGGGTAAGTTTGACGTGAAGGATGGTGAGGATTGGGCCAAGTTTAAAGTAGGATCCGGGCCCAAAGCACGGAACGTAGTACAACGCTGGAAAGGGAACCTTGGGGTAGAGACATGGAGTTTGGGGTGCGCTCGAGCTTGGCTCTTCCGCGGGCGCCCACGATATATTTCCAAAGGGCGCGCTTGGAGGTCTGGGATCAGGACCTCGGTCACGGGGTGCACCCAGTGGCGGGGCGGCCGCGAGGGATCCAGGCGCACCGGGGGCGTCTTGTGGCTCGGCCGTACGTCCATTCCTTCAGGCTTCGGGAACCGGGAGGGCTCCTCCGGGGGGAGCCCACTGGAGACGAACACCGACCCTATCGAGGAGCTGCGGAGCTGGCCCTGGCTCTTCAAGTTCAGCCGGTCCCCCGCCGCGTCTGACTGGGGCAAGCATTCGTAAAGATCCTCGAGGGACAGGCGTGAGGAGACGGATGATCCCTTCCCATTAGAGACCTGCAGGCTGACTACTTGGGACAACTTCGGAGAAGGCTGGGGGCTGTGGACGCGCTCGGCTTCCAGTGTGGTTCCTAAAGACTCCCTAGAGGACACAGTCAAGATGGGGCTTCCCTCCTGGCCATGGGGCACTTCCAGGTTATCCCGAGGCTCCGCTTCCTCAAACCCCTCCAAGGCGGGCGTGGGTCTCGGGGTGGCTGTGGGCTCGGCAGAAGGTTCCGAAGATTGTGTCGGCTCCTGGGACTCTCTGTCCAACCACGATGAACCTAAAAGGAACTGGTCCGGGTTCCCAGGTTCCTGGAGAAACACACAAGGGTAATAATACCTCACTTCATGGTCCTGAGCGGCTCCTGAGGAGACTTCTGACGGAAAGAGGCTCGGGGACTGGGCTTACTTCGCCATGGAAGTGCTCCTCTACACTATCGGGCGCCGGTGCGTGCAGTACAGGCACCGAGCCCTGGGCCCAGACATCCGTGGTGCAAGCCAGGGGCTCCTCATCCTCGCCCCACGTGGGGTCCTCAGCCACTGCAGATTCTCCCTCATCTCGGGCCAGGAAGCGCCACTCAGTGATCTGCAGCATGGCCTCCCGGGCCTGGCTAATGGTGAACGGAATGCACTGTGGGAGCGAGGGAGGGTCTCAGCCTTGCCAGGAGAGGCAGGGTAGAAAATAGGTCTGGAAGACCCAGGTATAGGCCCACCTGCTGGGTCAGATAGACTTTGAAGGCACACTCCATAACTCGAGTCACAAGGTCAGCCAAGATGTCACCCACTACGTCCTCGCCCTCCTCCAGGGACATAAACGCAATCCATTCTGCCTCATTGAGCCGCCCGGGCACGATGTCCACCTGCGGCACCGGCTGGGTGGGTGGCCGGGCTTTTTCTGCCTTGGATCGGGTCACCCCGCGGTCTCGTGCCTGCCTCTGTGGGAACGAAATGGGTACTCAGGAAAGGAAAGCTAAGGGCCAGAAAGACCCTTTCTCAAGATGGGTTTTGGTTTGTTTGTTTGTTTGTTTGTTTTCAAGAAAGAAACGATACTGGGACAAGGAGCCTCCAAGTCTGTGATGCAGTGGACGGACACTGTAACAAAGATGCCCACACTTGACAGAAGTTAGCCCTTGGCACGCATGCTCAACTCACAGCCATTTGCCTTGCAGCGTCCAAGCTCTTGAGAGTTCAAAGAGGTCGCCGGGACTTAGTCTTCTCTGCTTTTGCTACACTTTGCTTTGAACAACTTTGTTACGCAGTTCCAGCTGGCCCAGAACTTGCTAGGTAGACCAGGCTTACCTCAAATTTACAGCAATTCTCCTGCCTCTGCCTCTCAGATTCTAGGATTACAGGAATGGAACAGCACACCAAGGCCTCTCCGTTTCTGATCTCTGTTGCCTCTTGTGCGTGTGTATAATGTGGCCCCGAGGGTGAACCCAGGACACTGCATTCTCTGTCACCAAGCTAAATCCTTCCTCGCTTTACTCCCCCACTCCCTCCACACAGGGTTTCTATTTGTAGCCGTGGTTGTCCTGAAACTCTCTGTGTAGACCAGGCTGGCCTTTAACTTGAGCTCCGCCTGCCCCACTTGCCAAGTACCGAGATTAAAGGCCTGTACCCCTATCACTTGGCCGTTCTCCTTTTTGTTTGTTTGAGACAGAGTCTTTCTGTGTAGCCCTGGCTGTCCTGGAACTCACTCTCTAGATCAAGCTGGCCTCGAACTCAGAGATCTGCCTGCCTCTGCCTCCCAACTGCGGGGATTAAAGACATGAGCTGCCATCCCTGGCTCTCCTTTTACTTTTGATTTTGAGATCTTACAAAGTTGCCAAGGCTGGTCTTGAGCCCACTCTGTAGTCCAAGCTGATCTTTAAATTAACTTGTGATTCCCCCTACCCCCGCCTCTTAAGATGTATTTATTTATTTATTATGTATACAGTGTTCTGCCTGCATGTATGCTTACAGGCCAGAAGAGGGCACCAGATCTCATTATAGATGTTTATGAGCCACAATGTGATTGCTGGGAATTGAACTCAGGGCTTCTTAAAGAGCAGCCATTGCTCTTAACCCTTGAGCCATCTCTCCTGCTCCCTCTTTTTTTTTTTTTTTAATTGAAAATTTACTTAATTTTATTTATGAAATATATTTGTGAAATATATTCTGATCATAGTTTCCCTTTCCCCATCTCTCAGGTTCCCTTCACCTCCCCATTCATCCAACTCCAGGCCTTCTTTTTCTCTTCCTCTTTAGAAAACAAACAAGCAAATTAAAAAGGCAAACAAACCAGAATTTAACAAACAAACAAACAGTGAAAAAGCACAAGAAACACACACAAAACAAACACAAAATACCATAAAAATCACAAAATCAGAAACCATAATATGCAAGTAAAAGATGAGAAAAAAAATTAAAATGCCCAAAAGAAACAGTATGAGTAAAACACACACACACACACACACAAAACCACCACTGAGTTCCTTTTGTGTTGGCCATCTACTTCTGGTGCAGGGGCCTACTCTTAAGTGTGGTCTCCCCACTAGAGTCCTCTGGGAAAACCGATGCTTCCTTTGCCAAGTGGTTGTCAGTTGGAAATAGCTTCTTGGTTAGGGATGGGAGCTTGTGTGCACTTCCCACTCACAGCGTGGGGACCCAGTCTGGCTTGTCCCTGGGCACGCTGCCACAGTCCCTGTCAGTTCCATGCTGAGGTGGAAAACAGTTCTCTTGATGTCATCTGTCCATCCCTCTGCCTTTTGCTTCAGCCTCTCAAGTAGAGGAGGCCTGCACTGCTGGACCGTCTTCACCCACGGCTTCTGTTCACTCCTCACTCAGTTTGCCTAAGATCACACCCGGGAACTAGTGTAGTCACAATTCATGTCTAGATTTGTCTAACTCCAAAACCTGACTCTTGCTTCCCAAACAAAGATACTTGCTAAAATTTATAAAAGAAAAACATGTCAAGATTTTTTAAAAAAAAAAAAAACTCATTTAAAAAGAAATGAGAAGTAAAGAAAATGAGGGTTGTCGAGGTGACTCTCTGGGTAAAGGTGCTCGAAGCCCAGACAAGTTTGATTCTCAGCATCACAAGGTAGGAGAGACCCATCCCCCACAAGTCACCCTCCAACCTCCACTTTCGCACCACACACACACACACACACACACACACACACACACATGAATGCAACAAAAACTTAAAATCGGTAAAGACTCCTGTGATGGCTTAAACAAGAACCCCCCCCCACACACACACACAAATTCACATTTGAACTGCTTGGGAAGGACTAGGAGATGTGTCCCTGTTGGAAGTGAGTAGCGAGGGGCCAGTTTTGAGGTCTCAAAAGCCCGTCGTTTGCAGTTGGCTCCTTTTGCCTGGTGGGCTCTCAGCTCCTCCTCCAGCACCATGCCTGTCTGCCCACTGCCGTTCTCCCCATCATTACTCCTGAACACTTGGAACCGTGAGTCCTAAATTAAACACCTTCTTCTGTATGTTGCTTTGGTCATGGTGTTTTGTGACAGCAAGAGATAAGTAACTAAGAAAAGCCCAAAAGTAACCTGGGGACATAATATTTCACAAAGCAGATGTAGTAAGGAATAAAAAAATAAATAAGGTGGCCAGAAGGAGGTGTGGTGGTCCACAGCAATAAACCCAGCACTCGGGGACCTGAAGTAGCTGCCGTGTGTTCAAGGTCACACTGGGCTATGAAGTGAGACCATGAAGGGAGATGGTTCCTTCCAAAATGTACCTCAAATATAAGCTTCTATCTATCTACCTGTTTCATATTGTCTATTCCCCAACATCCATTCTCTCAGGCAACCTGGTGTCTTCTGTCCCCTGTGCTCCCAATTCCTGACCTTGAATTCCCAGAGACTAAGCGTCTGCCTAGTTCTCAAACTAAAGCTGTGCTTCCTTAAGCCCAGGCTAGATCTTTAAAGCCAAAACAAAACTAAAGAACCAAAACCCTTAGGCCTCTCCCAGAAGTTGAGACAGGATATGGAGTGCATCTAACACAAGAGAACGGAGATATTTTTTTAACCCTTTCATTTTACAAGATTCTACCAATATGCCTTTTTTTAATGCTTTGGCTTTGGGCGTAAGAGAGTTGACTCAGTAGTTAAAGAGCATTGGCCGCTCTCCCAGAGGACTTGGGTCTGACTCCCAGCATCCATATGATGGCTCCAAACTGCAACTCCAGTTCCATGAGATCTGATCCCCTCTCCTGCCCTCTACAGGCATCAGACATGAGTATGGTCACAAACACACATGCAGACAAAACAACCCAGATACAAAGAAATTCTTCTTGACTTAACCTAATTGGCTTTTAACAGCAGTATGGGAGGGTGTTGGTATGGGAAGGGGCTATGAGTTCAAGGGCAACCTGGTCTATATAGTGAGTTCTAGGCCAGCCAGGGCTACACAGTGAGACCTCATCTCAAAATAAAAGGCAAGACATGGTAGCATGTGCTTTCAATCACAGCACTCTGGAGTCAGAGGCCAACCTAGTCTATATAATTAGACTGTCCGGGGGGGGGGGCGAGTAATAATGATAATAAAGTAAGTTTTAAGGTCACCCTCTAAGTTGTTTGATCCATTTCATTGTCCTGAAATTGTCAAGATAGTGATTTATCCTTCAGGCTCTCTTTGTAGTGCCTGATTCTGGTTTGCCCACCAAAACGGGTTCCTAGGCATAAAGGGATTACTACTTGCCCTAGCAGTTCAGCTGTTTCCAAATTCGCTTGCTCTTGGCCTGGTCCAGCCCTTGACCCTTACCCTCGGGGACGGAAGTGCACCATGCCCATCTAGAACCTAAAAGCTAGTCCACTGCCCCGATACTGGACAACTCCAGTCCTGGCGCACTCCCCAAGTCCAGCTGAAACTCACTGAGCCTTCGTGTGACATTGTCGCAACAGTCACTCCAAGGAGGTGTTCAGCTGCCCTCAGGACCCTCCATCGCTGTAGTTGCAGCGGCCAGGACCCAACGGTCGCCTCGGCAACCAGGCCCGCTGAGGGTTCCTGGCGCGGTCCATGGTTGCCTGGTAACCGCGTACCGTGCGTCGCCAATTCCAGCTACAGGCCACGCCCAGCGTCCGTGCGTCCGTGCGTCGTCTCTATGGTGGCGGCGGATTCGGAGGGACCAGAGGATCTTGGCGTCAGGCAAGGCACACTTAAGGGTGGGGGTAGGTTGCAGGTGTGACCTCTAACCTTGGCGTGGGCCTTCAGGTAACCAAGCTGTGGGAGGAAGGGTTGGAGACCATATTCTGCCTTTTTAGCTGAGACGTTGTACTATCTGGTCTTTACATCATTCTTCCTGTGGGATTCCCTGGTGGCCACAACATTCAACCCTGGGGTTCTCTCCTGCTCCGCGGGATCCTCTCTTCCTTCTGACTATTATCCATCACTTTCCTTGGGGACCCTATCAATCAAGTGTCTCTCTCATTGTTTCCCGGTTGCATCTCATTGCCCTTCTCCCCTGTCCAAGTGTCCCCTGTGTCCCTATTTGTCCTGCGGTAACTCTAGTAATCGCTCTCCCAGGATGTTCCGCCGCGAACGCTCCATCCCACTTCGTGGCTCTGCCGCCGCCCTGTCTAACAACCTCAGTGTACTGCAGCTTCCAGCCCGCGATCTCACGCACTTTGGAGTGGTTCATGGACCGAGCGCCCAGCTTCTCAGCGCTGCCCCTGAGGGTGTGCCCTTGGCCCAGCGCCAGCTCCACGTTAAAGAGGGCGCTGGAGTGAGTCCCCCACTTATCACTCAGGTGAGGCAAGGAGTGAAAGAGGCATTGCTTAAATCAGTGCGATCCTTGTTCTGTAAATTCCTATCCTCTTGACGCCCTATGTCCTCTACTGTGATGCGCCTCTCTCCAGGTCCACTGGTGCGTGCTCCCCTTCAGAGTACTGCTGGTCCTCACCTCACATCGAGGGATACAGGTGAGAAGAGAACCCTTCTGCCCTTTCTCCAGCGCCCCCCCCCCGCCCCCATCGGGTGAGCAGCCCACTCCTGCTCTATTTTCGTCTGCGCGCCTTCCATTTTCTTCACTCTTCAGTTCTGCTTCAGCCTTCCGCCTCATGTAGCCTCAGTGTTCTCCTCTGAAAACTAGGGATCAGAATAGTGCCTGCCTCCCAGAGCAGAGTCCGACCACGTGGACCTCCGGCTAACCTGGCTTGGTTAGTACCTGGAGCTCAGCAAGGGTCAGCTGGATCATGCTCTCATCCTTGTCCCCGTCGTTCCAGATGTATGAATCTGATGGCTCTGTCATGGTTTACTGGCATGCCTTGGACTCAGGAGATGCTTCTTCAGGTACCTTAAGGACCAAGCGGGGCAGGGGTGGAGGCTGGGAGAGTTCCCTGGGGCTGGAGGGAGTGCTGTTTCTGAGAGCTGCTTTTGTATTCAGTACAGGCTATGTTTGCCCGAGGAATTGCTGCCAGCGTCCACTTCATCTGTGTGGGTGAGAGCACTAGAGGCAGGGCTAGGACCTGTGTGTGAGTTCCTTCATTGTGGGGTCTCAGCCAGGAGGATGCTGAGGGGTTGACGGACTTAGGAAGAGTTAGAGGGAAGCTGGGAAGGAAGGGTTTTGGGAACTCTAAAGAACATTTAGTGATGGATAGTGAATGGGAAGTCAGGCCTCTGGGAGCAGTGAGTTTATTACTAAGACTTCTGGGATAGAGGGGGTGCTGGCTGTGGTGACTGGAAGCCCAGAGGGGTCAGGAAGCCATCAGTGGGACACTGGTTCTGGCTGCAGGAACGTGGTCTGGCCGGGTACTGGTCTTTGATATCCCTGCTAAAGGACCCAACATTGTACTCAGCGAGGAACTAGCTGGGCACCAGACACCAATCACAGACATTGCCACTGAGCGCGCCCAGGGACAGGTGAGTTCACTTCCTCTACCGGTTCTCATAGCCTGTGGAGCCTTTTTCCGCCCTGGGAGGCCCAGGTGTGGGTATTAGGCCACTAAGTGTGACTTTGGGACAATCGGTACTTTCTTAGATGCGGCAACCTCAGGTCTGGAGAAAAACATACTTTCCACTAAGTGGTGTTTTATAAAAATCACTGACACTCTCCAACGCTGGTGTGAATCCAGGAGTTGGAGCCTACCATCCCCCAGACTCAGACAGCACTGCAGCTTCCTTCCCTGGACTTGAGCTAGTGCCCCTGTTCTGACTCAGGTTCAGGGCCAGCCTTTCCAGAAAGCTGTCTCCGAATTTCAACCCCCTGCCACTCCCCTTAGCTTCACTCTGAAGGCCCCACCCTCACAGAACACTATTCTCTGCTCACTTGGACTGTCCCTCCTGGGGACAGGGTATGGGCTTTCATCACCACAGCCTTCACGGCAGCTGGTATGTCTGCCTCACACCAGGTCAGGAGGTCTGTTATGACTGGCCCAAAAAGTCAGGACATGGTGGCTTTATTCTTTCCACCTATCCGGAAGGGACATTTATACATCCCCTGTTATTCCATGATGGGGTGGAGGAGGTGGCAGTTGTGAGCACATAAGGAGCTACAAGGAGCCTATGCTTGAGAGACTGCTGGGGAAGTGTCCATTGCTCGAGCCTCCTCTTAGCCTTTCCCTGAGAAGCAAAGAGACAGGCATGGCTTCACCTCCCTCCTGCTCTGTGCTCCGGACCACAGAGACTGTAAAGGGAAGAGCTGACCTTGATTTCCTCCTCAGGATGGCATGGCTGACATGGTGACAGCAGATGACTCAGGTGTCCTGTGTGTCTGGAGGTCAGGACCAGAGTTCACCTTACTGACCCGAATACCAGGATTCGGGTAGGAGAGGCAGACGAGGGTCATGGCCTTTGTGTGGTGACTTTGGGGTAGGGAGCATTATGTTGGGGTCTGGAGAAATCAAAGTCAAACATTTCCCATGCAGGGTCCCATGCCCCTCTGTGCAGCTGTGGCAGGGGATTGTGGCAGCAGGGTATGGAAATGGGCAAGTGCGCCTGTATGACGCTGGGACAGGAGCCCTTCACGTCCAGATCAGTGCCCACGCCCGCACCATCTCTGCCATGGATCTAGCTCCAGAGGTGGGCAAGGTCAGTCTCCTGCATCCCTTCGAACCTTTCCTGGTTCTTGGATACACAGCACAGGCTGGTCCCTGTACTCAGTGTAACTCCATCCCCAGGCACCTGGACTGGCGTTCCAGCCTACACCCCTCCTGCCAGAGCATCTGACCCCCTGCCCGACCCTCACGGGGTTCTTTCTTTCAGCTCCTGTCTGCAGCTGAGGACACCTTTGTGCACATCTGGAAGCTGAACAGAAACCCGGAGAGTGGCTCTATTGAGGTAGGTTTGCAGTGGGAGTGGGGACCCATGCACAGGGTGAGCGGCAGGACTGAGCAGCCTCTTGTCCCCACAGGTGGAACACTGCCATGGTGAATGTATTTCCGACACGCAGGTGTGTGGCGCTCGCTTCTGCGACCCATCGGGCAGCTCCTTCGCTGTGACAGGGTACGACCTTGCTGAGATCCTGAGGTTCGGCAGTGTCTGAGAGAGGAGCAGCCTTCCTTCCCCCTCGGTATTTATAAAGTCTTCCCTCCATCACGCCTTGTTCGGTCACTCATTGTCACGGCCACACCTAAACACCAAGCTCCATGGAGGACAGAGCAGCAGGCGGAGGTCACACAGAAGCCACCGGTCCTCAGAGACCACGTCCTCAAAGACCCAATGAAGGCATCAAGCTGTTAAATAACTTTAATGGTTGGCGTGGGGGTCGAAAGGGAGGTGCTTTCCTCCCCACTCTCCAGTGCAGCCCCGGAGGCTGGTTAGTACAGAGAGGTGGGACGGACTTGTTCCAGTTTTCTCCCTGCAAGCGCTTAGGGGAATCCCAGCCAGCTCCAGGAATGGTCCCCTCGGTACCATGGTAACCACAACTTAAGAGGGGTTTCTCTTACCCCTCCCCAGCCTTCCGTCCTAGTCCAGTGGAGGAAGAGGAGCCCAAGCGGGCCAACTGGTGCCCCACAGTGCTGAACTTAGAGCCCAGTTGTCCTTGGGTCATTTTCTTTTCTTGGCCAGAATCCTGCTGCAGGTGCCTCTCACACTGGGGACTGGAGCCATGTGCTGAGCTGACTTTTGCTGTTAAAACCTCTGGACTGTGGGGATCGCTGAGGGGGAAGGGGTGCAACCGAGCGAGAAGGCCCAAGGGAGTGGTCTGCAGGGGCAGCATCCAGGGAAAAGGTTCGGGGTCTTCCCCAGGGCAGGGGTTGCGTCCAGGTTGGGACTGGGGCCACTGAGGCAGGGGAGCAGGCGCTCGGCAAGGCAGGCTGGTCTGTAAACATTGCTAGCCAGGGTGGGGGCTCCAGCCTTGTGCCCTCCCGCTGGGCCAGGATGTCTGTCACAGCTGCGATGTCATCTAGCGGCTCAATAGCTGTGGCAGCAGGGAGGGGGCAAGGGGAGGGGGCTAGTCAGAGCTCAAACCCTGGCCTGCTCAGCCCTGTCACCTGTCACTGTAATAGGAAGAAAGCAAGGCCCGGATCTCAGCTGAGATGGCATTATTCTGCAGGAGCAGCCCCTCACAGGGACCTCCTGAGGCCACAGGCTCTGATAAGACTGTGATGTTATGGGGGGGGGGATAGCAGAAGAGGGTAAAGAAACCAAGAAAAAGGGAGAGAAAGCAGTGCCGGGCAAGTGAGGTCAGAAGAGGAGACAGGAGTCCACATGCATGAAGGGAAACAGAAAGGAAGGATTAGGATAGACACAGAAAATGACTCTGGCTCTTTGGGGTTTGCTTTGAACTTGGGTGGAAATGGTTTTAAGAACTGGAGAAAGGGGGGGGATATAGCAGGGCTGAGTGGGCCCTGGACCCCATGGTGTGCTTTCTCTCTCTTTCTATTACCCAGGATCCCTTGAGGTCCCCAACCCCATTTTCCATCAGCCTCCCGGTGACCCTCCCTTCACTTACCCATCTCGTGGTATAAGGACCCCTGCTTGGCCAGTGCTTGGGGTGGTTTCCGGGGAGCAGGAATTTCGATCTTCATAACTTCATCACAGCAGTGCTTCCACTGGCCTGGGGGTGGGGGAGAGGAGAGGACCAGACCCATGCAGGAGCTGCCCGCTTCCTGTCACATTCCTCTGCTCTCCCACGGGACTGGGACCTCAAGCCCTCCCAGAAGCTCTGCCCAGCTCTTTCTCTTACTCATGTCAAAGAAGAGCTGCCACAGGGCCTCCATCCAGTTCTGCAGGGCTTCTCTGCTCTCCACCCGGAGGATGTTTGTCACCTCATCATCTCCATACTTGTTGCTGATGTTGAGGGTGAAAGGCCACTCTGGGGCCTGCTCCATCTCTCCTGCCCGGACCCTCGTCTCCTGCAGGGGGAAAGCAAGGGGCCGCCTTCACCTCTACCCATCACCCCTTTGGGACTTCTGCTGGGCCTTCATTTGCCTCCTGCCATCTCTAGTGTGGGGGTGGGAGCAGCAAGAGGGGTGGGGTTAAGGGGCCTGTGCTGAGGCAGGGAAGGAGGAGCAGGTAGAGACTGGAAAGGGGGATAGAGCAAGGTGGGGAAGGTCCAGAGGTGGGCAAGAACTTCTTCGAGTTGCCTGCCCAGTATATCCAAGACACGGGCAGGAGCTGGGGGCAGTGCTGTGGTAGGGCACTTGCCCAAAACACAGGTCTCTCCATTTGACCCCAGCACTAGACAAAGCAACACAGACACATAGACCAGCAGACTACGGCAGAGAGCAGAGCAGCCCATTTGTACCTTTGTAGAGGCAGAAACAGCAAGCTACTGGCAGCTAAAAGCTGTAAGCAGAGAGAACTGGAGGAGACACCACCTGACCCAGTGGAGAGGCCTCTGGGATTGGGGAGGGGCTGGGGATGCTGAGTGAGCAGGAGACTTTCTTGGTATTGTTTGGGGTAGGAAGATGTGGGGAGGAGGTCCCTCTGCATCCCAGGCCCTGTGAAGGAGCTCAGTGATCTTAGGAACAGAGTCCATCTTTGTCTCTGAGGCCTGGGCCCAACCCTCCAGAGCCTTGGGAAAGAGGTGCCTGAGCCAGGCACCAGGCCACCTCAGGACCAAGGGACTGGTCACCTTGTTGATGACGACAGTGAACAGTGGCTCTTGCCCAGTGTCTGCATCCTCAGATCTCCAGTAGCAAAAGAGGTTTGTGCCTTTCAGGACCCCGTGCACAAGTGTCCCGCTCTGTAGCTCCCCGGCTTGCTGCACAAACAACTTGGTGTTTTCTGGGGAGTCTCGCCTCCCCACCCGGGTACCTTTCTCCCAGTCCCCCACTGACCCCTGATACTCGCCCTGTTGTCTTCCCATCCCACTTTGTCTCCCCAGGTCCAGACTTTTAGGTTGCCCATCTATTTCCATGCCCCTTCCACTCCCTTAGGACCCCTCACCTGCACCCTGAGGATACCACTTGAAGTGGGCTGAATCATGCAGAGAGGCTGAGCTACCAGGCGGCAACACACACTACCATAAAGGGGCAGCCAGGCAGGGTTCTCCTCTGGGGGAGGAAAAAGCACCGGGTGAGAATGGGAAATGAGAAGGGGACCACCCCACGACCCCTCCTGTCAGTGCCCGTGTCCCAGACAGACAGACAGACAGACACACACACACTCTCGCATACCATGACTGGCGAGGGTGAGGTCATGTGTACGGAATCCGTCTTGCACTGCCGCTAGAGTGAGAGTGGTGTGTGCCAAGAGGTGGTATCGAGGACCTCTGGAGGGAGAAGGGACATCAGTGGAGTGTCGTGTGTGGCAGGAACGAGCTACATGGCTGACTCGGGATGTGCCGTTGCTAAACTACCATGGAAAACTAGCTTGCCTCCTGTTTCTCAGCCTCCTGCTAGGCATCTGAACCTTCCCTATACATCTTACACATTATCCCAATGAAATTCTGGCAGCTCCATGAGGGTAGGTGTTCTTCAGCCAATAGATGAAGCAGCTTCCACTAGGCCCTAGGTGACTGTAGGCTCTGCCACAGAACATGTCCCAACCCCCAGCATAGTTGTTTATACATCCATGTCTGGTTTTGGCATGACTATATATGGGTGGCACATGTGTGCATATAAGTATGGAGGTCAGAATGAAGCTGGGTGTCTTCTTTAATTGCTCTCTACATAACTTATGAAGGCAGGGTCTCTCGCTGAACTCAGAGCTTGCCAATTCAACTAGTCTAGCTAGCCAGCTTATATTAGGGGTCACCTATCTCTCCTCCCAAGTGAGCCTAGGATTAGGGTCTGGGAGATCAGAACCCCCATCTCCATGCTTTGCACAGTGAGTACTTTATCCACTGAGCCTTTTCCCCATCCCTGTTTCTGGTGTTCTGAAATAGGGTTTTCTGTACACCACGCTGGCCATAAACTCACCGTGCAGCCAGGGATATCTTTAAACATATGATCCTCCTGCCTCCACCTCCAAAGGGATGGAATAACAGGTGTGCACCACCCCACCAAGGCTTCATATATGCTAGGCAAGCTCTTTACCAACTGAGCCACACCCCCAATCCTATAAGATGTTTTTCTGGCTGCTAAACAGGTAAGACCATAAAACCTGGCTCTCCCTGCCTTCCCACTGTCAGGCTTGTAGACCAGCTTAGGCCTAACTCTGGGGTTAGGCAGAATGCCTGCTCCTGCAGTGTGAAGTGGTCGCCTGTGGGGAGCAGAAGGAAGGCAGCGGGTGGTAGAGGCTCTTACCCCACAGCAGGGGTAGGCAGCAGGATGGGACTGTTCCCGGAGCCCCCGGAGCCCCCGGCACTGTCCAGCGATGCCCTGACGCGCTTCCCCGAGGATCGGCCCAGCGAGCTACTGAGTTTGGTGGCAAGCCTCTTGGGGGCACCAGCTAGGGCTCCCTCCTCTTCCACACAGGCCCCATACAGCTCCAGACGCAGTTCAAAGTCAGGCCCTGCCTCAACACTACACGGGTGTGGGATGGAGTTGGGGGAATCAGTGGAGGGCTCAGGAGGATGAGGGGTGAGGAAGGGTATTAAACTCCACAGGAAAACCCATGGGCCATCTGCCTCCCCCTGTCTACCTTCACCCCCAGAGCAGCCCCACAGGAGCTGGAAATGAAGGGGGGCCACAAGGGAGGCACTCACAAAAGCACATTGTTCTGAAAGGAGATGTCTGTGAGGGTCCTGTCCACCAGGACCATCTCTGTGTCCTGAATCTGTTCCCCAAGCTGCAGCAGCAGGAACACAGCCCAGCGGTGCAGGTCTGGGAGTAAAGAAAGGGAGAAGGGAAGAAGAAGGAAGAAAAGACAAAGATCTTAAGATTCCCCACAAGTGCCTCCACCTTGGGGAACCCTCTTTAATTTGTCCCAATTTGTGACACTCACCACCTTTGTTCTTAAAATACTCTGTGTCCTTCCACATGAGTGGAATCCGGAGGTCTACGGGGCAGAGGGGAAGGAAGAGGGGTTACAAGCAGGCAGGAGGGGTAGAGTGGGGCCGGGGAAGAGATGCGCTTACCAGAGATGCAGACCCGGCCGCGGCAAGGGGAGTGCTCAGGGGACTGCACACTGTCCGAAGGTCTGTGGGTAGATCACAGAGTCCTGGTCTCATCTCCACATACTCCTCCCCTTTGTTCTGACTCCCAAGGGCTCTGAGAGCCCCCTGATCCCTAGCCTGGCTGGCATGGCAGGGCCAAGGACTGGAGGAGAGTTATTGTCAAAGCTCAGAGGTTTCTAGTCTTAGGAACATTTGAGCAATGTTAACACACAGGTATAGCATGCAAGCTTGGGTTCCTGCCCCCACCCCCCAGCATTGTTTCTGACCATCCAGACCCCTGTCAGAGGCAAGTGGGGTCGAGGGGACAGGCATCGCAGAGCTTCCCTTTCAGGTCCTTAAACTGTGGGATCCGAGGGGTTGGCAGGTCACTTGTCCCCACCACAGGTCTCACTGTGCAGCTAGGGCTGGCCTCAAACACAGCAACCCTCCTGCCTCAGCCTCCCACATGCTGGGATTACAGGCATAACCCACCATTCCCAGTTTTCATCTCTCCTTTGACCACACAAGCTAGCATGAATGGTGCTGTCTGTGTTCAGCTGCTCGGGAATCAGGCGGACTTCACATCCCCACTGTGAGGGCTGTGTGGCCAGTTTGCCCGAGACTCCCTGGGAGAGCTGCTTCCTGCACGCTTGGCCTCTGGCTAATCCAAGAGCCCCTGGCCACCTCTCCCTCAGCTCCTCCATACCAGCGAGGGACTGGGGACCCTCTTTTTCATGCAGCCTCAAGGAGGCAAGCAGTTCTCCAGATGACTCATTTGCAATTGGCCAGTCTTCAGGTGGTCAGTTTGCCAAGTATTTTCTGTCTAACAGTTTTACTTGGCTCCAGCTGTCTCACTGCTGACCTGTCAGACCGGCAGAGTCCGCTGCAGCATCGGTACGGTGTGGGTCACATGCTGATGCTGAGCTCTTTTGGAACGCGCAGTCTAATTTCTATGAATGGGAAGTCTTTCTTTAAGTGATTTTTAATGGTGCACTTTTTCAACTCTTGCCTCTGATGGTGAACCCCAGGTACAATCAGCTATCATCAATTTGTGGTAAATTGGTCATTCGGTTAACTAACTAGCCCTGAGGAAATTAGTTTTCCAGAAATCAACCAGCCAGACATAGGAGATCAAGGGCAGGCTTAGCAAAATTAGCAGTTTTGCATTACTTGTGTGGTTCAGACTGCCAACTTGCATTGGATATACTGGCTTTTCTGAGTCCAGTCCAGCCACTCTGGATGGCCCACCACCACAGTAAAACACCAAGGTGTCTTTCATGGCCAGGGCAGGTGTTTGTGAGTAGATCCCCTTCAAGTTGGTCTGAACTGCAACCACTCCACACAGACACACATGCTTTTTATCACTCTATAGCACAAATAAAGCCTTCCTCCCTCCCAATACAGCTCCCGTGCTCACCGCCGGCCTGTCTTTTCCAGCACCTGGGCCTCCTTGCGCCGCTGCAGCTCCCCCATGTAGCTGAGAATACGGCTGTTACACACCAACAGGCTCTTGGTGGCCTCCAGAGCCTGCTCTCGCTGAGAGCAGGCCGCCAGCAGCTTGCAGGCCCCTTCCCTCATCCGGATCTCATGATCTAGTTTCCTCTGCAGCTCTGTGTCCTAACCAGAATCGTGGGAGGGGGAAGAGGAAATGGCAGTCAGGGCACATGCTGAGGCCATCTCCCCAACCCAGTCCCAAGCTGGCGGTGGGAGACGTGATAGGGCGCAACACCGGACGACTAATGTTTTAGCAAAATGAAGAGCAAGCCTGTCACGTCAGCCACAGTTGCCCAAGACAGCCAGAAAAGCTTTGCAAAATAAGATACTCCATGTAGTTGATGGTGAAGAGAATTAATTCTGTCTGCCTCTTCCATCATGATTGGGAGAAATCTACAAAAGCTACAAATTCACATATCCTTTGACCGACCTATCCAATACTCAAGTGTTTAGCCTACAGATGCAATCACACGCATAACTGCCAAGCCAGATGCACAAAGACTTTCACTTAGTACTGTTTTGTTTGTGTGCCCTCAGAGGCCAGAAGGCATCAGATGCCCTGGGGCTGCAAACCATCTGAGTGAGTGCAGGGAACCTAACATGGATTCTCTGGAAGAGCAGCAATTGGAAACAATTGCTGAGTCATCTCTCCAGCCCCAGGCATTGTTTTAAACACCAAACTAAAGGCTTGTCGATAAGACAGCAGTTAAATGAGTTATATCTGTGCTGAAATAGTGCAAAGGACTAAGATAGACATGTATAGATATGACTCCCCAGAAAATACAACACAAGAATAGAAAGCAAAATATACATCAAGTTAGGCATGGTGGTACACATCTCTAGTCAGCACTTGAGAGGTAGAGGCAGGAAGATCAGGAGTTTAAGGGCATCCTTGGCTATGTGGTGAATTAGAGGCAAGCCTAGGATACATGAAACTCTCAAAAACAAACAATATATACACATTTGTTTTATACATGATATGCACGCACATGGACGTACATTATATACCATATATTTGCATGGGCATATGCATCTTTACACACTTGTGTGATTGTGGTCACAGAGGTCAGGGATGTGGGCTCAGCCAAGGTGCATTCTACCCATGAAGCACAGAACCCTCCACACACCTCAAATAGCACATCCTCCACCTCTGGCTCCCTGACCCTGGAAGAGGTCAGAGGTGAGGGGAAGTGGTTGGTCCAGGCTTGAGAGGCAGCACAGGCATGGAAGGGCAGGGGAGCGGATCCAGGAAAGGAGACAGGGGTCCTCACTTGGAAAAAGACTCATCCTGGAGCTTAAAAGGTAATTAGCACTGGACTGGAGGCTGGGCATTCTTGAGGCTCTGGGTTTGATTCTCCAGCAATGCATAGACCAGACATAGCGGAAGCAGGAGAAACAGGATGTTCAAGGTCACCCCCAGCAACGTAGTGAGTTTGAGGCCAACCTGAGCTACATGAAACCTTGTCTCAAAACAGTAAGAGAAAGCATAGAAAGTTCTAGGGAGCCAGGCACGGTGATGTATTCCCATAATCCCAGCACTCAAAGAAGCAGGGGAGTTGCCATGAGTTCCAAGCTAGCCTGGGCTACATATCCAGCTTGCTTACACTCCCTTCCTCCAAGGAGCATTTCCTAGGTCATTATACTGGATCAGAGTTTTACCCCAGCACCACCCACATGAGTCTCCTCCAACCTACGTGGCAGCTCCTAACTGCATGGGGCATTTCACTCCACTTCCAGGAGCCTTGGCTTCCTAACTTGTAAAATGGGGGTGAAGAGTAGGGGAGATGGTTCAGTGGGGAAAGTACCTATTCTGCAAGCAAGAAGCCCCGAGTTCAGATCCCCAGCACCCTGTGAAAGCCGGGCATGACACACCACTGGAGAGCAGAAACAGGCAGAGACCCCTGATGCCAGCTAGCCTAGCCAAAACCTTGCACCAGGTTTGGTGAGAGACCTTGTCTCAGAAGGGAGGGGGAGGGGCAGTGAGATGACTCTATGGATAAAGGCAACTGCTACAGAGCCTGAGGAACTGAGGAACCCTGGGTTCCACATGGTGGAAGTGACAACCAGCCCCATTCTCCTCTGACCTCTACACTGTGCTGTGGCACGCGCCCCTTCCAGACACAGAAACATGCACACGCTCATTAACGGACAGTCTGGGTATGGTGACACATGCCTATAATCCTAACACTGTGAGACAGAGACACACACCCCCATACACACAATCTCAATTAAAAAAACAAAAGTAGAGATTGATAGAGGAAGAAGATACGTAATGTAAGCCTCTGGACTACACACACTCATAGCACACACATGCACACATACACACATGCACATACGTACATCACAGACACACGAAATAGGGTGAAGTAGTCGTGGCATCCTAGTGTGGAAAGACTTCCCGTGGGACTCAAGCTCAATGCTTGGCGCAGAGTGTTCGGCGCATGGCAGGGACGCAGGCTTTATGAAGGAGGCCCCTTTGACAGGCGGGTTCACCAGCGAGCCCGGAGGGTGCCGGCTGATGGACGCTCCGTGTGGAAACCCCAGCCGGGAGATGAACGTGTACAGACGCCGCTCCGTAAGTGCCTCGTCATGGCATAAAAACACAAGATACAGCCTCTGCTGGCTTCTGCTGTGGTGACAGGGAGGAGGCTCCAGAGCGGAGGTGCAAAACATTGGTGCAGGAAGCCAGGCAAGTGTGGGCACGCAGTTGGAAGACAAGAGCGCCAGTGACTACACAAACCTGTCCTCTGTCACACCGGCTCTCCTCCATACGGCTCTGTCTCTGGTGTCCGCCAGCCGTACTAACAGCCTGAATTACTTCTTACCAATTACTTCTGGTCCAGCCTGATGCTAACTCTTCCTACCCTATCTTTTTTTTGGGGGGGGGCGGATGGGGGTGCTGTGCTAGGCCAGACTTTAATCACAAATCACTCCAGTACCATGTGCCTTTCCCCCAAAGCCCTCCCAAACTTTCTACTCCCAGCCACGCTTTGTATCCACCAGGGCCCTGTCCTTGCTAGGTCAGCTGCTTGCCGACCCGCCCCAGCTCTGCACCCAGATCCTATTCACTAGTCCCAGATGAATGAGATCAAGGATGCCACCTCATGCTCGCTCCTGGTTAGCTGGGCCAAGCACTCACCGATTCTCCCCTAGCCCTGTCCATTGCGCCTGCAGCTAACGCAGGCTCCCAGGTCGCAGAAACCCAGGGGCCCAGCGTAGCCCGAGGACCCTGTGGGAACTGAAGGATCCCGAGCGTCGGCGCTACCTCACTGCCTAGCTCCTCTGCGCCCGGGGGCGCTGGTGACATCAGCTCCCAGTTGCCGCGAGAGGCGCGGAGGGCTCCAGGCGCGGGCGGTCCCTGCAGGCGCTGCGAAGACTGAGACCACCGACCGCCGGGACCCTGACGCCGAGGGGACCGGCTGCAGGGAGCGCCTGGGCCGCCACAGAGGCCTCTCCCGAGCGGGCTTCTCTCTCCAAGGTGACCCTTACCAGGAGCAGGATGTGGTAAGACGTGAGGTCGCTGGATCCAGCATGGGCCAGCAGAACCGGACTTGGGGGAAACTAGCCGCCTTCCCTACGTGCTTCCTAATCCTCTCTAGGCCGACCATCCCCCAAGGATGCGCTGGAGAAAGAGCCTGACTTTTTCAGGTGGAGAACTGGGTTCTTGGGCTTCGCATTCCTCTCCACACTCATTAGCACAGGAGTAGACCCTGCTTTCCTTTCCTCCTCCACCACCACCCACACGCCCTCCCCAAATAGACACCATTCCCTCAGGATGGGAAAGATCCCAGTGCTGAGCATCCTCAGACCTGGGTCAGATCTCCAGGGATGACTGAGAATGAGTCACAGCCACCCATAATGACCCACTCCACCCCAACGCTGCCCCCTGACTTCCTGCTCTGTTTCCCATCACCGTAGTTCCCTTCAGAATTCCCACAGCTAAGTTCAAATCCTGGTCTAGAGGCTGGACAAGCGAGAGGCGGCATCTTGTCTCTGGAGCTTCAGTTGTAGACCTGGGGAGTATTTGACTTTCTTCACAACATTGTGTGAGGATTTAATAAGAAAAAGCCAACCTCTACCTGGGCCTGGCACATGTCCAAGCTTTGCTCTGGGGATGTAGCTCCGTCCGGGGGGCTTGCCTAGCAAACTCTGGGTTCATCTTGAGCACCCCATTCACCTGAAGTAATGCTAGCACTTGAGACAGGAGAATGAGAAGTTCAACGTCATCCTCAGTGACACAGCCTGGGCCACATGAGAAGTTATTACAACAAAATGAAACAAAAGAGGCAGGCAGGCTGTCTCACTGGGTAACACTGTTTGATGCCAAGTTCCATCCCTGGATCCCACCATGGGAATCAGTTTCCCAAAACTGTCCTCTGATTTCCTCCATTTCCCAAAACCTCCACACTTGCTCAGTGCCATACATCATCACCACATACACTGCCACCACCCTACCACCGTCACCACCACCGCCACAACCACCACCACCATAATTACCATCACCACAACCGTCACCACCACTGTCACCATCACCACCACCACTACCACCACCACTACCACCACCACAACCACCACCGTCACCACCACCACCACCGTCACCATCACCACCACCGTCACCATCACCACCACCACTCCCACCACAACCACCACCACCACCATATTTTAAATTAATTTTTAATAAAATAAACTAAATAAATTAAAATAAGCTTTCACTCTCACTCCTTCCTGTATGTGCAATTTAGGATGCTTCCTCCAAAAAGTCTTTCTGTGTTTTCCCTCCACAACTAACTTTCCTGCCATTTCCTGAACTATCAATGGGTCTGTCTTTTTTGAGGACAAGATGAACCAGGCAGGAAGAAGTCGTGCAGGATTCTCGGCCTGTGGTTGACGGAAAGTTAATCAAAGCAAAGACCAACTCAGTCTTCTGTTCCAGATCTCGGGCAGGCCTCCCACAGGGGGAAAGACGGTGTGTGCTGGGGGGGAGGGAGGTTACGTGCAGGACGTGGGATTTGAACACTGACAGACCCTAACCAACTCTGATGGGAAGTAGCAGCTGGCAGTCAGGTGTGGCTAGGGAAACTGAGAACCTGGCTCCCCGCAGCCTTAATTAACTAAAAGTAATTAGAATACAAACTATACAAGGAGTAGCCAGAGAAATGAAGGCTGGACGGACAGAAAGAAGGTTTTAAGTGTTTTTTTAGGCTTCTTTTTGTTGTTGTTTTGCTTTTCTTTCTTTCTTTTTTTTTTTTTTTTCCATTTGGGATAGTCTCCTTCTACAACCCTCGAGCTCACAAGCTCCGTCTTCAGCCTCCTGGGTGCTGGGATTACAGGCTTGTGCCCTCACGCCAAGCCTCACCCAGTAAATAGGTCCTCTTTTGTGCACCAGCACAGGAAAATTAGGCACTGTCGGAAACCCAAAGGGGTCCACTTGGCGCCTTTCTACAAAATAGACAAGCAAATTGAAGTGTATCCTCCCGGTGCCTCTGAAGCCAGACATGGATGGTTTTCTTCGTCTAGCTGCCACCATGAGAAAGGCACAATGGAAATGCACCCCAAGGCAGTGCTAGGAAGGATCCTGTGGCTATCACTAGGCTAGGCTGTAACTGGCTAACATTATCTGTTGATCCAGAGATAGGGCAGAGGCTGGGCAGGCAGCACATGTTCGGTGAGGTACCCATCCTGATTCATCCTGCATCCCTGCCTCTGTGGCCTCCTGCCCCATTAAAGGAGTCACTTAGTCCATCCAGCAAATGACCACACACCACCAGTGGCTGAGCTGCACGCCTGGACCCGTCTGCTCTGGAGTTTCTGGATGCTTTACTTGTCCTATCTAACCCATCGGCCAATCCTGTCACGTCTCCCACCACCACTTGGAATCTCTCCTCCCTTCCATGAACTCGGTAAATCTGCACCCCAGATTCATTCCCCTGTGGTAACACATGTGACCATCCACCCGAAAAACTTCTGAACTCTGCCGACCTTTCTTCTCTAGCCCTTACCACCATCACGCTGATCCTTCACAACAATCGCCATCTTAAAACCAAAGGTGGTAGGTGGTCTGGTGACACGCACCTTTAATTCCAGTGCTAAGGAGACAGGGGCAGATGGATTGCTGTGAGTTAAAAGCTAGCCTGAGCTACAGAACTATTTCCAGGTCAACCATGGCTGCGTAGAGGACCCTATCTGTAAGACAAACACATAAGCAACTGCAAGCTTGAGATGGTGCTGGGGATGCTGTGTGGTTGGTTGGGTGTTTGCCTGGCAGGAAAGAAGGTCAAGGATCACAATGTGTCCTCAGCATCAGCTTGGTGGGCCATTCTCTCCTGGAATCCTGGCACTCAGGAGTTAGAGACAGGAAGATCAGAAGTTCAAGCAAGGTCATTCTTGGCTATATAGAGTGTGGGGACAGCCTAGGATAACATCTTTCTATGCTGTGAAATCTAAGTCTTACAGCCTTTCCACCCCATGGTCTATCTCTGTCCACCATTTCCACTCCAACAACAAATTCCAGCCCCACTGGCCTCTCCCCATCCCAACACAAATATACCCCCTCACCCTTATCAAAGACTCTTTGCCCTGGCTATGACATTCTTCTGGAAAGCCTTCCAGCAAGCTTCAGAACCTCAGGCCCTTCCAGAGCATCTAACATTGCCATCTGCCTGATTGCTATTGCACCCCATTTTTATAATATTTCCCTTAAGTGGTACCACTCATAAAGTTACCATCTGTTCCCTCACAAGAGAGGGCACTTCCTGCCTTCTGCAGATGGATTACCATGACCTAGAAAGGAGCTCAGCACATAGGATGAGACAGGTGTGGGGACTATTTAGTCTTAAACACGTCTGCAATTCCCAGCTCTTGGGAGGTGGTGGTAGAGAGATCAGGAGTTCAAGGTTATCCTGAGCTACGTAGTGAATTCAGAGAGCCCGTCTTAAGAGAAAAAGAAAAAAGGAAAAGCAGCAAGCCAGTGAGATGGGTCAGCAGGTAAAAGGAGTTTGTCATCAATCTCAAGGACCAGGGTTCAATCCCAGAGCCCACATGGTGGAAGGAAAAAGCAAAATCCAGAATAAGCCAAAAGTTATCCTCTGATCAACACACATACTCACACACACACACCACACACACACTCCCACTCCCAATACACACTCTCTCACACACACACATACTCACACCACACACACTCATACACACACCACACACACACTCACACCACACATACACTCACACCACACACACACACACACACATACACACACACACACTATGGAATTCATACACATGCACACACATATAATAAAGCCAACAAGAAAACAAAACAAAAAAAAACCCCAAATAAACAAATAAGTGAGGCACAACAGCTCTGATCTGTGCTCTCAGAAAACTAAGGCAGGAGGATTGCCATGAACTCCATACCAGCCCAAGCCACATAGTGACTTCCTTAGATAGGTGGACTAATTTTAATTCACATAGTGTCCGGGCCTGGGAAGCTGACCCCTGACAAGCTCACATCTCACATCTGCATAGTGGCACACCGCCTCCTTTCACTTCTATTCAGTGACTCCTGCAAACCTCCTTCATACTGATAGCTCCTCATCCAGAAGTAAACCCTTGTCCCCAGAACAAGCATCCACACTTATTCAAAACAGCAAAGACCCTGCTGTCAACATGTGGCTCTGCTGTTGTTGTTTAGCCCAGGCAGCCCTGCAACTCACTCTCGCTTCTGCTTTCCAAGTGCTAGCATTACATGCGTGCGCTCCCGCACCGGGTTCATTCAGTGCCTGGGCTGCTGGTAGTCAAACCCAGAACTTTGTCTATGCCAAACAGTCACTCTACCGACGGAGCCACACAGCCCTTCACAATGTTCATTCTGGTCAGCCAAAGTGGGGGCCCGAGTTCCCAAACATACTCAACCCATTGTATACAGAACCACCTGCAGCTCTGCCTATCCGGGCTATGGGCGGGGCCCTAACCAGCCCTCCCCCTCCCCCATTGGTCCTATTAAGGCCGAGACAGCACAGGAAAATGTGGTCCAGGGGTCGGGGCATTACCTCCAGGCTGAGTGCCATCTGCCGGATGTAGAGCATATTGAGGTCCTCCAGGATGCGCAATCTGTCCTGCATCTCTGTGTCCCCTAGAGCCCCTTCCCTCGCTGCCCAAAGAGAGGCCAGGTAGGCACCACGCTGTCCCTCAGTTTCTCCTCCCACTGCTCCCCGGGCTCGAGAGAAGTGTCCAGCTCTAGGGCAGAATGCAGAGTCTGTCCCCGTCCCTCTGTAGTGCTGTTAGACCCCTCTGGCTTCTGTGACAAAATTTTCTCTCCTAGAGCTGTTCCAAGGCCTTGATAGGAGCCAAGCAGAGGAGGAAAGAAAGTGAAGTAAGAATGAACAGGGGTTCCTGGGAGGAGAGGCCAGCTGCAGAGGGGGCTCTGGGCACAGAGTGTCCAGCCTTGCGTTGGTGGCAGCTGTTCTCCCAGCTGTGGAAGAAAAAGGCCCTTTCATTCCCATTTTGGCCCCTCCCCCGCTCCCGCCCACATCCCAGGCCTGGCGGACAGAGAATGTGCGTGCCGGGAGGGCAGTGAGGGGCAGGCACAGCTGGAAGGGGGCAGGGACGGGCCGCCTCCTGCAGATTCTACGGAATCCTGAGGCTTGTCGGGAGAGCAGAACCGATCGAAGGAGTTCTGGCTTAGTTTGAGAAAGTTAGCGACAGGAGTGAGGACTTAAGGAGACTTGAGCCCAGGGAATGGGACAAAGGGGGTGAGTCTGTAATGCAGCCCAGCCCTCAGGGTCACCCCTTCCAACGCCGGCCCCTATCCAGCACGCCCCACCCTGGGCTCGCAATTACCTCGCTTTTCCAGCAGAAGGGAGGAGAGAGAGCGGGAGAAAGTCAGGGGTGTGCCTGGCTGCTGCTGGCCCTGATCCCCTCTGCGGGCCCCTTCCCTTCCAGACAGGAAACCAGCCCCGGGTCCCAGCCAGCTGCAGGGCTGTCCTCCACCCCCCTACCCCGGGACGGTGGAGTCACACTCAACCCGGCGGCAGGCCTGGCCCTGCGGCTCCGCCCCGACTCCTCAGCTATGCCTCCCAAGGCCTGGCATATCCTAGCAAGACTCAGGAGCGCAGGCCCTCCTCCAGGTCCCCAACCTCGCCCCCAGGTCCCCGACGCTGGCTACGCGCGGGTTCCTTGGGTCTAAGTTGGGGCGGGAGGATGACAAGCTTTCCACTCGCTTCTGACTAAGAGCAAGCCTGGGACAGCGGGACGGGCCACGGGTGTGAAAGGGGCCTTTGTTCTGGGCAGCCTAGAGGGAAAGGGCAAAAGCCAGGCCTGGAATCCCAGGCGGGAGGTGGGGGGTGCGCTGCTGGAAGAACCACCACGCTTAACCCTTCCCAGGCCGGTAAGGAATAAAGACTTCAAACTGGGACCTCCTTGAACATGTGGGAGGCTGACCTTGGGGACATAAGTCTCTTTGGGGTGGCTAAGCCCCTCTCAATGCTGGCTCAGCCGTGTGCCTTCAGTGCCCCTCTAGGTTAGGGATTGAGCATAGGGCTCAGAACGTGCTGACAGGGATACCCTGGTGGTGATGGTGGTGGTGGTGACTCTCAGGGTAGAGGCTGGACTCTTAGAGCCAAGAAGGGAGGTGGAAAGTTGGGTGTGGGAAAACACTCTAGAGTTAACACCCAGAGAGAGAGAGAGGGAGAGAGAGATGCCCTTCAGGGCTTTGGGAGGGCTTCAGACAAGTTGCAGAACTGTGGAGACTCGGAGGCTGGCCTAGGGGGTCCGCACAGTGTGGGATGCTACTGGCAGCTGCTAACCAGCTGGAAATCAAGACAAATTTTCAAGTATTGGAGGATGTCTGGCTGCCCAATGTCCTTGGCCCCGGATACTGGAGGAACCTGGGTTCAGGGACAGTCCGGGAATCTAGAGCACCTCAAGTTGAGACTTTCCCAGGCAGAGTCAAATAACCCCAACCAGGCAGGGCATGGCTTGCAGATCAGAGGGACCCACACCCTGTCCACACCTGGATTTCCAAGGCAACGGCTTGAGCTAGAATAGACCCAGATCACGGCGTGCCCAGGAGGCAGGGTGGCCAGGGCTACCTGCCAGGGCTGGGAGGGGAAGTCAGGGACACGGCCTCTCACCTCCGGCGAGTCGCAGAAGACACTAAGTCGGAAGCGGCCGCGTTTGACCTCCATCTCCAGGGCAGAGCCCCTGGCCACTGTGGCCCGGCTCCGATGGTTTCGAGAGAACATGCTGGCAGCCCCCTGGCTCAGTGCGCTCCCTGCGCTCCTAGGATCAGTCTCTCACGGGCTTGGGGCTCGGTCCCTCGACGGCCGTCCTCCCAGCAGTACAGCCGGGAATCTCCCCAGTTGCCCGGCTCCCAAACCCCGCCCCGGAGACGACACCTGGGCTGGGCAGGGCGCGGCACCCTCTTCTTCCACCCCCGCTAAAGTCCCGGCCGTACTCGGGCGCCAAGCCAATTTGGGAAGACAGTTTCATTGCCAAAGGCACCCTAAACCACTCCAGCATGGCCTGAGAGCTCCCACCCTTTCGGCTGGATTAGCTCACCTACACTTGGGGCGGGTCCCCAAGTCCCCTCCCCTACAGCATCACCCACCTGTCAAACTGGAGTCGTGGAGCTCGGAAAACACCGATAGTCACACTGCACTTTCTGGTTCTAGCTTGACTTGGGACCGCCCACATCTCACCTCTTAAGCTACAACTTCTGTAGCTGAACATTTCTCTCTCCCCTTTAGACTCCCCTGCATCCTGCCCATCCATAATGGCCGCGACTCGTGTAAAGAGGACCTAGGAAGACCTTGAAATTCCACTTACTTCCCTATGGGACCACCGAACTTTGGTCTAACCACTGAACTCTCTAGTCTTTTCGGTAAGGGTATTGTAATCTCAGTCGCTATGAAAATCGTATATGGAAGCGAACATGAGGCCAGCACAGGGAAAGAACCCTATAAGCAGAGCTACGGAGACTGAGAGGCAGGTCCCAGAGCACTGGGCGCTCAGAGGCAAACAGCTTCAGCTCACTGGACCTGGAGCTTATCTTCAGAGCCTTATGTAAGAACAGAGCCCAGGTTCCTCACCCTCTGCCCCCACAGAGCTCACTGAGACTGGCTCACGGGCTGACTTCCCACAATGGGTCTCCTGGAGCTCACGGGCTGACTTCCCACAATGAGTCTCCTGGAGGCTTCAGACCTGGCCGGGTAGAGTTTGAAGCGGGGTGGGGCAACTACAGAGCGGATGCGCAGGAGCCTCAGGGTGGCCAGCTCGGACGCGCAGTGCCACAGCAAGTGACTCAACAGTCTTTTAGAACGTGGACTTAAAAACCCTTCAACAAAGTGGCTTTGGGAGGGAGGGCTTATGCACCTGATAGCTCAAGGGTCAGGCTTTGGGTATCACACCAGGTATTCAAATTCAGTCACAAGAATGTGTTTTGCACACACACACACACACACACACACACACACATGCACACATGCACACATGCACTTGCTCTACTTACCTTCATTTTGCGTTCACCCTCAACAGCATACGATTGCTGCCAAAGGGCTGGAGAGATGCTCAGTGGTTAGAGCACTGGCTGCTCTTCCAGAGGTCCTGAGTTCAAATCCCAGCAACCACATGGTGGCTCCTGACCATCTGTAATGAGATCTGGTGCCCTCTTCTGGTGTGTCTGAAGACAGTTACAGTGCACTCATATACACTAAATAAGTAAATCTTTAAAAAAAAAAAAAAAGATTGCTGCCAAAAATTTCTGGGACTGCATCTTTTCAGACTTAAACCAAAAGGAAAAAAAAAGGGGGGGTGGGGGAAACGTGTGCTGATTGAGGCTTCTGAACATGTCTGGGATTTAAGATTATTCCATTCAAGTGCCCCCACCCAAATAAAAAGAAAAAAAAAATGGTGGGGCCAGAGCATTGACTAGACTTGAACCAACCACTTTGGCCAAGAGAGTCATGTGTGCTGGCTGGTCACACCTGAGTGGTTCCTTCTCTCCTAGAGAGCAGCTAGAACCCAGTCAGCTGGAAGCAGGAGGAAAGGGGCAGAAGTTCCTCAAAGGATGTTTCAGGCACTAGCACATGTGAGGACGGCTGTCCATTCTCTTCCTACACACACACACACACACACACACACACACACACACACACACACACACAAGCACGAACGCTAAATCTTTTACAAAGATCATTCATCAAGATAAAGATCAATTGGGTTATATGGTATTCAGCGGCAGGTGCAAAACCCTAAATTTAATCCCGGTCCCACAAACATCGAAAGGGGTTCATTTCCAGCTGGAGATGGTAATACATGCCTTTGATCCCAGGGAGACAAAGGCAGGAGGGTCTCTGTGAATTACAGAATCCAAAATGAATTCCAGACCCAGATAGTGAGACCCTGACTCAAAAAAGCAAACAAAAAAGTTCATTTTCAGCACTTGTTTTTAAGTGCAGAGCCCATCTTTCCAGGTGAAACTTGACCTGGAATGTGTGACACGTTCCAAATCTGAGGGCTGTGACAGAAACTGGTGCTGTAGCAGCCTCTCGCCTGTTCCCAGCATCCTGCAGGGCAGGACACAAGAGCTTCTAGAAGGGTTGGAGAACACCTCTAAGACCCGGGCAAGACCTCAAGAAACAGACTCTGGGGCAGAAAGTTGAGCTCAGATTCTGTCTGCAATCGTGTGTGCCTTACTGTGTAGGCTTTGGAAAGGGACGGCACAGGTAAGTAGTAATGTCTTAGAAGCTGCAACTACAAAGGGGATCCTGGAACAACTCACTCTGTAGATCAGCCTGGCCTCGAACTCAGAGATCCACTTGCCTCTGTCTCCAGAGTGCTGAGATATGCCACCTAAAAGAAAGGCCAGCTAAAAGGGAGACTGTAAGGAGGGCTGGACAATGGTCATAGGTTAAGAGCACTGCCTGTTTTTCTGAGGGGCCTGAGTTCAGTTCTCAGCAACCCACAGTACCTTCAACTCCAGCTCCGGAGGGTCCTGTGCTTCTGGCTTCTGGGCACTGGCTTGCATGTGCACATATACACACATACTATATATAAATAACTGAGGATAAAAGAAATATTAGTGTTTAAAATTTTATCTTCAGAAACTAAGCAAAGGTGATAAATGCCGAACACTCAATACTTCCTGGTCATTTTACTAAGACTGGTCCTCTGGCTGGCATCTGTAGAAATGCGACCTTCTGATATGAGATTTGCTTATCTGATCCCAGTTGTGTGTTTATCGGCCTGGCCTTCGGGTTTGAAGGGACCTCAGTGAGAGTATTTACATAACAGAATAGGTGGACTTTCCAGATTAGAGCTGATCTCCCCCTCCTCCCCCTCACACCAGGTAGCTTTTGTTAAACATTTACCAGCACCCCACTGGCTTAGTGCACACTTCTCTTTTCAAGTGTTTCCTAATATTTGTGAGTCACACAGGACTCAAACCAACTTCAAGAATAGGCTGGAAGCAGGAAGCTGTAGCCCCTTTAAGGCAGTTGACAACAGTTGTCTCCTCTATCCACCCCCATGTCCGTCTTCATAGACCAGGAGAAACTGGGGTGCTCCTAACTGAACTTTGAGTCTTGGAGTACAGACAAGCCCCAGTCAGAGTTCATGATAAATTCACTGCAAGAACAGGCCCAGAAGAGGGAGTGGGTGGTGCCGGCAGCAGCAAAGCCTCCTCAAGGTAATTCGTTGGCATGGCTTCCATGTGGCCTTGGTACAAGGTCAGCTATATGTTCCTGCTTACACTGCCACATTGCAGTTCATCACTGAAGGAAGTCAGGTCGAGAACTCAAATAGGGCAGGAATCTGAAGGCAGGAGCTGATGCAAAAGCCAAGGAGAGATAATGCTTATTGCCTTGTTCCTATGGCTTGGCTCAGCCTGCTTTCTTACAGGACCCAGGGACGGCGCCACCCAAAATGAGCTAGAACCTCCAGCATCAATCGCCAATTAAGAAAATGCCTTACGGGGCCTGGAGATACGGCTCAACAGAGGTCCAGAGTTCAAATCCCAGCAACCACATGGCGGCTCACAACCACCTGTAATGGGATCTGATGCCCTCTTCTGGTGTGTCTGAAGACAGCTACAGTATACTTACCTATCATAAATAAATCTTTTAAAAAAATGCTTTACAGCAGGATCTTATGGAGGCATCTTCTCAGCTGAGGTTCCTGCCTTTCTAGCTTATGTCAATTTGACACAAAACTATTCAGCACCTGCACCATGACACATCTTCACCACAAAATAAAAAACAAGCAAATGTAGTTTTTTGCTGCCATGTTTTGTTCTGAGCCAGAGTCTTTCGATGTAGTCCTGTAATGTACGTCTGTGTGAGAGTGTGGGATCCCCTGGACCTACTACAGTCACAGACGGTTGTGAGCTGCCCTGTAGGTGCTGGGAATTGAACCCAGGTCCTCCGGAAGATCAGCCAGTGCCCTTAACCACTGAGCCATCTCTCCAGCCCTTATAATAAAAATCGAAAACCCATTGCTTGAATCCAAGACTCTAAACAGATATAAGTAAATGTATATGGAAATAAACACATGGGCCATACACGTTTACTACATACACCAGTAATTCCAGCACTTCGGAAGTGCAGGCTGTAGGGTTGGGAGTTCAAAGTCATCCTCCATGCTGGGCTCTTCTTTACAGTAATATGCTAACTAATGCATGATGTAAGTGTAGTAATAAGTAAATAAATAAAATGTGGTAGTAATTAAATAAAATGTAGTGGTAAAATATGTAAATAAATTATATATATATATATATATATATATATATATATATATATATATATATATATATATATATCATCTTCGTCTAGATGAGCCTCTCCTCATAGCTTGAGGACCATCACAGGGGAGGAGCAGAAAAGTAAAAGCAAATGTCATGGAGGACTGGAGTGAGCTGTGTCTTCTGCACAAGACAGCACCACCATTGTCTGCGCTCCTGAATTCCTGACAGCTGTGGCTGCCTGGACAAGATCAAGCCAGTTCACACTCTGGTGTGCAGTGGGAGGGGCTCAGGAACCTCCAACCCTAACTGAGGGGCTACAGCTGTTGATGGTTTCTGAGGGAATCAGTTTTCGTCAAGGCTCTCGTAGGTTGGCCACTATTCTGGCGAATGGCTCTGCTTAGGAGTTGATAGGAAGTGCAAATTGAAGTTGATGGGTGAATTAGTCAGGTCTCTATTCCTGCAAAAAAACATTATGAAGCAAGTTGGGGAGGAAAGGGTTTATTCAGCTCACACTTCCACACTGCTGTTCACCAAAGGAAGTCAGGACAGGAACCCAAGCAGGTCAGGAAGCAGGAGCTGATGCAGAGGCCATGGAGGGATGTTGCTTACTGGCTTGCTTCCCCTGGCTTGCTCAGCCTGCTTTCTTATAGAACCCAGGTCTACCAGCCCAGGGATGGCTCCACCCACAATGGGCTGGGCCAGGGATGGCACCGCCCACAACGGGCTGGTCCCTCCCCCCTTGATCACTAGTTGAGAAAATGCCTTACAGCTGGATCTCATGGAGGCATTTCCTCAGCTGAGGCTCCTTTCTCTGTGATTAACACCAGCTTGTATCAAGTTGACCCAAAGCCAGTCAGCACAATGGGTTATATGCATTAAAAAAAAATGCTGGAGAGATGAATCAGAGGTTGAGAGCACTGCCGACTGCTCTTCCAGAGGTCCTGAGTTCAATTCCCAGCAACCACATGGTGGCTCACAACCATCTGTAATGAGGTCTGGTGCCTTCTTCTGGCATACAGGCATATATGCAGGCAGAATACTGTACATAATACATCTTAAAAAAAAAGAGGACACAATGTTGAGGGGCTTATGAGGAGGTAGGAGAAGTTAAGGGGAGGACTTAGGGGTATGATAACATAAATTTTACATTGTGTTAAATTCCCCAATAGCTAATAAAATGTTTTTAAAAATAGATCATCATTTGAAAATTATGAGGGCTGATTATATAATATCCAACCTTGGGTAGAGCACCAGTGCAAACCAGGCTCTGAGGGTAATGAATTATAGTGATTAGTCTCTTTCTAATAGTTGCCCAGGGAATGTTTATACTCCTGAAGACAAAAGTTGTGATGCTGAGATGAGCAAGCTCATGACAAGTGACAGCTAGTAGACACCATCTCGATCAAAGTCAGTGTCATTGGTTGGGTGGGAAGACATACACTCGGAACACAGCGGAGGGGAGTTCACAGTGCCTACATCTGGTGTCTCACGACTGCCTGCAAGTCCAGCTCCAGAGGGGTCCAAAGCCTCTGACTTCCACACTCATGTGCACAGAGACAGACTCTGTGTGTGTGTGAGACACAGAGAAAGACGGGGAGAGGGAGATTACAAGTTATAAGTGACGAGGTTAGTGAGGACACTGAGGGTCAGGACCTCCATGATGCTGACAATGGCAGACATGTTCCCCACGGTCTCAGGGTTTCCATTGCTGTGAAGAAACTGACCACACAGCTCTCACAAAGGACAACATTGAATTGGGGCTGGCTTACAGACCTCTACATTCTCATCCACAGAGGAAGAGCCTGGTCCGCGCATGGGTGTTCAAAACTTCGAAACCCACTCACAGTGACACACTTCCTCCAGCAAGGCCACACCTCATAGTTCTTTTAATCTTAAAAAGTTCCACTCCCTAGTAACTGAGCATTCAAATGTATGAATCTTTGGGTACTATTCCTATTCAAACACTATAAATTACATTTTTCTTTCATGAAATCTTAAAACAAGGCTTGCGAATTCCTTCAGAAGGTAAAATTCCTTATAGTCTGTATATTTCCACCACACTAAACAAGGCAAAGTTACAAACAAACAAACAAACAAACAAACAAACAAACAAGCCCCCAAACGAAAAAGAACTCGTTTTAATTTACTTCCTCCCTGCTGGATATCAGGATACAGAGGAAACAGCCCAGACTAGAGTCAGGAAGCCTTTGTCTGATGCCTACACTGCTACTCCCTGCCTGTGTGTTTCTGACCAAAGCACTTTGTCTCTCCAAGCCTCAGTTTCCTTATCTATAGAAGAGAAACAACAGAACTTGCCCTGAAGCAGAATACTCATGTAGCTAAACACCCACAATACATTCTAGAAAAGCCTCCTAAGTTAGTTTTCCAAAATTTAGGCATTGCTCTTGCTACACCTACTGTCCCTGGTGCACCCAATAGACTTTTTTAAAAAAATGACAGCTGGGCTATGACTGTAGGTGGAGTGCTTATGTAGCACACACGAAGCCCTGGGCTCCATCCTCAGCATGGGACTGGGTATGATGGTGCACATCTGTAACTGCCACACTGGGGAAGTAGAGGCAGGAGAGGCAGGAATTCAAGGTCATCTTCAGCTATGCTGCAAGGTTGAGGTCAGCCTGGACTATGTAAGATCCTGTCTAAATAGTATAAGTAAAAAAGGCCAGGTTTGGTGGTGCAAACCTTTAATCCCAGCACTTGGGAAGCAGAGGCCAGTGGATCTCTGAGTTTGAGGCCAGACCGGTCTACAAAGTGAGTTCAAATCTAGATAGTAAAAGATCCTTAACTCTAACTTCTAAAGACAATCATTAGTAGCATGTTGTATATTCTTCAATTTTTTTTTTCTAAGCAGATACTAGTACATGATACTTTAAAAATAGAACCAAGGGCTGGAGAGATGGCTCAGTGGTTAATAGCACTGTCTGCTCTTCCAGAGGTCCTGAGTTCAAATCCCAGCAACCTCATGATGGCTCACAACTATCTGTAATGAGATTTGATGCCCTCTTCTAGTGTGTCTGAAGACAGCTACTCTGTACTTACATACATAAAATAAATAAACAAATTTAAAAAAAAAAAAAAGAAAAGAATCAAGAGGGCTGGAGAGATCGTTCAGAGGTTAAAAGTACTGTCTGCTCCTCCAGAGATCCTGAGTTCAAGTCTTAGCGACCACATGGTGGTTCATAACTACCTATGATTAGTGCCCTCTTCTGGCCTGCTAAAATGCTGTATACATTTTAAATAAATAAATCTTAAATAAAAAGAATCAAGGAAGCTGGGTGTGGTGGCACACACCTTTAATCTCAGCCGTTGGAAGGCAGAGGCAAGAGAATCTGAGTTTGAGGTCAGCCTGGTTTAAAAAGTGAGCTCCAAAGACAGCCAGAGAAACCCTGCCAAACAAACAAACAAACAAACAAACAAATAAACAGCCAGAGCTTCGCAGAGCTGTTTAAAAAAAATGAATGAATGAATAATAAATAAATATGTAAATAAATAAATAAATAGAATCAAGAAAATCAAGGGGCTGGAGGGGTGGCTCAGCTGTTTACAAGATCTGCTGCCCTTGCAGAAGACCTGAGGAGGCCATCTCACCATCCTTGAATCACATTTTTAGAGAGTTTTTTTCTCTCTCTTATTTATTGGAACATTTATCTCTGTGCTGTTGTTAAAAGTATGTATACATTAGAAGATAAAGAAAAACATTTACAAATTTTATTCAAAATTCAAAGAGAGAAAGGATATATAAAAAACGTCAGCAAAGCTTGGGTACTAAGGTCTGTAATCCCAGCACTAGGAAGGCTGATGTAGAAAGTTCATGAATTTGAAACCAGTCTGGGTTACATAGGGAGTACCAAGTCAACCTGGGGTATACAGTGAGACCCCTTTTCAAACAAAAAACCAAATCAAAGCAAAGGGTCCCCTTACCTCCCTTGTTTCCCAAACATACATCAACAATTTCTCTCACCAGTTTCCTACCTTTCTAGGTCTAGTTTTGTTTAAAATCAACTAGCTTCCTAACTTCACAGTACAGGAATGTAGCAAATTTATTTAGATGTTTCATTAGAGGGATGCTTGTATTCTTTACAATGTAACTGTTCTCTAGAATCTAAATTTTGTATCAGTCTTATTATTTCACAGCTTTTCTTGGTTGAGAAGCTTAGTGCTTACAAAAAAGATGCACCATAATGAAGTTGTCTCATTGTCTACCAAAGACAATGGGAAGGTGAGGAGGAGGGGGAGGGGAGGAGTCAGCGACACAGAGGGAGACAGGTCTGGAATCTTAGTAGAGGAAGCACAAGTCAGGGAAACCCTTACTTTATTTTTATTTATTTATTTGTTTATTTATTTTTTGTGGCCTTTCCAGCCTGCTTTGGATTTTCGTTTTGAGAACAAGATGGCATTAAGGCTGGTCTCGAACTGGAAGGTCCCCAGCAATGCCGGAACTTTTATTTGGAAAGGACCTTGTTTCTTACCGGAGTATTTTTGGCTGCAAAGCGTACCACGCACAAACATGGTTGCCAGGCACCGGAAGTAGCCGGTTATTTTGCTGGATTCCGTTCTTCCGCGGGGCGGAAAAGGCATGTCGGCTTGTGTCCCGACCGTTTCCAGTCCTCTCCCCTTGCAGGACCCCATGAGCAAGCTGTGGCGGCGCGGGAGCACGTCTGGGGCTATGGAGGCTCCCGAGCCAGGTAAGCGCGGGTGGCTCTAACTTAGGTGATCTTTAAAAAGGAGTCGCTCTCACTCCGTGGAGCCAGGTCGACCCGCCACAGGTGGGAAGGAGCGAGGCGGTGCTGTTGTTATGGTAACAGCTAATAACGTGGGAAGAGTTGGACTCAGTTGAATTGTTAGGTTAGTCAGATCTTTCCCTGCCACTGTTTGATGGAACACCTCTGACAGGTTCTCCTTCTGCAGGGGAAACGCTGGAGTTGAGCCTGGCAGGTGCCCACGGCCACGGAGTACACAAGAAAAAACACAAGAAACATAAAAAGAAACACAAGAAGAAGCATCATCAGGAAGAGGAGACCGGACCGACGCTCCAGGCTCCTGCCAAGCCCCAACTTAAACTTAAAATCAAGCTGGGTGGACAGGTCCTGGGCACCAAGAGGTGAGATCAAGTATTTAACTCAGGAAAATTCAGCAGCGGTGGGCTGGGCTTTCTGGAAAATAGAAAACAAACTTTGGCTTCAGGGTCCAAGTTAAGGCAGCAAGAATCCAAGCAGGTTGGGAAAGCTGTATGTAGCTCTAGAGTAGGGGAGAGCCGCTTGTTCACTTTAGAGTAGCTTTTCTTCTCTGCAGTGTTCCTACTTTCACTGTGATTCCTGAGGCGCCCCGATCACCTTCTCCCCTGATGGTAGTGGATAATGAAGAGGAACCTATGGAAGGTGTGCCTCTGGAGCAGTACCGAGCCTGGCTGGGTGAGAAGCAACCCTGGAGGTGGGAAAAGCAGGGTTGCTCATTTACAACCAGCAAAAGGAAGGGGGTGGGGTCTGAGCATTTCCAGCATCCTAGGACCAGCTTTGCAAAATTAATGTTCTACTTTTCTTCAACTTTTCTACCCAGATGAAGACAGTAATCTGTCCCCCTCCCCACTCCGGGACCTGCCAGGGGATCTGGAGGGCCAGGAGGAAGAGGAGGAACAGAGATGGTTAGACGCCTTGGAGAAGGGAGAGCTGGATGACAATGGAGACCTCAAGAAGGAAATCAATGAGCGGTTGCTTACTGCGAGACAGGTAAGCTCCATCTTTATTCACTCAACAAACACATATGGAGAACTTGCTGTTTCTTAGGCAATGAGAAGAATAGGAGAGGAACGGGAAAGATAAGGGGCGGATATTCATGATAAATGATTTTTTTTTTCCTTTTTGAATTGGGATCTTAGTATTTAGCCCTGATGGCCTGACACACACAGGGACCTGCTTGCCTTTACCCCCAAGTGCTGGAAATTAAAGGTGTGTGCCACCACACACAGCTCCTAAATTACTTTTTAAAACTACAGAAAACAGGACCACTGAAGTAGAAATTGGCAGGGACAGAAACATTACGGCAGTTGTTCTCTTTTGTTTTAAAGATAAATTTTATTTATTTTGATTTCTATGTGCATGAGCGTGTTTGCTGCTCATGGAGGCCAGAGGTCACCAGAACTCTTGGAGCTAGATTTACAGACAGTTGTGAGCTGCCATGTAGGTGCAGGGACCTGAACTATGAGTCCTCTGCAAGGGCAGCCAGGGTTCTGCTGAGTGGTCTTTCCAGTCCAGAATGCCTTTGAGGAGAGACATTTACAGTACCAGAAGAGCTTCTCAAAGAGGCCAGCTGACATAGAGTCAACAGGCATAGAGACCCAGGAGAATGTGGCTGAGTCGCCCGTGGTTATATGCTGACAAGTGACACAGCTGCTTTAATTACTTTGGCGACTAAGTGAAGGGGTAAGGGATTTCTGTGGGAAGCTGCTGAAGTGTGGGCTGTCAGGGTGCACACCTGTGTCCCAGAAAGACAGGAGGAGGAGGATGGTTACAAGTTAAAAACACATGTACATATCCTGTCTCAATCAAGCAATAACCTGGGAGAGGGGCATGGGGTGTGGGAATAGGAGAGCTGGGGTGATGGCTTCAGTCAAAAAGAAAGTAGTAACAGAACGAAGAAACACCCCCCCCCCACCCCCCGTCCTGGATGTATTTTGGAAGTAGCTACTTGTTGGGAGAAAAAAAGAAAGAAAATCCAGGGTGATTCTTTTTGGTTTGAGCCAAATCCAAGTTGGTGCTCTCTACTGAGATAATATTAAAACAGCAACAACAAAAAACCTAGACAAGGGTACTACAGTTTGGGCAGATGGGGCAGGCATGTTTTCTCCTTTGAAGGTAAGTGAGAGTCAGGAGACCTGGGGAAAACTGTGGTATTAATGGGGATAGTGGCCCACACCTTTGAGACAGAGGCACGAGTGTCAGTTCGAGGCTGACCTAGTTTTCATAGTGAGTCCTCAGGGTTGCCAGAGTTCACATAGTGAGACCGGCTCGAAACAAAACAAAAATGGGAACGGGGTGTCCCCAAAGACGGTAACTGTCAAGATTCCACCTTCATTTTCCCATCTTTCTCATCCCTCGGCTTGGGGACCTCGCCATTCGGTTCTCAGACACCCTCTCTATCTTTCCCCAGCGAGCCCTGCTCCAGAAGGCGCGGAGTCAGCCATCCCCAACTCTGCCTCTGCCGGTGGCTGCGGGCTGCCCAGCCCCTGCCCTCACGGAAGAGATGCTGCTGAAACGTGAGGAGCGTGCGCGAAAACGGCGGCTGCAGGCGGCGAGGCGGGCTGAGGAGCACAAGAATCAGACAATTGAGCGCCTCACCAAGACAGCCGCTCCTAGCGGGAGAGGAGGGCGAGGGGCGGCACGAGGCGAGCGGCGCGGAGGGCGGGCGGCTGCCCCGGCTCCTGCACCCATGGTGCGCTACAGCAGCGGGGCTCAGGGCTCCACCTTGTCTTTTCCTCCCGGCGTTCCCACACCCGCGGCGGTGGCACAGCGGCCTGCCCCATCGAGCCCTGCTCCACGCTGCTCTGTCCCCGGCTGCCCCCACCCGCGTCGTTACGCCTGCTCCCGCACGGGCCAGGCCCTTTGCAGCCTACAGTGCTACCGCATCAATCTGCAGCTACGGCTGGGAGGACCCGAGGGCCCGGGGTCCCCACTCCTGGCCACCTAAGACCTCTCCCAAGTCGCATCCCTGCTGTGTCCCCCACCCTATTAAATTTCGTGCGGAGCCTCAGCTTGTGTAGAATTCCTGGAGTGGGAAGCGGGCCGACTCAACCTGCGCGAGTGAAGTCATTCAGCCAATCAGCGAGAAATTTTGTGCTCCTGGACGGACGTTCATTGGCTGATAAGTCAAAGCCTGTTCTGTTGTCCGTACTGGCTATTGTCGCTGTCAATCAGGCATTCGGTCGAGCCTTTCCCCTGTCTTTGTGTGAGTTCTTGTTGTCTGGGAGAGCGGTACAGGCGCCGCAGCGGATTGGGTAGAGGAGGAAGCCTGTGACCGGTTCCTATTGGCCGGTCTGTTAGTTAACGATTCTGATTGGCTGGACTGAGCAACTGTGTCCTCTGGAGGAGCTCTCCCGGGCCGGGAGCTCCGGCCGCGGAGAGATGGTGGCCCCGGTGGCCATGGGCCGGGCAGGGGCCATGGAAGTGGCGGCAGAGGTGGCAGGGGCGGGGCAGCTGGCGGTGGAGGAGGCTGTGGTCTTCAGGGGTCTGTAGGTGGAGGCATGGCTCGGGCCAGCAGCAGGAACAGCAGCGAAGAGGCCTGGGGGGCACTTCAGGCGCCGCTACAGCAGGTATCCCAGCAGCTCTAAAAGCTTATCTCACGACAGCCATTTATTTCTTTCCCCTCTCCTGTCACTTCCTGTCCCGGGTGGGGGAGGAGTTCATGGAGCCAAAGGTACTATGAAGTTCCTGAACATGACCGTTCTACTCTTTGTCTGAACTTACTACGTAGACGCAGTTGACTTTACCTGCAGCCTCTTAGACCCCATCTCATGGTTGCAGTGCAAGCCTGCAGTGGCTCTCCAGTTACCAGAGGCGTAGTGAAAACCCCAGGGAGGCTCCCTCTGTCTGGCAGCAGTTGTTTGTGATGTTTTTCTATGTGCCTGTTGTCACAGCAGAGTCCGGGAGCATCTTCTCTTGAGGGAGCAATTTGGAGACGAGCTGGAACCCAGACTCGCGCCCTGGATGCCGTCCTTTATCATCCACAGCAATCCCATCTGGTTGGGAGCACTGCTCTGGGTCTCTCTCACACTGCTCCTCCTCTACCCTAGGGAGCTTGAGACCCAGGGGTGGGAAAAAACTATCTTGGGGGTGTGGGAGGCAGACCTTTGGGATGGGAGATGTTGAGAGCTTTTCAGCCTTGGAAATGGCTTTAAATTCCTACCCATGGTCAGACTATATTTTGTTTCTTCTAAAACATTGCCTTACCAAAAATCACCCTTGGGGCCAGGCTTATGGGAGACAAGTCTTGGGTTTAAAGAACTGAAATCACCTTGTGTATTTACACTGAACTGTCTACACTAGTTTCTGGCCATTGTAAATGTTCCATGCTCACAGCCCTACATATAGACACTCCTTTTAGCAGCCCTGTGCCATCCTTCCGTGTTAGGCTGGCTTGTGGGTGGGGTTGTGCATGCAGGAGGTGAGTGGGGGTGGACAGAGCCTTGGATAGAGTCTCCACGTTCTTAGTGCCTCCTTGCCTCCAGCTTCGAGAGCTGTGCCCAGGAGTGAATACCCAGCCCTACCTCTGTGAGAGCGGTCACTGCTGTGGGGAGACTGGCTGCTGTACCTACTACTATGAACTCTGGTGTGAGTCTTCAAAGGGATCCCTCTCAGGTTCCCTGCCCATCCCCCTTGGATGTTTGAATTCAGCCACCAAAGACCCTTCTCTGCATAGGGGTGGGGGTGGTCATCTGAGTTGTGCCCTCTTTGCCTCCTGCAGGGTTCTGGCTGCTTTGGACTGTCCTCATCCTCTTTAGCTGCTGTTGTGCCTTCCGCCACCGAAGAGCTAAACTCAGGCTGCAACAGCAACAACGGCAGCGTGAAATCAACTTGTTGGCTTACCATGGGGCGTGCCACGGGGCTGGCCCTGTTCCAACTGGTTCACTGCTTGACCTTCGTGAGTGACTCTTGGGTGCAGAACCAGTAGCCCCTCCCAAGCCAGGACCCTCAACCACCCCACACTCCCCCTGGAAAACATTTCAGAGCACTCTTTCCCCTAGGAGAGATCTCTCTTCTAGCCCAGGTGCTCCAGCCAGCCATGCTGTTCTCTCTCCTGCAGGCCTCCTCAGCGCCTTCAAACCCCCAGCCTATGAGGATGTGGTTCACCACCCAGGCACACCACCACCTCCTTACACTATGGCCCCTGCTCACCCTTTGACTACTTCCAGTGAATGCACCTGCTGCTCTTCCGAATCCAGCTGTTCTGCCCACTCGGAGGGGACACATGTAGAAGGTGTTTGCTCCCACCAGAGTGCTCTCCCTCATCAGGAGGGTGAGCCCAGGGCAGGATTGAGCCCAGTCCATATACCCCCTTCCTGCCGCTATCGTCGCCTGACTGGTGACTCAGGCATTGAGCTCTGCCCTTGTCCTGACTCCAGCGAAGGTGAACCAGTCAAGGAGGTGAGGGCTAGTGCCACCCAACCAGCTCTGGAGGACCATTCCCCTTGTGCACTGCCCCCAGATTCTGTGTCCCAGGTCCCTCCCGTGGGGCTGGCTTCTAGTTATGGGGACATCCCATAAGTAGTTTCAAGAGGAAAACCCGTTATTACTTGGCCACCAGGATTCAGCCCTGGTTTCAACTGCAGTTCTCCATGTGGGCCCCTCTCCACCCTCCTAGAACATGCCTGAAAGGGCTAGAGCCCTGAAGAGGGGCAGTACCGAGGACTGTGCTATCTTTACTCACTCCCAAAACATACACAGGAGCCTTTAATCTCATTAAAGAGACATGAACCAGCTGCTTGTGATTTTGGGGAGAGTAGACCTCGAGTCATTGCATGCCCTCTAGCCACACTAGCTGTTAAGGAAGCCGAGGCCAGGTCGGTTTTTCTTTTCCAGTTTATTTAGAAAAATAGACTCTTTTGAGTTCACGTTCACCCCAGAGCAGTATGGGATGACAATGAGACAACCTGAGATGAGCCAACAAGATCTGAAACGATGAGACCAGAAACCCAAGCCCTTGTCTGCAGATTCCAAGTGACACAAATGGCCTAGCTTTCCTTCTGTCCCGTTAGTACTCTTCAGCCATGATCAGTAAGACAAGACTGGTCCATCCTTGGAAGGGGCGGCAGCCCATGCCCCGCCCATCCTGGTCGCTGTACTGTTCCCACAGAAACCCCGTAGCCTGGTATTGCTGCCGTACATTGCCCACTATATTGGCCCGCAGTTCATGGTAGAGTTTGGCAGCCTGAGCCTTGTGAGGACCCTCCACATGCCCATAGTGGTGTAGTGCCCCCAAAGCCAGGTAGTTGATATTCAGCCACACGGCACCCCGCCAGTAAGGTGGATCGTGTTCAGTATTCCGCTGTTTATAAAAGAGGCTGGAGGCTGAAAGGGAGCGCAACCCAAAGGGGCTCCAGAGATGGCGGCTATCAGCTAGAACGGATAACAGGGGTCCCAAGCGGGGTGAGCTTGGGTCCAGCAGCTGTAGCAGCAAAGGGAAAAGAGAGACATAGCCCAGAGCATCCACATACTGCAGTCGAGGTGGAGGCCTGCCTACCACCCTAACCAGCCCCTGTGGGGGCCTAGCCTTGAGCTGCACTGCTTTTGTGTGGTTCCCAAAGTCAGCAAAGAACCCCAGCTCAGGAGCCCAGTGCAGCTCATCAAGACTCCCAGGTTCTTCTAGAGAGGCAGCCAGTGGGCCCAGTTCCGCAGCAGCTTCAGCCTCCCCAAGCTCTTCTGCCAGCTGTGACAGCACCCGGGCACCCAATGTCACCCAGCATCGCAGGTCCAGGTGCCGCTCGGCTGTAGAAGGATGTGATGCCCTGGGGTAGTCATCCAGGCCCGAGGGCAGTGTCTTGGGGTTAAGTAGGGTAGGCAAAGCTAGGTCCCTGCCCCGCCAGCGGTAGGATAGTGGCACCGGCCCTGCCTGACTTTGATGGAGCCAAGAGAACCAAGCATGCAGGCGGGGAAAAGCCCTGCGAAGAAAGGCCAGGTCATCAGGGTCACGGCCTTGTAGCATGCGCACTACTGGCAGGAGCAGGGTAGGAGGGTTGGCATGGGCTGCACGCTGCACTAGGAATTCTGGGGGCACTCGGGCTCTGGCCTCATCCCCAAGAATCTGCTCTCGCCCAATCCAGCCATCAGCATTGAGCAGCCCCAGCCAGTGTCCTAGAGCCTCCCGGGTGAGGTGGGGATCCCATCGCTGGACCACTAGCTGGTGAAAGCCTTCATCCCAGAGGAAACCTCGTGGGAAGAATGACCGGGAAGGGACCCCAGAAAAAAGGGGGACAGGTGGAAATAGGGCAGGGTCCATTTTCTGTTCAGACCCTTCCATGCCAGTGTCTGGCAACACCAAACCCTGTCCATAGAAGTAACCAATCCCTCCAAGAAGGCCACTGAGGGCAACCTGACCCAAAGCCTGTTCCTCAGCGCTCAGGCCCTTCTCCTTTAGCTGGAAGGTCTTCTCAAAACGCTCTTTGAAGGCCACAGCATGGTTCTCCAGGGCCTGGGTCAGCTGGCTGCCTACCAGCTGCCCTGAGGCCTGGTTCCTTCCTGTCCCGGCACTGCCAGATTCAAACACAAACTCCACGGAGTAAGGGGCTTTCAGAGTCACCTGCTGTATCAAGAACTGCCCTTGCCCACTAGGACCTCTCTCCTCCCACTTCAGAGATCCAGGCAAGCCGAGGTAGCGTTCAGGAGAGGCTCCTGGGGGCCGGTGCTGAAACCAGCTGTTTAGACGGCTCTTTACCATGTCTGTGAGCAGTGGCAGCCCGGGGTTGGAGGACCAGAAGACATTGTAGCTGGAAGACAAGACAAATAGGAATGTTATTCATGAAAGGGAGGTCTTGCCAGTCCCACTGGTGGGAAGGTCCAGGAGGGGGGTCATAGAAGCCAGGCTAAGTCAATATCCCAAGCACCCCTGCACCAATCCTCCAGTTACCTGCTATGCTTAGGGACGGTGTCTCCTGGACTGGTTGGTGGCAAAAGTGTAAGGCGGAAGTCACCAAGTTCACTGGTGTGCCCACTGATGAACTTCAACTGTCCTTTGGCTCCAATCTCTGGTAGTAGGACCTCTTGCCCATCTGTTACCACGTAGAAGAACAGGGACACCAAAGGGAAGGAAGGTGTACCTGAGGCCTGGGTGACCAAGGAACACAATAAAGCATCAGAATCATAAGCCTTAGCAGGGATTACAAGAACTGTGACAAACAAACATCCGTCCATACTGAGGTAATAAGTAGATCCACTCAGTAGACGGAGCCAAAGGCCCTGACAGGGTTCCTCCAGGAAATGACGGATGTTTTAGAATTATGCATGGATTGTTTCACTCAATCTTTTAAGTGTCGCTGTGGTATCTGCTTTACAAAGAGATGGCAGAGATGGTCAGCCAAGCTGGTGTCCCTGCTGACAGCCTCCCATTTCATATTGCATTTGCTGCTGGAAGAGGAGGGTGGGAAAGTCTGGGCTGAGGAAAGATCCTAATGCCCTGACCTGAGGCTCTACGGTCACTCTCCAGCTCCAATCTCCTCCGTGATGACCCCCAGGCCTCTTGACGAACTCAGTGGTGAGCCTTAAGGCCCCATCGTGGATATGTTGCCGACCGAAGGAGAGGCCATCGTGGAATTCCCAGCCATAGGGACCCACTCCGTCTCCCTGTTCACACGTGTGTCTGAGCTGAAGAGGAGTCCCCGGGGTGGCGCCTTGCTGCGCCCACATCAGTCCTGGGAAGCAGAATGGCCACGTAAGTCAACAGATACTGGTCTTAAGTCTGTGAAGACTGCTGGGTCCTCCCCACTCACCCCGCCCCAGGGTTACCCGTGAGCAGTGGTTTGGGGCTGCGAGTCTTCATGCCGAAATAGACGTGTGGGCGGTAGGTGCCCCAGAAGAGTTCCGGGCTCACAGCAGGGCTGGAGGAGTCCGGGGGCAGTGCGGGCGGCGCGGGGTGCAGTGTGAGCGCCCGGCGCACACGGAGCCACGCCAGCACCCAGCGCCCCGACAGGCCGAAGGCCAGCGCCAAAACCACCACGGCCAGGGCCGCGCCGCCCGCCGAGCCGCGCGCCCCGCCAGCCCTGCCATCCCGCCGGCCCGCACCCCGCGCCCTCTCCGGCGGCCGCGCCCCCTCTGCGGCCGCAGCGCGCCTTCGCCTCTCGCCCCGGGCCATGCGGGCTCCCAGCACGCGCCCCGGCTGCCACCGTGCGGTCAGCCGACCGAGTCTTCGCCCAGCGCCTCCCTGAGCGCCCCGCCCCACCGGAAATCCCGCCCCACACGTCAGGTCCGGCCCGAAACCCGGAAGCGCTGTGGCTGGTTGTATTCGGTATTGAGTACAGGACTCAATCGGTGAAACACGCTAGAAGGTTTGAGTTCTAGGGGTAGGAGAGAGAAGCAATGACATTCTGAGCCCCTTCTGTTTTGTTTTCTTTTGTTTTTAACTAGATCGTGGCCTGGAGAGATGGCTCAGCGGTAACGGCGCTTGCCCGCAAGGATGACGACTTTAGTTAGATTCTCGTACCCACGTTGTGAAAGGAAGAAAACAGACTTACACAAGTTGTCCTATGACCTTCACATCTGGTCTACACATATGCATGCACCCTCTGATTTCCACGCGTATGATGTAGCAATAGCGCACCTCACCTATAAACACTCAAAAGCACACACAAATGTTAAAAAATACAAGCCAGGAGTGGTGGCTCTTACATTTAATCCTAGTACTCAGGAGGCAGAGGCAAGAGAATCTCTGTGAATTCGAGGCCGCCCTGGACTACACAGTGAGACCATGTCTTAAAAAAAAAAAAAAGTACAAGTAAGGAATGAAGCAGGGGGCATGACTTAGCAGTTAATGTATTTGGTACTCTTGCAAATGTGATAGTTCAGTTCCCAGCACCAATACGGCATCTTACAAATAGGTCCGGATGATCTGATGTCCATTTTTTTCTAAAAAAATTACTAAAAAGTATTTTTCTAAAAAATGATCATAGTAAGGCCAGTTTCCCCCTCTTCTGGGGATGTTTGTTTAGATTTTCCTCCAACTTGCTATGTAAAGCCACGTTGGCTGGTTGAGACAGCCTTGCTTTGTATATTGTCCAGACTGTCCCCAAGCTTGATAGTGATAGCCTTCTACCTCCGCCTCCCAAGTGTCAGGTACTAGGGTCTGTTAAGCTACTTTTACATATCGATGTCCAGCTCTAGTCTGGTAGCAGAAAACCGTGGGCTAGGAAATATAAGCACCCGGGTCCAAGCCACAGGGCTGGGAAGGGGCTAGCTTATAAAACCCAAGTGTATCTGAATTAAGCTATATCACTCTACTTCCATTCTCCCTGGAGTGGACTCACAAGGAAGTCTAGGTAGGGTCTGCTTCTTTAAGCATAACTCCAGACAAGTCTGTCCCTAACTTAGCCTGTAATTTTTTTTTTTAATTTAAGACTTTTTAAAATTTAAGTCTTTATCTCTGACTAGCCTGGAAGTTGCTGTGTAGCTGTGGTGGTTTGCATATGCTTGTCCCAGGGAGTGGCACTATTAGAAGGTGTGGCCTTGTTGGAGGAAGTGTGTCACTCTGGGGATGGGCTTGGACACCCTCCTAGCTGCCTGAGGATACTCAGTCTGTTGCTGGATTCCTTTGGATGAAGATGTAGAGCTCTCAGCTCCTGCACCATGCCTGCCTAGATGCTGCCATGCATCTTGAAGATACTGGACAGAACCTCTGAACCTGTAATTGAACCCCAATTGAAACGACTTTGAACTTCTGATCCTCCAGCCTCTACTTTCCCAGTGCTGGGTTACACATACACATGCCACTACGCATGTACTCAGTGCCAGCCAAGCATTCTGCCTCTGAACAGCTCCCAGACAGCTTCCCTCATTCACTTGTTCACTTACAGTGCTAAAGAGGAACCTAGGAACTTTTGCATGTTTTGCAGATACTGTAGTGACATTTTTGAGAGTTTTGGAATTTTGGTTTCTTTTAAAAACATAGAAATGTTGTAAAAATGTGCATTACTTTTAATCCCAGGCACAGTGATACGGGGCTGCTTTAGACTGACCACAGCAGCTATGATTTGCCTCATGCTCTAGATGAAATGTGATTTTGCCAGCTGCAGATAATTTCTGTGATTGTGTGACATACAGAATTCTAGCAACTTCTCAGAGGGCACATAAAAGGGAGGGCCCCAAGAGGCAAGGTTTGTGGGTGTTGGTTACTGTTTGTTAGCAGCCATGGTCAAAGAAGACAAAAGAAATCAGTCAGGATTTTTCTGATTGCTCTATCCTCCTTTCTATCTAGCGCTAGGGGGTGAACCGGAGGCAGGGAGGGAATGAAGGGTGAAGACCAGCAAAGAACCCACCAAGCACCAAAGACCAGCTTTACCTTACCACTGGACTGTCTCTTAAGCCTTCACCCACCATCTTTTCTGTAACTAACACTCTACAAAGGCCTATGGCCCAGGAAACAGAAATTATATCTGTCTGGAAGCTGTTCAGACGTAGTGCCTGCACCTCAGGTTGACAGATGAGCAACTAAGGGTCTCACTATGCAGTCAAGGATTCCCTGGAATTTACATAGCCAAGCTTTGTCTTCAACTAAAAGTGTAGTATTTGCATGTAACCTACACCTGGCTTAAAGTATATCTTAAATATTTTCTAAATAACTTATACCTAATATGATGTAAATTATGTCAACAGGTATATTACTTAGGAGACAATAACAAGGGGGAAATCTGTACATATTCATGCAGATGCAAATTTAAATTTATTACATTTATCTTCGGGTATGTACGTTGGTGTGCGTGTTCCCCAGTGCGTGTGTAGATGTCAGAAGACTATGACTTGAGGTTATTCTTGCCTTTTCCCAAGAGGGTCCCAGTGATCAAACAAGTCATCAAGCTTGGTGGTAAGCAGTTTATCCAGTGAGCCATCTTTTCAAGCCCTGAATGCTATTAAAAAAAAAAAAATCTGGAGTATTTTCATTTCAAGGTTAACGGAACCAACACAGAACCCTTGGATAGGTGGACAAACCTCCTATTCCTATTTGACAAATGAGAAAGCAGGCAGCGACAGATTTATCTACTTAAGGACAGAGGTGACCGGTATTGACACCTGTTGTCTTTAACAAATCTCAATCTTTCAATTTTAACCAGTGAAAACTTGGGAGCCAGGTACCAGGTTGAAGCCTGCTGAGGGACAGACAAAATACCCAGCTGTCCTTCCTTCTCAGGAAAGTCCCACCAGGAATGACCCTCTGTCTCAAACACCCTCCTCCAAACAGAATGTCCCCCTCTTCTACTTCCTGTGTGTCTATCTGTTCCCCGACTCTGTCTTACTCTCTACCATTTTTTTTCTTAATAATCCAATTTATTTTATGTGAGTACACTGTCGCTGTCTTCAGACACACCAGAAGAGGGCATCAGATCCCATTACAGATGGTTGTGAGCCACCATGTGGTTGCTGGGAACTGAACTCAAGACCTCGGGGAAAGCAGTCAGTTCTCTTAACCTATGAGCCATCTTTCCAGCTCCTATGTTCACTTCCTAACAACACTTGAGCCTGTGGTTGCTTGTTCTGCCTTTTGACCTACAGTTGATTTTAATCTTGTTTACAATATTCAAGCAGAAAGTTCTTGGGTTAAAGGTGTGTACTAAGACTGAGCCACAACACATCTAAAAACAGGGTTTTTTTTTCCACAGTAAATAACACAATCTCAAGGTTCACAGAATGACCAAATATCCTGCAACACACACCACAGGCAGATATATTATACAACCTTCAGGGAAGCTGTCTTTCTTAAAGGATGGAGAGCCTCTAATACTCATTTAGGCAGGGAAGAGTTACAGTATTGCTGGGGGAGTGGGCAGAGTTTCTAGTTACCTGGTAAACTACAGAGCCATTTTTAGCTGGGCCTTAAATTCTCTGAGAGTGGCTTCAACCTATTTTTCCCTCCTCTCATAATTCACAGTAAGAACAGGGGCTGGGAAGATGGCCCAGTGATTTGAGTCCTTGATGGGAAAGCATGAACTGACTTGAGATCCACTGTCCACATGGTGGGCCAGGTCGGGTAGTATATGCCTGTAACCTCAGCACCTGGGGGACAGATCAGGGATCCTGGGTGCTCACTGGCTTAGCGGAAAAGGGTAAGGTCCAGGTTCCGTGAAGGATTTTATCTGGAAACCAAACAATAACCACTAAAACCTCAAACAGATGGAGCATACTAGAGGAAAATACCCAACCTTTGGCTTCCACATTTGCAAACACAGGCATGTGCATCTACATACACATATGTATACACTCACAAAAAGAAAAAAATGATACTGTAACCCAGTGTTTGCACACACAAACACACACACACACACACACACTGGAGTGCCTTTATTCATAAAATATACATTTATTTAAAACTAAAATTTCTTAAAACAATACTCACGTGGCTGTAAAGAATTTTGGTTTCTTTAAAAGTCCAGTTGTTTTATTACCAGGTGTGGGTAGGAGGCTGCTTCACAGCGGGTGATTATGAATTGCCTTGTGCACTAGCAGGGGTGTGATTCTGGCCACTGCATAGCTTAAGTCTGGGGACTCTGGAAAGGGCTGTTGCAGCTGCTGCTTCCTCCTGCTGGTGCTGTATCTGCTATTGCTGGTTTGCTGGATACTCTGATGACAAAGACTGGACTTGCCCCAAGGATCCCAAGGACCCTAATTTACTTCCCTAATAAGCAGGAAGTAGCCTATAGAAGTTTATATCCCCCTTTCTGTCTAATCTTCTCTCCTACATAATATTGGATTGGAAGGGATTAGGGAGAAAGAAATGTTGAGAGGTAGAGGTGCAAAAACATAGTAAGATAGTTTAAAAAAAAAAAAGACATGTGGCATGCATGGATAATTTTTTGTACAACTTTTTTCCCCCCTGATTTCTTTTTATATGCATTGGTGTTTTACCTACATGTCTGTGAGGATGTCAGATGCCCTAGAACTGGAGCTACCCTTGTTAACTGCTATGTGGGTGCTAGGAATTGAACCTGGGTCATCTGAAAGAGTAGCCAGTCCTCTTAACCACTGAGCCACTCCTCTGGCCCTGAATAGGTAACTTTTTTATGCCAGTTACCCCTCTAAAATGATTTCATAGTCACATTAATGGATCTTAACAAAAAACTATTTCAGGGCTGTGGGAAGTAAGCCATTACCTACCTGAAGGATCAGATGACATAGCAGCAAAGGTGATTAGGGAAAACAACACCAGGTAGGAGAATCAGAGTGGTGCAGGACAATGAAAATAGAAAGATCTTGCTAAGTAGACCAGGCTGGCCTCCTGAGTAGCTGGGATAGTGAGTGCCAACAGGTGGGACTGGCTTCTCTTTTTCCTCTCAGGCAGATAGCCTGTTTGGATGTACCAGGAAAGGGGCAGGGGAGAAAACACTGAATTCCTGGCCTAGAAGGCTGAGCAGGGAAGTCAGAGGAAACAAGTGACTGTTCTACTTGAAGAATGTTGGTGAAGTTGGCAGTAGGTAATCACAGAAGACGGGATTAAAACTAAATAAAAATGTAGGGTTTAAATCCTGAGTAGTTAAAATTATGACGTAATGGGCGGTTCCATGAGAGGGAATGAAAGGTAGACACTATTAAGAAACAAGACTACTGAAGGCTGAAGGTGGTGCATGTCTAGAATCCCAGCACCCGGAAGCCTGAGACAGGAAAATTCTTTCATTTCTAGGCCACCTTGGTCTTCATACCAAGTTTCAGGTTAGCTCATGGTAAGACTCTCTCTCAAAATCCAAATAAACAACCTCAGAGAAATAGCAATAATTTCGCAATAAATATTTAATTAAGATGTACTTGGGCGACAGATTCAAATATGGTTAAACAGTGAGAAAGGAAAACCCAAATTTGTCTGGACCCTTCTCCACCCAATCTTATCTTGCCCCTGAAGCACTGTTGTTAGGGTTCTTGCTTTGTATCGTGACCTCCATACAACATTTTGAGTGATTAAGCCCAGCTCTTCTTAGACCACTGTCTTTAGTTCCAAGATAACATTCGGTTGTTGGACTCTTGTGCAATGTCACCGGCGGGTGCCGGTACCTGGGGCGACCTTGTCTGCGCTGGGTGCAGATGCTTCTGCAGCGTTCCTGGCCCGGATGTGGGAGGCTAAGGCACTTAACATTTCCTGAGAGGTGAGGTGGGCGCCGCGCATAATCAGCCGATACCCATCTCCTGGGGAAGATGCAAACCCATGAGTGGGGGACCGGGAATATGAAGGGCTAGGGCCGCGCTCCGCCCTCACCCACCCGCGTCCCTGCCAGGCTGACCGAATAACACATCTACGCAGGGCTCAGAGCCGTCGTGCCTCACGTCGGCGACCACAGAGCAGTTGAGGTTGGTGGCGCGTACTTTCTCGCTGCTCACCGTCTGGAGAAAGGCCCTGCAGTGGGAGGGCAGCGTGAGCGCGCCCGGGAACCCGGGAGCCTGCAGCGGGGACGAAGGTGTGCGCGCGCGAGGCAGGGAGGGCGGGGCTGAGATGCCCAGGAACTCGGGCAGGGGGTCGGGGTGCGCGCGCATGCCTCCCACCTCCCCAGAACCCGTACCTGGTTGACTCCACGTTCTTCTCAAACGGGCAGAACTGAACTCGAACCAGCTTGACCGGCCGTAGTCCGAGCCGAGCCAAAGCCGCCGCCATGGTTACCTCCGCCCCGGAAGAAGTAGCCCTGGGGATCGTTTTACTGAAACACAACTTCCGGCGGTCTCCGCTGTACTTCTCCCGGCTGAGCTCCCGGGACCGAGAAGGGCCCGGAGTGGGCGGTCCGCAAATACTTTAGCCGTTAGCAGTGTTCTGTGCCACACATGGCATAGGCAGTGTGTGCAAAACCCCCTTCCTAGTCAGCCTTTTCCCTTCAGTATCCTCCCTACTAGATCTAGGTCAGTACCATCCTAAATCCTGGCTCCTTTCATTGAGAGGACTATGACTGCCAGAAAGCAAGCCCTGCCCTGGTAGCAACAGCCAAAGCTTAAATGTCAATGTCCTGCAGCCTAGTGACTAAAAATAGAACTGAGGAAGGAGTAAGACGGGCCCTCCACATATAGAAATATTTGCTTCGTCTGTATTTCCTCATGAATTAACTCCTTGCTCCTGGGAGTCAAGAAAAGGCAAGTAGCTTGCTTCTGCCTCCTGAGAGCTAACCCTTCTATTTCTAGCTCTAAGATGTCTCTTTTGTTTCTGACTTTCAGATTTCAGGCTGTCGTTTGCTTATTACTCTGGATTGCAGATCCTAGGATGATCTGGGGTGCAATTCCAGACGCCAGTTTATGAACATGTCTTATCAAGTGCCCAGTTTTAAGCCTCTCTAACATACAGTTCCTTGCCTGGGGCATGATTTGGAACTCCTGGTCAACTTAGGGTTCAGGACTTGTCCCCAGGCAAGAAAAAAAAGGCAGGTGCCAACGAGAGTTTTGGTGCAGCCTCAGGGCAAGCCAGGCTTGCTGGTTTCCTACCAAGTAAGCCTCAGGACTAGGCCCTCCTCCTCCCAGGGTGCTTAGCAGCTGAGTGTTCTGGGCTGTGGAGACTCCAGGACGTAGAGGGGGTGCCAAGTTTTCCAGGCTGTTGAGGCTGCTGGTGGGCAGTTCAGTGGTCTGGACCTCATTACAAAAACCTGGAAAGGTGGGAGTGGAAGGCAGGTTGGTGGGTAATGCTGATGCCAAGTCGATGGTGAGATTGGGTGTGGGTCTTCTAAAGCAGTAATGGAAGGGGCTTAGAAAAGCCTGGGGTTGAGGAGGGGTGATAACTCACAGCACCGAGGAGGTCTTCTGTGGACTGGACTCCTGGGCAGGGGTTGCTGCAGAAGACACAGCAGGGCCCCATCTAGCCGCTGGAAGATGCTAAGTGACAGCAGAGTCTGGCGAAGCTCCCGGGACAGGCCCCACTGCTCCTGTTCCAGAACCTCCCTGACCACTCCGAAGTCTTGTTTGAGCTGCAGCGCCCCCTGCAGGCTAGATGTCCAGGTACAATGTGGCCACCAGACGCATCTGCCTCCCCAGACTGCTCTGCCCACAGGTTCTCCATTTTCCCTGTTGGCATTCTCCCTCTGCCACTACCATCTTTCCTTCCCACCTGAACCGGATCCCATGGGTGAGGATGTGGTCAAGCCAGGCGCCCAGTGTGGCTGTCAGCGCCTGGCTGAGGGCAGGGGCTTGGGCTTCGGGCGGCAATCCCTGCAGTCCTTGCAACACAGGCTCCAGCACAGTATAGACCACCAGCCGAGCGTACTCACTCGGGTCACTGGGATGTTCTGGAGTGAGAGAAGAGAAAGGACAGATGGGGAAACTGTGGAAGTTCAGTCGGCTCCAGAGGGAGGGGCACAAAAAAGATAAGGACAAAGATGTTGACAGCGGTGTGGATCGGCAGCTGGGAACCCCGGGAAGGAGAAGGTGGAAATGAGAAGTTACCAAGACAGTGGGGGCGTTGCTCACTCAGTAAGGCTAGAATGTGTGAAGTCTTGGGTTTCATCCCCAGCACCGTAAAGAGAGAAAAATTACCAGGACACAGTCGAAGTCTCCAGTACCGACCCCTTGGCATGTGGAGCTTGAAGACTTGTGTGGCTTGTTTATGACATTCTTGGAAAAAAAGATTCAGTGACTCTTTCGGCAGGAGCTGTATGGGGAGGAAGAAAGTGAGATGGGCTAGTCTGTTAGACCGATGGGATGGTGTTTCTCCCACTGAGGCCTCAGTGTGGGCGTCTGTGAAACCCTGGTGCATCACTGTGGGAGCATGGGCGTTTTTTAAGGAGTCTGGACCTAAACCATGCACAGTAACTGTACTGGCTGGCTTTGTGTCAACTTGACACAGCTGGAATTATCACAGAGAAGGAGCCTCAGCTGAGGAAATGCCTCCATGAGATCCAGCTGTAAGGTATTTTCTCAACTAGTGATCAAGGGGGGAGGACCCAGCCCATTGTGGGTGGTGCCATCCCTGGGCTGGTAGACCTGGGTTCTATAAGAAAGTGGGCTGAGCAAGCCAGGGGAAGCAAGCCAGTAAGTAACATCCCTCCATGGCCTCTGCATCAGCTCCTGCTTCCTGACCTGCTTGAGTTCTAGTCCTGACTTCCTTTGGTGATGAACAGCAATGTGGAAGTGTAAGCTGAACAAACCCTTTCCTCCCCAACTTGCATCTCGGTCATGATGTTTGTGCAGGAATAGAAACCCCAACTAAGACAATACCTAATCAAAGGCACATGACAACTTGGGCATGTGGCTAGACTCCCAGCATTTGGAAAGTAGGATCAGGAGTATTAGAAATTCATGACCAGGAGGCTGGAGAGATGGCTCAGTGGTTAAGAGCACTGACTGCTCTTCCAAAAGTCCTGAGTTCAAATCCCAGCAACCACAATAGAATCCGATGCCATCTTCTGGCCTATAGAGTCTGCTACAGTGCATTCATATACATAAAATAAATAAATTTTTAAGGGGGGAGAAGATGGTGAAAACAAGGATCTGTCTGTCTCTAGAGGAGAAGAATCTAAAAAATGGGGCATTTGGCAGAAGATGTGTAACAATGTGAGCTGAGCATGGTGGCAGGGTTGGGAAATCTGAAGCAGGAGGATCACAAGTTCCATGAGGCCAGCTTGAGCTGACTCTTAAATAAGAATCGAGAAAGGAAAAGGAGGGGGAAAGAAAACAAAAGAAAATGAAAAAAAGATACAGATATATGGATCTCATGAACCTAAGGAAAGGGAAGTTTTGAGGATTGGGGGAGGAGAAGAAACCATGCCTGGACTCTTCTTCAGCACAGCAGTTTCTCCCCCGGCCCCATGTAGCCCAGGCTGGCCTCAAACTCACAATCCTGCTTCAGCCTCCTTAGTACTGGGATTACCGTGTAACGGGCTGCCTCCAACAATGCAGTGCTGCCTGGCTTACTCTGCCAATCCCCACACCCTTTCCCCACACACACAGGCCTGAACTCAAATGGGGGGTGGGGGGGAGAGGGAGAATGTGGACTAGCAGAAGGAACATATTAGCTAGCTTAGGTTCCCCAGGAAGACTCTATGGGAACCCGCCCCTGCTACTCAGAGGCTGCCCAGCCAGCAGCTAAGCCTCAGGTACTTTATCCAACACTCTACACAGCTCACAGGTCCTCCTCCGGGCTTACATAACCATCCCTGCCAGGCTCTCCTCATTGTGAGGCTACACTGGGGCATGGTTTTAAGGAAACAACAGTAAAACAGAAGAAATCCCGAACAGTTGCTAGACTAGACGTGTAGAATTTGGGAGGAGTAAAATGGGAGTTCGTTCGCAGCAGGAAGATGCTTGGTAAGCTGCGAAGTGGAGCAAAGGAGCTGAGAGTCAACGTGAGCAAGAGCTTTGCCAGTAAACCTAGAAGGAGGGCTGGAGAGATGGCTCAGTGGTTAGAGCACTGACTGCTCTTCCGTAGACCCTGAGTTCAAATCCCAGCAACCACATGGTGGCTCAACCATCTATAAGGGAATCTGATGCCCTCTTCTGGTGTGTCTGAAGACAGTGACAGTGTATTTATTTATAATAAATAAATCTTTAAAAAAATAAACCTAGAAAGAAACCATGGGAGACATGGTAGTAGAGCTTACCAGGAACACAGGAAGCCTTCCCCGCCCCACACCCCCCCCACATCCAGAGAGAGGGCAAGAAGAAACAGCCAGCCCCAGATAAAAGGTAGAGCTACTCTGCTGGTTTCTTCATTAGAGGGCTTAAAACTACTTTTTAATTTTTAACTTTATCCTCTCCATCTCTCTCTCTCTCCTCTCCCTTCCTTCTCTCTCTGGTTATGTGTTTGTGCGCGTGTACGTACTGGTGTGCTCACACATGCAGAGACAACTTGCAGAAATGGGTTCTATCTTTACCTCATATAGGTCCTGGGGGTCAAATTCAGGTTGTCAGACTTGGCATTAAGCACCTTTAACTGACAAGGCATCTTTCTGCCTCCTGCCCCACTTCCCAGTCATGACTGGGATCAAAGAAACGCTTGAGGGTGCACGATCAGCAGACAGTTTAACTGCTTAGCTACATTTCACTCTTCAAATGTAGGCGTGTGCTACTTTAAACTATGAAGTAAGCCAGGTGTGATGGCGCATGAACTAATCTCAGATTCAAGAAACAGGCAGGCAAATGTATGCACGCGCGCACACACACACACACACACACACACACACAAAAAAAACAATGTACACAAATTAAACCTTTAAAGAGAGGACAACAATGAATTAAACACCAGTAGGAAGAGTGAAAGACGAAATTATTCGGTCACTAGTAAAAATAAGTCTAAGCAATGGTGTCAGAGGCTGCCACTATTGTTAGGGAGTAGCAAGGGGGTATGAATCCTAACTGACCATGAATTGATCACTATTACGACTGTATTTGAAGGTTTTCCATAGGGAAGAACAAGAAACCAACAAAGAAAATTTTCGCAGAAGCTCTAAGGAGATTGCAAGGTCCCCAGCCCTGTTCCCTAATTGGCACACACCTACACTGCCACCATCACACACCTGCATCTTTGCTGTCAGCTTCTGGATTTCCAGGCCCAGCTGCTGCTCCACCCCCAGAGTGAAGGCTGGCTCGGAGGCCAGGCTGGACAGCGCTTCCACGGCACCCAGAAGAGGCTTTAGGTGGAAACAGAGAGTGAGTGTTCAGTTCAGGCACGGCTGCCCGCTTCCCTGCTCCCGGACACTCACAGGCAAGTCCTTTTGGATCAGGAGCAGAAAGGGACCAGGGGCCCACGCTGCCAGATGCTGCTGAGCTCTGCCCACGAACCAGAGCAAGGTGGTCTGCAGGGTACAGAGCCCCAGGGCGATGGGCGCAGGACCTGGGAAGGGAAGGACAGAGAATCCTAGGGTTCATGGGCCAGCTTCCAGAGGGCAGGAAAACGATCTCAACTGCTCCGCCCTCCCCCATTCCACACCTCCTGTTTCACCTGCAGGCTGACACAGGCTAAGTGCTGACGGAGGCTGTCGAAGGGCATCCAAGAGAGGAGGAAAAAGCCGCTGTAACAACTCAGCAGTAGGAGATGGAGAGGCAGAGCTGCTCTGACCACCCAGGGCTGATCCCAAGGCCTGGCAGAACCCTGGGATGACAGAAGACAGTCTGAAGGGATGGGCAACCTGATCCTTGGGTTACCTCAATGTCCCTTTTTCATTACCTTGGTCCCAGTTGCTGATTAGGGACTGATGAGCTAGGCTGTGACGCAGGGACAGCAGCTCCTTCTCACACTCTTGAGGCAGGGATGCTAATGGGAGAAATGAAGGGAGACAAAACATTCCTGGTGACAGCCCAGTCTTGGCTCACGCTACAGCCTCTACTACTGAGGCCAGGGGTGGGAAGTCAGGCACATTGGCTCCCTGGTGGTGGGAGGCTGAGGCAGGAGTTGCAGGCCAGTATGGAGCCTACCTGCTCTTACTGACAGGCTAGAGTTGAGGGAGGGTAAAGGTAGAAAGACACCCTCACCACAACCTCCAAATGCCAGCTCAGGTCCCTCACTTACCTTGACACAGTGCCTGACTCAGCTGTTGTGCCACGGCTCTGGGGTCCCCCCAGGGTCCCACGCGTAGGTCCAAACTCTGAGCACAGGCTGCCCACAGCATGGTCCAATACTGACTCCACAGGGCTCCAGGCCCTCCGAGCCTCAACCCACTGTTGTCGTTGCTAGCCACGCCCCCTACTAGGCCCAGCAGCCCCGGCAGCAGCTCTCGCTCTTGGTCGCACTGCCGACGGAGTTGGTCCTGCAAGCCTGATCCGCCAAGAGCTTCAGCCAGCCGATCTGCCACCAGACAACCTCGCTCTGCAGCCAGGAGGTGGAGCACACGGGCCGCGGGGAATGGGCGCGCGGCCCCCGGGACCCAGCTCAGGGATTGTCCCTGCAGAGTGTGGTAGAAGGGAAGGGCCAGCAATAGTTCGGCTAGCTGGGATGTCAGGCCCAGGCTAGCGGGTGCCCGGCCTAGGGCACGAAGCTGCATCTCGATGGTAGCATCTAGGTGCTGCGCAGCTAGCCCGACAGGGCGAGCCAGGAGAAGCGACTCCCGGGAGCCCGGGAAGCCGAGGCGCAGAGCCGCCCCACGAGAAGGACACATCTGTAGGTCGCCGTGCAGCTGCTGCAGGGAGAGGGAACCGGCCGAGGAGCCCGAGCGGAGCAGCCGCACGACCGCCTGCAGGTGGCGGGCGCAGTCCCGGGCCCGCAGGAGCTGCTCTCGCTCGCGGTGCAGACGCAGCAACGTGGCCCGGAGCCGCTGCAGAGCGAAGGGCATCGGACCGCTTGCAGACGCTGGAGCCCACGGCTGTATGCCGGAGTCCGGGCACGGGACGCTCACTGCAGCCAGTAGCCCCGCTCCTCCGCGCCTCCCTTCGCCCCGCTCCTCTTCATCGCCCATGGGCTGCGCCCACGATGGGGGTACATTAGTGAGTGGAGGCAGAAGGCCACTAGAGCGGGACGCCCGGGCCATTTGCACGGCGAGTCCCAAACGAATCTAACGCTCGCCGCCTCCCCGCTTCCCGTGGCGCTCCAAGCCCGCGGGCGCCAGGACTCACCAGCTAGCTGCCGGAAGTTTCGTGGACTCACTCGGACTCCGTAGCCACTGCCTCTGCCCCTAACAAAGATGGCTACCCATTTATTCTTTCCCGGCCCTTAGTGAGCATCAAATTCTAACTAGACTTTCCCGTCGCCGTTGACAGGAGGTGGCGCTGATGCTAAACTCTGTAGGGAGACCCAAGCTAGGTGAATGTTATGACTTGAAGGCAGGAGACCCAAGGCCCCTCCATCCCCGGGCTCCCTAATGTTCCACCTCTCTGCTCTCTGGGGGCTCTGCGGCGGGTACTACAGAAAGGAGGAAAGCAAGACCTTAGGTTCCTTTTGCTTTGGTCATTGTCTTCATGTTCTTTTGTGGGCATGTTGTTTTGTTTTGTTCTTTTTGAGTCTCATTATGAATGTTCCTAGCTATCCTAAAACTCTCATGTAGACCAGGCTGGTCTCGAACTCACAGTTATCTGTCTGCCTCGGCTTCCTCTGCTGAAGTTAATAGTATATGTGTGTCACCACAGCCAGCCTCAACCTCCTTCATGTTTTCTTTCCGTCATCTCTGAGAGGTTTGGGAACCAGCAGGTTCAAGCTCTACTCATAAAGATTTTAGCCAAACGAACGGCAAGGGGCCCTCGGGCTGCAGCTGCTGTAATGCTCAAGCAGGAAAAACGGAGCATTTGAAGATCTTCCGTGTGAGGTCTAGGCAGTGATTACAGGTGCCTTTGGGAAAATACTGTGAACCGAGGACAAGACCCTAAGGCAAAGGAAAGAGAATTATTACCGCCCAGCACTTGAGAAATTGAGACAGGAGGACGGTCAACACGTGACCTACATAGTTTCAGGTTAGTCTAGTCTACGGGGTGACACCCAGTCTCTGAGAGTGGCCTGAAAGGTTGGGGGTCGGGAGTTAGATTCCTGAAGTGGTTGGTACTGTTACTGAGAGAGAAATGGAAGGATCAGATGTGGAATCATTGAGGGGCTAAGTATACAGCTGCTTTCCTGGTCATCACTTCTACAGCCTCGGAGTCAGCACATCCTCAGGCTAAGGATACAGGTTGTGAAGGGACTCTGGCTAACATGAACGTGGGCATGGTTCTGGCAAAACCATTCCCTCCTCTTCCATCCCCTCTGCCTTGCTAAACAAAACAAAACAGAAAAACCAAAAGTCGTTGTTACATTCCTAAAGCTAGCCACCAAGATCTATTCATTCCATTATTTGGCCACTTCCCCCTCCTGAGGCTGACTCCCAAGGTCCAGCTATCAAAGTATTGAAATCCAGCAATGAAAGCTCCCTTTAGTTGACCAAATTAACATACCCAATCAAAATTAAACACCTCATCCTAACATGGGTGTCTCCCTTTACCGTTATAAACCTCCCTTTGTCTATGGCCACATCTGTCTCCTCTCTATCCAGATGCAGTCTGTTGTCCTCCAGGATAAATACCCCTTCCTCTTTTATCTCCTCTCCTTTGTTCTCTTTCTCTTTTCCTTTGGTCCTCTATCTCATGTCTTTTTCCCTTATTACCTGCCCTTTGTCCCCTTAGGACAAATAAACCTCTTTTGTGCTGAGAACATGGTCTGCAGCAGGGGGGGGGTAGTGATCCTTAGCTAATACCTGTGTCTTACAGGTCACATAAAAACTGGCTCCAGCCACAGATTCATGAGCCCTGCCTCCAAAGTTAAGAAGTCTCCAAGTCAGTTGGAGCTGAGGAGATGCTTCAGCTGAACTGCTCGTCTAGAGGACCCCTGTTCAGTTGGCTTGAAACAGCCTGTAACTCCAGTTCCTTGGGGCTCTGACTTCTCTGGTCTCTGGAGGCACCTTCATCTATCCACACAGAGATACATATAATTTAGAAGAAAATATTTTTTAAGTTATCTTTTATTTGGTAGGGTTTTGGTTCATAATACAAACTTCTGTTTGCTTAATAAAAAAGCTTGAGAATTGTTTTACAGCCCTCCTTTTAGTTCAAACAAGTAGCCATTCACTAGAATCTTTTGTTTTGTTTTGAGAGGCCTGGTGAGATGACTCAGCCAATAAGGGCACTTGCTTCTGAGACTGACACCTTAAGTTTGATCTCTGGACTTCACATGGTGGAAGGAGAAACATGCACATTCATACACACACACTCACTAATAATGAATGAATAAAAACCTTTCTATTCAATGACTTAGCAGCATCTAGTGGAGGCACCGGCCACACATAACACAGTTTGTCACATATGAGGTGTATAACCAGGGAGTGCAGTGAGATGAAAAGGTTTCCCTCTCTTTCTTTAAAGGAGTGATTAGAGATAGCTTCCATGAGAAGGTGGCGATCTAAAGCTAAGATCTGAGAGAGACAAGAGATACAACCCATTTGTCTGGGAAAGAACATCCCAGGTAGAGGACATAAGACATTCAAAATCACATGTGGCGTTGAACTGTCTCAAGAAAATCTCCAGACAATGTGTGAAATAGGTGGACCTTTATTCAGAGGGGGCTACGACCACGACCACCAAGGGGACATTAGGTAAAAGAAGCCGCAATGTGCAACAGGAAGAGGTGAGCTCACAGAGTTCCTAGAAAGGCATAAGAGCAAGATGAAAAAAATATTTGAGATTAAATATAAAAGTGCCGTTGGGGTAAGGGATGTTAAATTCACATGTTTTAACTAACCATTAAGCAGACAGACTGGGAAAAAAAAAAAGATTGAGGATGAGAGAGGCAGGAATGTTGTTCTTCAGAGGCTGCGAAACGTCTGTGTGAGAAGGGTCAAGGAGAAACTCAAGCAGAAAGCTTAGATACTGTTGACGACCATAAATCAGATTAATGAGGGTAGGCAAGGCTCCAGGAAGCCAAGGTCCAGATCACCAAACAGAAACCTCAAAGGAAATAAGGCAGAAGAAAGACTCCAGAGAGAAAGAAGAAATCCAGTGCTACAAGTGGAGGGAGAGGGACCATTCTAAAAGTCAATGTTCTGGCTTAGAAAGAAAAAACAGAAAAAGAAATAACACCCATCCTTCCGATGAGGATCAAAAGAGATTAATAAATGTCTCATCTAAAATTGCAGTTACAGAGTTAACATGCAGAGATTTTTGGCCCCATATGCACTTTCTTTTCTACCATTTCTTGTTTGCAAGGTTGCATTCGCTGACATCAAGGTCATTTTGACATATGTCAAGGCTCTTACTAAAATATCAACTTTTTTTTTTCCTAACCAGAGGGAGGAAGAAACGTCAAAATCTAAGCAAAGAAAAGGCTCACTTAAGAGTTGTAATGAGGGGCTGGAGAGGTGGCTCAGTGGTTAAGAGCACTGACTGCTCTTCCAGAGGTCCTGAGTTCAAATCCCAGCACCCACATGGTGGCTCACAACCATCTGTAATGGGATCCAATACCTTCTTCTGGTGTGTCTGAAGACAGCTACAGTGTACTCATACAAATAAAAATAAATACATTAAAAAAAAAAAAAGAGTTGTAATGAGAAAGGTTGGTGGCTAAAAGCAGGTGCACAGGTAATCCTATTTTGTTACAAGGAGCCATGTGTGTTATTCGGATTCACCTGATATTTGGAGGAATGCAATAAGAAAGAAACCAAAAGAGTATGAGAGAGCTGTCAACAATAATTCAAGTAGAAGGTCATATTTTTGTAAAAGGGGCAAAGAAGAAAAGGAAATATTGTGGATAAGGATGGGTTTTGTATGATTTATAAAAAAAAAAAAAAAAAAAAGATTTTGTTCTAAGAATGAAAAGCAGGGCAGCCAAACTTTTTTTTTAACATTTTTTTGCTATGTTAGCTTTAACCAATTGGAGAAAACTGAGTCACAACAATACAAATATTTATGTAAAACTGTTTGGGTTGTTTAAAACTGTCTAAGCTTAGCTTGGAACATATACTTTTAAAGGCAGGTGTAAGAGTTCGAGGCTAGCCTGGTCTACAGAGATTGCTGCAGGACAGCTAAGGCACACACACACACACACACACACACACACACACACACAGAGAGAGAGAGAGAGAGAGAGAGAGAGAGAGAGAGGGAGAGAGATTGTTAAAAGTGCCTTAAGCCTTACCTAAATGTAGCATGGAGCTAAAATAATGTCCTTCTGGGTGTTCAACAAATTTGATCCTTGACCCCAGGGTCAGCTAGAACCCTGGAGATAATGGGAGCCTACTTGTTCTTTAGATTAGAGAGGCCTTGGAGTCTTCAGAAACAAGATGTAACCAGAGTACATCCTACAAGAAGAAGAAAAGTCACAGAGGACCTCAGGCTATGTCTGATCCAATGCAAAGCTTACAACTGTATGAGGGGTCTATACCATTGCCAAAGAGGAGGGTGTGAAATGTGTAGCTTACCAAGGAAGTCCCTGAAGCTGACCAGATTCATTAGGCCCCTCCCTTCCCTGGCATATTTAAGTAGTGAGTACTGCTGAGAGTCACTCTTACCCAAGTTGAGATGCACAGAAGAGTAGGAACTAGGTGAGCCCACTGTAAAGAGGCTCAGTCCAACTGAGCCACCTCGAAAGAGTGCTCTCCAACCTGTTGAGCTGTCTGTAGGCTGTGCAGCGTGCTCCAGGTTTCCAGGTTTGTGAGCTGTCACCCATGCTGAGATGGGCTTTGCTGATCCAGATGTCTGAGTCACCTCTGCTCCTGTAAATAATCCCAATAAAACTCTGGTTCACTAAGTTCTACTTTGGTAGTATCTTTACTTTGGTCTACTGTGGTCTATCTGGGGGTAGCATTTGTTTATGTCTCCCCAGGGAATAGGTTCATACAACAAAGTCCTATATTTCCACCCCGCTTCCCAATGTGTACCACTCAAGACTGCCGTTTAGGGTTTGCCTTTCCCTGCCCTCTCTTTTTTTGTTGCTGTTGTTTTGTTTTGTTTTTTTGATACAGGGTCACTATGTAGCCTTAGCTGGCCTGGGATTCACTATGTAGACTAGACTGGCCTCCAATGCGTAGATGTCAGCCTTGTGATGGTGTTAAAAGTGTGTGCCTCTGTGCCCAGCTTGCCTTCCTCTCTTGTTCTTTTGTATTCTCCATTCCCCTTTTCTGTTTCCTTGTCACCTGCCCCCTGTTCTCCAGGAAGCCAGCCTCCTGTTTGAGAAGCTGGTGGCAAAGAAGTTGAGAAGAAATGACCCCAGAGGGTGATGAGAGAGAGAGAAGGGGGGAGGGAGAGAGTGTTGGGGAAGGGTTGTCCAGAAGCATTTGTGGGAGAAGCTTTGCTAGGTGGGGCTCAGTGTGGCCTGTAGGAGGGCCCCTTGCCAGGTGAGCTCAAGTGGCTTGGGAACTAGAGAGTCTTCTGGAGGCAGTGGCAGGAATCCGTGTGTGCTCCCTGAGGGAGGGGCCTCTGGCTGTCTGCACTCCTGTCTGCTCTTTCATCTATCAGGGGAGGATAGTGGGGCTGGAGAGATGGCTCAGCAGGTAGGGTGCTTGCTGCTCAGTCCCAGAGTTCAGATCCCAGCACTCACAGAACAAACTGGGTGTGAATAGTTATTATCGGTGGCAAAGCACCTGTGACATCATCTCTGAGGGATCTGACACCTTCTCTGGCCACTGTGCTCCAAAACATGTAGACGCACTCACATATGTACACATACACACAGGTAAAATACATCTTTTTAAAACTTGTATTGCATTTATTTGTTCCTTTGTTTACTTACGTGTGTGCGTGCGTGTCATAGCGTGTGTGGACAGGTAAAGAACAGTTTGCAGGAGTCAGTTTCCCCTTCTACGATGTGGGTCCTGGGGGTTGAGCAGGCTTGACAAGAAGTCCCTTACCCACTGAACTGTGAGCACCTATGTATGTGTGTCTGTGTCTGCAGATGCAGGGAGGGGAGTGACACATGTGGGTTCCAGGGAGCCCCCCTCCCTGCAATAAAAATTTTAAATGATGATTTGGAGCTCAGTGCTTAAGAACAATTACTGCTCTTGCAGAGGTTCAATTCCCAGAACCCACAGGGCAGCTCACAGCTGTTTCTAACTCCAGTTCCAGAGGATACAGCGCCATCTTCTGGTCTCTGTAGACACTGCACTCTTGTGCACATACACATGGACACATACCTATAATTAAAGGTAAAATAAGCCAGGCAGGTATGCGGTGGTGGTGGCGGCTGTGGTGCACACTTTTGATCCTGGCACTCCGGAAGCAGAGGCAGGCAGATCTCCGAGTTCTCGGATAGCTTGGTCAACAGAGAGTTCCAGGGCTATACAGAGAAACCTGTCTCAAAAAACCTGAATGAGTGAATGAATGAATGAATGAATGCATGATCTCTGTGACTTTAAGGCTAATTTGGTCTACATAGTAAGTCTCAGAACAGTCAGAGGTATGTAGAGAAACTCTGCCTCAAAACCAAAAGCAAAAACAAAAAAAGAAGAAAGAAAGAAAGAAAGAAAAAGAAAAAAAATCTCTTACAAAAATCAAATAAGAATATGGGCAAAACTTATAGTCACAGAGAGTGGATGAGGTCATGTATGTGGCATGGCTTGTCACACTCTGTGTGGTTAAGTACAAACAACCTCATTGCCTCTTCAGTGCCACAAGGATGAAATCAGGCAGGAGAGAGATGGCTCAGTGGGTGAATTCTGATGTCTACACATGTTGCCCCACTCCTGTCCCACCCCATATACAGACACAGACACATATAGGTGCTCATTTTATCACCCTGGCTGGCCTTGAATTTACAATGTAGATCAGACCAGAATCTAACTTTGCCTCCTGAGTTCTGAGACTAGAGGCTTTTAATACTATGCCCAGAACAGTACAAACACTTTTTTATTTTGTTTCATTTTGTTTTTGACAAAGTACTTCACTATGTAGCTCTGGCTGTCTTAGAACTCACTATGTGGACCAGGCTAGCCTTAGACTCATAAAGATTTGCCTGCCTCTGCCTCCTAAATGCTGGGACTAAGGGTGTGCACTGCTACACCTAGCCAAAAATTTTTTTTTAATTCACTTTCCTCTTACTTTGATTTTATGCACACATATGTCTGTATACCATGTGTATATGTGGTGCTTGAGTCAGCTGCAGGGCACGGGACACCTGAACTGAACTTACAGATGGTTGTGAGCCACCATGGGAGTGCTGGGAATCAAACACAGGCTCTCGGCAACAGCAGCCAGTGTTCTTAATCACTGAGCCCTCTCTCCAGCCCCTGATAATTAATTTTTTGAAAAAGATGCAGAGAGAGAGAGAGAGAGAGAGAGAGAGAGAGAGAGAGAGAGTCTGATAGAGGTGGGGAGGGAGGGAGAACCACATCTCCTGAGGATATCAAAGGAGAGTTCTCAATGTCTCATGGCTCACAGCTGACTTTGAGACTATACCAGAGTCAGAGAGGAGACAGTGGAGTTTGTCCTGTTTTTAGCCCTAGGGGACTCATTGGTCAGCTAGAGCTCGGTGCTCAGTATCAGGGTCCCACTGATGGATAAGCTCAAGTTTCACCCTTTAGTTCGATGGATGTTCACCCTTCCTCATCAAGTCTCTGCCCTGTCTGTTGTAGATACAGCCTTCAATTCTGGGACCCCTAACCCTGGTTACATTTCCTCTCTCTGTTGCTATGCACTCTCTGACCTCTCATGTGTCCATCTCCCACTGCCTGAAGACTCTTCAAGGGTTTGCATTTGAGACGTCCCTTCTCAGATCTTGCCAGTGGGACTAACACAGCTTGACACAGGCCCTTGCACTGAGGATACCCTGGCCACCATCTCTGCCCAGAGATGGACGTTATATCTGGTTCCTCTCTCCCTTCTCCCTCCACTCCCCTCCATTGCTGGAGGAGAGCCAGCTCTCTATCACTGAGCTAACTGCTTCCTTCCTCTCTGTGATTGTTGACACATCTTTTATATAGACAGTAGACAAAATTTTAATTTGTTCGTGATCTAGGGCTTTAAAAGTAAGCAGGAGAAGATAGTCAGCTGTGATTTGCTGGGGCCCTGAGGCAGTGTCTGAGCTCAGTCCCTTCATTTGCACAACAGAAGGATTGCCTGCGTCAAAGAGTTGTTAGGGACTAAAGGGGAAGGAAGACAGTACCTCAATTGAGGTTGCTAAATAAACTGACTTCTGCCAAAACCTCTCCTGTGCACTTGTGACTCTCAGATGGAAAGAGGGGTGTGAGTGCATTGCTTTTTAAATTGATAAAGTCCAGAATTCCTAGGACTGTGGATCTCCAAGGGTGGAGACCAGTATCATCACCCAGGAAACTGATGGATGCAAACACTCGGGTACCAGGTCAGAGATTCTAATCAGCTGAAGAGCATTGAGTTCCCAGCAATTTGTGTTCAGTAAGCCTTCAGGTAATTTTTGTTCACATGAGAAGGATGTGTGTTTGCACCATATACACATACACACTATGAAGGCCAGAAGAGTACATATCTCTTTCTCTAATGCTTCATGGTTTCTTAAGGTTATATGGAACTTGATGTGTAAACCATGTTTCCCTCAGAGATCTCTGGCCCCCAAGAGCTGCGCTTAAAGGCCTGCCTAGCACACTGGATTTTCTTCTTTTCCTTCCTTCCTCCCTCCCTCCCTCCTGTTTCCTCCCCTTCTCCTCCCCCCCCCCCCTTATTCTTCCTCTTCCTCTTGCTCCCTCTTCTCCTCCTTTTAAGATCTTATTATGTACCCCTGCCTGGCCTGGAACTCTCTATGTAGATCATACTGGCCTCAAAATAAAAAAGATCCATTTGCTTCTGCCTCCCAGGAGCTGGAATTAAAGATGTGCACCACTCTGTCCATCTTTGGTACTTTGTGAGACAACGTCTCCCACTGAACCTAAATCTTGCCATCTTGGCTAGGCTGGCTCAGCAGCGAGCTTCTGGGATCTGTCTGTCTTTTCTGTGAAGTTGGGGTTACAGACATGTGCAGCCGTGCACAACTTAACACGAGTGCTGGACATTTTAACTCAGATCCTGTTGCTTTCACACTGGCTACTCTTACCCACAGAACTGTCTTCCTAGTCTACACTGCACATTTTTCTAGGGCCATCAGAGTGGACATCTGTCCAGAATCTACCTTAATGTGTTTATTTGTTTTTGAGACAAGGTCTCCTTTAGCTTGGTTTTAGTTTGTATGTTGAGACAGGGTCACACTCACATTGCCGATACCCTGGCCACCAGCTCTCCCAGAGATGGACATTACAACTAGCTACTCCCCACCCCCATCGCTGGGAACAGAGCAATATCTAACTGAGGGTTGTATCTAGAACAGACAGGGAAGGGAGGGTGAGCATCCGTCAAACTGAAGGGTACGACTTGAGCCTTATCTAGCATGTGTTATGTAGTCCAGCCTGGCCTTGAACTCAGAATTTTCCTTTCTTGGATTCCCAGTTAGTCAGATTATAGGCTCACACCACCACCCTTGCTTCTGGGTGCAGTTTTGTTATCCAGGGCTGGAGTGTAAGGGGAGGTGGTACTGTCAGGACAAGAACTCAGGGAACACTGAAAGAAAGGAGTTTATGGCTCGGTACCAGCTAACTAGACTCTGTTATCTCAGCTGAAGTGATTTGTCCTGAAACTGTTCCAGGGAATGAGCTGGGAAGAGTTGGTAGGTTTAGGTTAAGGGGTATTTATTTGTTTGCTTGCTTGCTTGAGACAGGGTTTCTCTGTGTAATGGAACCCTGGCTGCCCTGGACTCATTCTGTAGACGAGACTGGCCTCAAATTAAGAGATCAGCCTGCCTCTGTCTTCTGGGATTAAAGGTATGGTGACCACTCTCAACAGCTAAGGGATAATTTTTAAAAAAATATTAATTCATTTATTTTATATATGAGTACACTGTCACTATCTTCAGACACACCAGAAGAGGGCATCAGATCTCATTACAGATGGTTGTGAGCCACCATGTGGTTGCTGGGATTTGAACTCAGGACCTCTGGACTCAGTCAGTATTCTTAACCAGTGAGCCATCTCTCCAGCCCAGGATAATTCTTATATAGTGACTCCTTGAGAACTGTTCACCCAGCATTCTTGGTTTGTAGTGGTTGTCAAGCCAAAGTGTTTCAGGGACCCTTCTAAACTCCTCCTAGTCCCTTAAAGAATGTCTCCTTTTACTATGGGGCATTTTAGCCTTCAGCATGTCCAAGGTGTTTTCTTGCCCCCTGCTGTGGACTAAATCCTGTGTATTTAGCTAAATCTCTAGTTTCCTGCACATCTTTTAACATTGTGAAGCGGCACTGCAGTTTCTGAGGTGAAGTCAAAATGAAAATATCAGCTAAGGAGACAGGGGCTGGAGAGACGGCTCAGTGGTTAAGAGTATTGGCTGCTCTTCCAGAGGTCCTGAGTTTGATTCTCAGCAACTACATGGTGGCTCGATGTTCTCTTCTGGTGTGTCTAAGGAGAGCGACAGTGAAAAAAGGAGACAGGTAGAGGTCAGCCAGTAGTCCTGGGCCTGGTTCAATGCACTGTAATCCTATTGCTGGGGAGGCAGAAATTTGGATCCCTGGGACGCATTGGTCAGTCCAGTTGAAGCAGTGACCACTAAGTTCAGTAAAAGATGCTGTTTCAAAAAATAAGGTGAAAGACTGAAGGGACAGCTTAGCACACACTGCTTCTGATGAGGACTCATGTTCAATTCTCAGCATCCATGACAGACAGTCTACAATTGCCTGTGACTCCAGCCTCAGGGGGTTTCAATATTCCTGGCCTCCTTTGCACACATGAGAACATACCCCTATACACACACACAAGCGCACACTGGCTCACATATACACACGTATACAAAAATATACTTACAGCCACATATACATGAAAAACAGCACCTCCCCCCCAAAGAAGCCCTTACAATGTTTTGATTAAATTTACCATTTTATGTTGGGGCACATTCATAGCTATTCGCACACTGGCTTTTGGACATACCGTTAAATAATGTTCCCTCTCTAAGACTTCTTAACCTCTTCCAAAGAAGAATAAAAGATTTATTTAGTATTCTGCCTGAATGTATGCCTGCACACCAGAAGGGGGCACCAGATCCCATTATAGAAGGTCATGAATCATTGTGGCTGCTGGGAATTGAACTCAGGACCTTTGGAAGAACAAACCATGTTCTTAACCTCTTCACCATCTCTCTAGCCCTGCAAAAAGGCTCAATACTCTGCCCCCTGCTGGCTGTACACTGACTACTTCTAGTGGATAGGACTGTTTCAGAAACTCAGGTTTGGAGTCGTCACAACAGGAGATCATGACGAAGGAGGCAGCTGAGTTTATAAGGCCCTCAACCCCATCGTCCCAGTCAGCAGGAGAATCCTACGGATTCCCTTCTGTGACCACCACAACACCTCCCCCAGCTTCTCCCAGTCCAGCTCTGAATTCTCTCCTGTGACCTTTAGCAGTGGCCAGAGATCTCTGCCAGCCTCTCTCAGAGCACCAGTCAGCCTGCCCTAATCAATGCTCTGTTTGTCCTCCTTAATGCCCTGATGACAATGCTTGCTTTACAGTACAGCACCCACCCCAATTTCCTCCTTGGTCCTCTTGCCTCTCTCCCTGTAAATCTTTTGCTTCTTAGCCACCTCTAAAGGACTAGTACCTGAAGGAGCTGAAAGCATGTGTTTTTAGTTTGTGCCAGAAAAAAAGAAAAAAAAATCCATCGAGCAAACAAACAAGTATGTTAGGGCTAGAGATGTGATCCAACACTTAAGAGCACATTCTAGGGCTGGAGAGATGGCTCAGCTGTTAAGAGCACTGGCTGCTTTTCCAGAGGTCCTGAGTTCAATTCCCAGCAACCACACAGTGCCTCACAACCATCTGTAATGGGATCCAATGCCTTCTTCTGGTGTGTCTGAAGACAGCTACAGTGTACTCATATACATAAAATAAATAAGTGTTAAGAAAAAACAGAGCACTTTCTATTCTTGCAGAGGACCTGGGTTCAGCTTCCAGCTGATGTGGGCACATGGGGTAGGTCACAGCTGATTCTAACTCCAGTTCCAAGTGATCCAACCCCCTCTTCTGGAGGTGTGGGTACCAAGCACACACACAGTATACATACATATATGTGCAAGCAAAACACTCATATACATAAAATAAATCAATCTAAGAAAAGCATGCTGGGTGTGCTAGCACACACTTTAGTCCTATCAGGAGGTAGAGGTAGGAAGGTCTTCGAGTTTGGGGTGAGTTTCATGATAGCCAAGGTTATCCACAGAGAAACTGGTCTCAACAAACAAACAAACAAAGCTTGTGTGAGAAAGCATAAAGGTGAGCGGATGTCTTCCCACCAAAAGGACGGAGTCCTAACACCAGACCAAAAGTCTATTCAATTGGCCTGTTCTGCTGATGAATTCACAGAAAACACGCAGATCTTGTGTGAAAACTCCAGATTCATGCCTGCCTTCAAGCCTTATTTATTTCCCCGGGAGTTTTAAAGACCGACAGGGTGGGCCACTGGCTCCTCAGTGCTCCAGGTCCCTCCCCTGTCAGTGTCCTTGCAGGAGGACAGTGATTAACGGCCAGCAAAAAGGAAGGTCAAAGATGAAGGTCAGAGATGTCAGCAGTGGGTCCAGGTTATGATGCTCTTGTGACAGTCACAGCTACTTTTTATCTCCCCTCTTCATTCCCACCCCAGCTCGTACTGGATCTGATATAGCCCGAGCTGACTGAGAGCTCTTGATTCTCCTGCCCCTCCCTTCCAAGTGCTGAGATCACAGGTGTGCACCCACACTAAGCTTACTGTGACACGCTTAATGTAGGGAACCTAATAAAGAGAGTAGAGAAAGAACCACGTTGTTATATAGGGGCCAACCTAAAGGTTAGTGCTGAGATCTCCAAGGCTACAGGCAGAGTCCTGGGAACAAAGGTAGCCAGTAGGGGGTAGTGGCCGGAAGCCACCGCTAGAATCCTGCCCACTTCCTCTCCATCCAGTGTCTCCAGGGGAGAAAGACAAGCCGGGTCTTTGAAGAGCAGCTGATGCCTGAATCCAAAACCTGACCCCAAACCTCTTTTGAAAAGTAAGCGTAGTCAGACACCCACCTTTTAGGTTTGTTACTTGGGCTAAAAGAGGCACCATGTTTTAAAGGAACCGCAAGGCAACAGAACAGAACTTCCCAGTGAGTAGCAGCTTGCCTTGATTTGGGCTGCGGGCATTCCGGATTGAGGCTTCTTGCTGCAGAATGGCGGCTTTATTCTTAACCAGTAAAAAAAGGAGGTGTGTGGAGTAAGGTACAAAACAGAGCTAAATGGGTCTCTACCCTCCTCCCGGGAACCCAGACAAGGCCCCTACCAGGAGTCCAGGGCCCTAGAATCCAGGGCTGGCAGCAGCTTTTCCTTCAATCATCCACCTGTATCTCTTCATCTGATAAGTGGGGCTCGGAATCGGGCCCTGAAGGGCCAGGGTCAGGGCTTGAAGCGCTGTCTGACAGTGCTGGGTAGCACAGGACTCCCGGGGACACCCCGCATAGGGATGCCACGTCTGCGCGCATCTCCTCCATATCCCGCTTGAGCTTGGCGCGACGGTTCTGGAACCAAGTGACCACTTGCGCATTAGCCAGGCCCAGCCGCGCAGCCAGTCCGTCTCGCTCTGACGGTGCCAAGTACTTCTGGAAGACGAACCGTCGCTCCAGCTCCAGCACCTGCTGTGCAGTGAAGGCAGTACGGGACTTGCGGCGTCTCCGGACACCAGTGCCAGGACCCGGCGGCGCCTCCGGGGCGGCTCTTCCTGCCAGGATGGGACGGAAATGTCAGTCTGCAGCTTTAGAAGAGCTGAGGTCTGGGTGGAAAAACTAGGGTCGCGGGGCTCAAGCAGGTGGGGGCTGGGGGGCGGACCAGCGCCACGATCCCTATACACCGGTCAGGGTCCGGATTCGAAGTGCGGCAGCCCGTGGGAGTGCTAGAGACAGAGATAAGGTTGCTGAAGTGGGTGGAGGGTGGATGGGACTGACCAAAGATCTGGTGCGGGGGTCAAGGCCGTTTGGACGGTCCTCTGGCGCCTTTTGGGGTTCCAGGTTGTGCGTGGTAGTAGGTTAGAGGCCAAATTGAGATCGGGTGATCCATCCGGCCTGGTGACCGTATAAAGTCCTCTGCTTATACGTCCTTAATAACCCCAGCTCCCTTTCCGGGAGCCCAAAAGGGAAGGGAGAAGGAAAGGCGGTTCTTGTGCCCAACGGTGCTGCAAGGATCTTCTAAGTGTTCAAGAAGTGTCCGGCTGGGGCGGGGGCGGGGGCAAGGCTAGGACTGGGTAGCGGGGAGGTCTCGGGAACTTTCTGCCTTGTCCTAGCCCTGCCTCACTCTTTTCTTGCCTTCAGCTTAAGCGCTGTGTCTCCTCCACGGCCTCTCTTGGTCGCGATTGCCCCGCATACAGCGAACGCACCAGCTCAGCGAGTCCCTGGATTCTCTCCAGCCTGGCGGTGTCCCACAGCTCCTGAGAGCCCCTGGAGCAACTGCAGAGTCTCAGAACTAACTCAGGAGACCTGCGCCCCCCCCCCCCCAGATGCAACTCCTGACACTTGGGCAAAGGGCAGGGGGTGGGTAAAAATGACCGGCCAGAGTCGGACAAAACTTTGTGACCAAGGACAAGAGAGCAATGGGAGTGGAGGGAGAGACAGAGGTATAGACAGGGACGGACGGACGGACAGACAGACAGACAGACAGACAGACAGACACACACACACACACACACACACACACACACACACACACACACACACAGAGTTCCACAGAGTTCAAGTCCGCGATCTCAGGAAGGGAGTTTGATGGCGTGGTGTGTACCTTCAGAAGGCTTTGGAGCGCGCGGGGAATGGCCCCGGAAAGTTTTACTAGCTAGCTCCTCCAGCGCACACAGGGGCGACGCAGGATCAGGGCCGGCCTCGGGAAGCTGCGGCTCAGAAGGTGCTCCGGGGACCATGCTCGGGCCTAGGATGTCTGCGATGCTGAAGGGTGTCCGGCGCTGACGTCCAGAGTTCATGGCAAGCGGGGGACTCTAGCGTTCCCGCCTCCCGCTGCGCTTGGCTCCACAATCTCCTAGGCCCCCAGCGCTCAGCTTCCGATCTGGGCCCCTTGCCTCAGACCCGCCCCCTAGAGCTCTGTTGAAGCCCCATGTCCCCTCCTTCTGCACCCCCACCTCCCTTCAAGGGCCGCAGTAAATCTGGAGCCGATAGATATGCTGGCAGCCTTATTTCTTCCATAGAGCTTCTGATTTTGAGGTATAGCTCTGTGCGCATTCAAACTGGGTGCACATGCAGCTTGGGTCCTTCGCATGCCCTGGCTCATAAACCCCTGGGCAATAAAATCACTTTCTCTGGCCTCAAGGGCTGGCGATTTGCAGAGTGCTGAGAAACAGGATCAGGGCTGATTGTGCCAGGGAAAAGGTTTCAAAGAGAAGATGGTGACCGGAAATGATTGCTGTAGTGTGAGGGTCCAGATCAAGAACCTGGCCTATTGGAATGCCTGTCATAAAACGATACCACAAGAAATGGGACAGGCTAGTGAGGACGGGTCCTCACAGAGGACCCACTTCTTACTGGCCCACCATAGGTCTGGTGAGCTTTATCATTTTATTAAGCCCTCATAGTTCATAGTGACTTCCTTGTAAGATCACTCTCCTGGGAAGACTAATTGAAGGCTTGGCCTGTCCATTTGTATTCTCTGTCCCCTTCTCCACATTTGCTCACATCCAGGTTAGTGCTCCATGATCATCCTGTGCTGAAACAAGGCAGCTCTGCTTAACAAAGCTGGGTCAGTAAGCTTGCAAGGGTTCGCTTTCTAGGACTCAAATAGCTGCCGGCCTCACAGCTCACAGGCAGAGTCTGGCTACTCCAAGGGACACGCCTCTTCATTGCCAGACAGTTGCAAATACAAACCAAAATTCTTTTAATTTATTGTTGCTGTTTTGAGATGGGCTCTCATTGTCCCAGAGCTTACTACGTAGATTAGGCTGGTCTCAATCTTGTCTGGGACGAAAACTGTGTTTGACCACACTTGGCTTTAACTTTAATCAGTTTCTTTACGATTGAGCGTTGAGCGAGGACCTCACTCTGTAGCCCAGGCTCTGCTCAGAGTCCAAGTTATCTTCTTGGCTCAGTCTTCTGTGGAGGGAGCCACTGTGCAGAGCCAAAGCTAGTATCCTGTTTATTCGTGTTTTGTTGAAACTGCAATGAGAACCCCAGAGCAGTCTCTCCTCCATTAGTCCCGATGTCACCTTTCCTGTAGCCTCTGCATCTCCCACTATTATTTGCCTTGGGGCAAGTGTAATTTAGAGTTTGGGCGCTCCAAAAAGGTCTTAGGGGACCCTGGAAGCCTGGCCCAAAGGCTCCTTGACAGTAGGACACTCCCCTTAATAGTGGGAGGGGTGTTTTCCCATAAAGGGCTCCCTCTGGTGATACTCCCAGCCCTCAGGCACCCAGACTCTCCTGGAACTTGGGGGATGCTCTTGAAGCTCCAAGAGCCACCGCAGGGTCAGAGAGCAGAGCCAGGCCTCGAAGGAAAGCTGAGCTGCCTCAGGACCTTGGTTGATTAGTTATTAATGGAGGGGTAAGGGAAGGCACTAGAGGAGAGCCGCTCTCTCCTTCAAGCCTCAGCCCAGTCCTTGTGGTTTCACTTAATATGCAATTAAAGGGGATCCCTGGAGGCGGGAGGAGCTGCCCTGCCAGTCCTGTCACCCAACAGACACTGCAGCCTCCCCAGTATCCATTACGTGGCTTTTATGTCCTCTTTACCTCTGCTCTCAATTACTCCTGTGTGTGAGGAGTGTGGGGCTCTCCTGAGGGTTCTGCCTTCCTTTCCTTCCATCTCTTCTGCTACCTCCTCCCTTCAGCAGATGGGCTCGAGTAAGGGATGGATGGTCCTCAGACTCAGGTTCGGAGGGGAAGAGAGTGGAGAAGATAAAGAGAAGGTGCCCTAACGCCAGAGACTGACCAAGGACATACCAATGCCCAGGGATTAGTCCAGACCATCTTGGGGCCACTGAGGGGGGCTTCTCCTGGCTAAGCATTTGGAACATGAGCTGGGGAGAAACCGGATCCACAGAGGGGGACCAGGGGAGCGTGAGTGATTAATGAGGGATGTTAAGAGATTAAACGTGGGTTCTGGGCTTGAGGGGAGCACTCAGCTGTCTCATAGTTTTCCCTGCAGTAATTGGGGAGTGCAGAAGCTTCCTGGTGCCCAGTGTTTTGTAGAGGTTCAGCGCTCTGCAGGTCGGTAGGTCTGTACTCCTGCTCACTGTTCTAGTAAAGTCCTTTGTCTGGGAAGGGGGAAGGGCACAGGAGGGACAGTGAAGTACATGTCCTCTCTGCACCCAACATGGACAGAGCTGTGGAGCAGAGCTGGGAAACCTCAGGGGCTAGGAAGGTAGGGATGGAATAAAGCAAGGGCTGAAGCCTGGGGCCCTGGCAGCCTTCAGTGGGCAGCCCTGAGCAGCATATCTTAGGAATCCTAAGAGCACCAAGTTCCACTGGATTTTGCAACCCTTCCCCCAGGAGCATTGGCCTGATTTCCCAATATGAGATGTGAGTAACCTCAGGGTCAGGGTGGAAAAGGGAGCCTGCAGCTGCTCAGCATCAGCAACCACTGGAGAGGTACCACAGCAGTGTTGTCACTGCGGGAGGAAGGCTCCCTACCCACTAGATCCAGCCCGATCCAAACAAGCCTTAGCACCTTCAGCTGTCCCGGGCCTCAAAGCAAGGACCGCATCTCCAAGAGTGGGTGCTCAGGGCTCCCGAGCTCCGATATTCCAGTCTTCAGGCACAGCTTAATTAAAACCACCACCACTACCACCATCACCACCATTTATTTAGCTCGGGGTGGGAGGGGCACTGATGCAAGCTGCTGTCTGATAAATTTAAATGTTATAAAAATTTGTTTTTGAAAATTTCATACTTTGTGTTTTGATCTTATTCAACCCCAAGACCTCCGCTCACTCTCGAGCCCCACCCCCATCCATCCCCCAACTCTCTGCTGAGCTGTAGCAATGTCCAAAAGCAAGCGCCATTCCATTCGCAGAATGCCAGGGACAGACTCCGGTGCTTAGCAGCCACTCCCTATGAAGCTCAGGAGGGTGCATAAAGAAACCCCAGAGAACACCCTGAGGATTCGGAAGGAAGTAGGAAAACACCATTGGGATATTTAACCTAACGTGTACTGAGATCAACTCCTGGGAACAGCTCTGTTCTGCATGGGGGAGGGGTCTCTGGAGATGACACTGACATCCATCCCTCTTATACCCCAACTTTACAGGAATGAGGCATGGAAAACAGGGCAAGTTTTAGGGGTGCACCCCCCAGATCCCTGTCAGCTACCTCAGGCAGTTAAGCACATTTTATTGTTGGGGACTCTTTGTACTCCATTCAGGCTGGTCCAGAACTCCTGGTAACTCCCCTGCTTCTGCTTCCCTAATGCTGGGATTTGGTGGGAATCACTTGGCCTACCTCATTTGTAGCATGTTTTGCCTTGGCCCTATAAGAAAACTTGATGAGGTCTCCAGAGGTTACGAACACTGGAAAAGCTCTAGGTTCAAGCTTAAGCTCTCTTGGCTCATGTTGCCTGCATCCGTTGACCTCAGCTACATACCAGAAGCCCCCTAACTCCAGGAATCAGCCTTCAGTCGTTGAGATTTAGGCTTTACAATTGTTTCCCCAACACACTCATCCCAGGTTGGGCAGCAGATTGAGGTTTCCTTCAGAAAGTCCTGGGAGTGACCTCATCTGCTATTGTCTTGGCTTTTTGGTTTTGTAAGATTTATTTATTATATGTAAGTGCACTGTAGCTGTCCTCAGACACACCAGAAGAGGGCATCGAATCTCATTACAGATGGTTGTGAGCCACCATGGGGTTGCTGGGATTTGAACTCAGGACCTCTGAAAGGTCAGCTAGGTGCTTTTTCTGCCTGAGACGGCAGGTTTTCACCCCAGCACCTGGCTCCCGAGTCTTCATTGGTAAATTGAACTGTTCTCTCTTGACATGGATTGTGACGTCCACTGAGGCTGGTGCCATACGCTGCAGCATATGAGGACAGCAAGAGCTGCCATTACTTCACCAAAAGGCCAGGTTTGGGTTCACCATGAGCCTCTACCTCCCTTCTTTGGTAAGCCACTGAGGACATTTGGTAGGTGACGTAGACACTTCTTCCCAGTGAGAGCTGGGAGACTTAGGAGGAATCAGGACACAGGGCAGAGTTTGAGTGTGCAGTGGGTAAGAAGGAAGGTGAGAAGTGCTTTTTAAAAGCATTTATTTCAAAAAATAAAGCCACAGTTAATTTCACATAAATATCTGGGGAGGGGTGGGAAGAGGGAGGAAGCGAGCCTGGCCCCTACCTCCTCTTCTCTTTCACACTGTATTGTAGAAGCAAAGGAGATGGCTAAGGAGAAAAGGGGAAGAAGATGTGAGTGGGCTCTCAGCACCTGCCGGCCCCTCAGCCCACTGCTCACGCATCACCACTTACCTTGCCGAACCAGCGGGACAGCCAAAGCTGCTTCATTGTCATGTGATCAGGGAGAACCTCGTTGTCAAAAAGGAGCTGTACCTAAGAGGGAGATTAGGCAGGAAAGAGTTCATGGTAGTGCTGGGCAGAGACTTGTCCCTAGACACACACACACACACACACACACACACACACTCTCTCTCTCTCTCTCTCTTTCTCTCTCTCTCTCCTTCCCTCCCTCTGTGTGTGTGCCTGTGCCTGTATGCTGTATGTGCTCACGTCTGTGAAGGCCAGAGAACACCTCTGGGTGTTGCTCCTCAGGCTTCATCCATCTCTTTTCTGAGAAAGGTGCTCACGCTGGCCTGGAACCCAGGGTAGGCTACTTCCAGCTCCAGTGCTGGATCACAAGTTTGCACTACTGTGCTCAGTTGTTTGTTTTTAGGTCTGGGGACTGAGCTTTGGCTCTGGCACTTGTGAGGCAAGTGCTTTACTGCCTCACCCATCTCAGCAACTGCTCGTCCACCTTTCCGCTTCTGCAGACAGAGTCTTCTTACTCTGGAGCTCAGGCTGGCCTGGAACTCATTATATAGCCTAGGCTAGCCTGTCTTCCTGCCTGAGCTTACAAGTCCTCCCCGTTCAGTTTCTGTTCTTCAAATAACCTAGGAGGTTTACTTACATGTTGTGGATTTAGCATTAGTCGGTGACACAGGACTCTTCGGAGATGTCGGACCTCAGCTCTAACAGAACATCGAACATACTTGTTCTAGGAACAGAGATGAAAGGGGAGAGGGACAGGTGTGTGAGAAAAGGGTCACTAGAAGTGGCTCCTTCAAAGAGGCCGTCCCTTTAGCCCCTCTCACCTGAAGGACATTTTTATTCTTGTCTTTGCCAGAACTGGATGGAAACAGACACATGTTAGAGTATTCCACTTTTCCTGTCTCCTACCTAGTGCATAGTACCAGAGTATACTTCCTACAAGGGAACAGACACTCCCTCACCCCTTTCCCCAAGTCCCTTAGCATCTCGGTCACCACTAGTATCACCTCACGCAACCTCTGACCTGCCCCTCACCTCAGCCGCTCCAGGCATAGGCTCAGTTGCTCATCATATCGATAATAGTGGGCTTTAGAGTGGTCGAAACTGCTGAAGGGGAGGCCAAGGTTGCTCAGGGCTGGCTCTGAGAAAGAGTAGATATTGAGGAGGCTGGTACAGGTTCCCTACCCCCTTTTCCCCAGAGAGCAAAACCAAGCAAAAGAACTGCTTTGAGGGCTTTACTCGTCCCCCTCCCCCAAATGACCACCAAGGACATACCTTCACCACTGGGCTGGGAGACTCTGTCCAATCCTCGGGACTGATAGAATTCCCGAATCCGTTTCTCTTCACCTAAGAAGGGGTGAAGGGCGGCCATATTAATTTCCTTTGTCCTGGCTATTGACCTCTTTATCTCTTTATTTTTTTTTTTTTTGGTTCCCAACAAAATTCTTGGGAAGAAAACTTCGAGATGCCACCCAGCATTAGAGTCGAGAGGCCCCGCAAACGTAAGATGGCCACTCACTGTCTTGCAAGCCGGGTACTAGCTTATACACTATGTCCTGCATGACCCGATCCAATTTGAGATTGAGCAACGGCTGCGTCTCGTGGATCTTGATGTTGCACATGGGGCAGTACTTGCTGGTCTGCAGGTATTTCACGATACAGCTTTTGCAGACTGTAAGAGGAGAAATGCAGGTGCTCAGGCCCCCTGGGAACCCAACACATGGGATAGACCCAGACAGCACGGATGAGAACAGATCAGGATCCGGGACACTCACAAGTGTGGAGACACTCTGTGATGGTAGTAGCATCCACGAAGTAGCCCGCGCATAAACAGCAAACTATGTGTTCATTCAGGTCTTTGATCTTCACCCGGACCTCCTCCTGCGGACACACCCTCAGTCACTCCCCACTGGTCTTGCAAGCCCTCCCCATCTCACCTCTGCACTTCCCAACTCCAGAGCAGTTTCTGTTATTGGACACGGTCCTCAGGCCCCCCCCCGCCCCTCCCCCCGACAAGAGACGAGGAGTGAGCTCCCCCTTCGCCCAGCAGAGGGCTCCGCGCACAGCGGGTGCTCTCTCTTCGCAGACCCGCCTGACTCTCTTTTCCCTAAGGAGACCAGACGCTGTCGGGGAGACACAACGCGCAGGCGTCCAAGTGCAGCGTTTGGCAACCCGGCCAAAATCGCGCGTGCGTATCGCGCACCCCGTTGCTGCGCAGGCGCACTGGGCGCCCATCCCGCCACCACCCGTCCTCTCCTCCGTTTGGGTTCACACAGCTAACGGACCCCAGCAGTCATCCCGCTGCCCCGGCACCTCGTTCCGTAGTGGGTCCATCTTGTACACTGACTGGAGCTGGTTTCGAAGCCTCATCGCGATCGCAATCTGGCCCCCCTGAGGAGACGCCATCTTAAAGGCTGATCCCAGCCCGCCACTTCCGGTACCGCCTGCGGGGCGGGACTTGTCTCCTAGCAACGAGGGCCTCACATTCTCCGGATTGGCTAGTTTTCCGGCACACCCCACCCTCGCCCCCTCTTTAGTTCCCCGTGTGCTCACCTGAGCCCGCCGCCCCCCCAACACTCGGTGGTCGTTAGGGAGTCGGGGTGCGAGAAGCAGGGTCTCTGCTGTGCACCCTCTCACAGGCGTTCTTCCGACGGCGCGCACACAACCTCTGGATCAGCTTCGGGAGCTTGCGATAGAAAAACCTGTGTCCTGGGACCCCGAGGCAACAGCTCCGGAGCGTGGGAGTCCCGGGACCCGACCTCGCCTCAGACATGGGGGGTCCTCACTATGCAGCACAGCCCTGCTCCGCTGCGGTGTCCGCGTTGTGGAGCTGCGTCCGAGCCGCGGGCCTTCTCCGGTCTTCGCCGCGGGAGTTTTTCCGGGCTCGCGAAGTCTGGGAGAGAGTGCCCTGGGCGGGGTGGAGAGGGAGAGACCCCCCGGGGAACGTGGCGATCTTGCTCCCTACTCTCTCCCTGCTGCCGAGGATGGGGAGAATAGGCCCTGGTTAATGATGATGATTTAATCATCGGCGCCTGCGGAGGCCTGGGACAGACTAATGCAGAGCAGATGCCGAAGGAGGAGGGGAGGATTGACAGCGAGGATACTTGGGCAGCGAGTGCCCGCTGTACCATATAGGCTTGGGCCCACACTGGGGGAGGACACAGGGGTCCCCCGGTCTGGTACACTGTCATCACTGGGTCCCTACAGCGGAACTTAAAAAGAATAAATTTACTCTGAAGCGTTATTAGCATCCAGTGCAATCGGAGATTGGAACGAGAGGGGAGATACTAGCAGAAACCTGAAAGGCTTTCTGGAGAAAATGAACTCTTGTGTGGGCATGGTTGACATATGGATGGATGAAATAAATGTGAAGAAAGGCAGTGTGGAGGGGAACGGCCAAAGAAACAGGTGTGGATTGAGAGCCCTAATCCAAGGAGTGTGGCCTAAAATAGTCGGAATAGTTAGATTGACGGTAATGGGGACCTCACAGAAAGGAGTATGTATTTGTTACCCCATAAATGGAATAAAATGTTCTACTCTGAATGGGGTACATAAGCATCAAGAACGTATTAATGACTTGTTAATCGACCACTTTTACAGCTATGGTTTACCTCCCTGGTCCAAGCCACCTAATCACCACTGAGCCATTACAGGTCTTAAGGCGTGCCCATGTCTGCACTGCTCTCTGTAGTCCGGTCTTCCCTCATCATGGCAGTGATTCAGGTCATAGGAAGAACACTGTTGGAGAAGGCATCGGATCCCTTGTTGTGAGCCACCATGTGGTTGCTGGGAACTGAACGCAGGACCTCTGGAAGAAGAGTAGGTGCTCTTAACCACTGAGCCATCTCTCCAGCTCCAGAACACTGGTTTTTGATGATGTGTTTTTCATTTTGATCACGGTGCTAGTTTAGTGGACATTAACACATATCAAGACCAATTGCAGTATAGACTTTAAATATTTGTAGCTTATTGTAAATTAGACCTCAAGAAAACTGTAAAAAAATAATGGCACAGGCCTGTAATCCCAGCACTTACAGGGGTGGGGCATGGGGTTAGGGGATCAGGAGTTTAGGGTCATTCTAGGCTACATAGCAAATTTGAGGCCAACCTGGGCTATGTTAAGACTATCTCCAAAACAACAACAAAATAAGCAATAAGTAAATCATAAAATTGAAAAATCAGATTATGGAGCCAACATGAAAGGCAGAGGCAGTGGGTCTCCGAGTCTGAGCCTAGCCTGGTGTGGTGGCTCTTCCTGGTTGTCACCTTGACTATATCTGGAATGACCCACAATCCAAAACTGGAAGGCTCACCTGTGATCCTGATCTTGAGGCTGGAAAATACAAGTTTCTGACTTGGATCTTGGCATGGAGATCTTGAGGCATAGTGGCTATGAATCCCAGGAGACTAAGGCAAGGAGATCTCAGAGTTCAAGGTCATCTGGGACAAAGCAAATCCCAGATCCAGGTGTGGTGGGACACACCTTTAATCTGGGCCACACCTTTTGTCCCCCATCTCTCTCTCTCTCCTTGGACTTCCATTTACAGCTGCTGCTGACATTGTTGGGGAGTTGGACTACAGACTGTAAGTCACCAACAAATTCCTTGCTATATATAGACTACTGTAAGTTCTGAGACTTTAGAGAACCCTGACTAATACACCTGGTTTACAGAACAAGTTCCAGGATAGCCAAGGCTACACAGAGAAATCCTGTCTCAAAAAAACCATTGGACTGAGAATGGGGTTCCCAATGGAGGAGTTAGAAAAAGGTATGAAGGAAATTTGCAACCCCACAGGAAGTACAACAATACCAACCAACCAGACTCCCCACCCAGATCTCCCAGATACTAAACCACCAACCAAAGAGTACACATGGAGGGACCCATGGTTCCAGCAGCATATGTAGCAGAGAATGGCCTTATCAGGCATCAACTAGAGAAGAGGCCCTTGGCCCTGTGAAGGCTCAATACCCGAGTGTAAGGGAATGCCAGGGCAGGGAGATGGGAGGGAGTGGGTGGGTAGGGGAGCATTCTCATAGAGGAAGGGGAGAGGGGATGGGATAGGGGGATTCTAGAGGGGAATAGCATTTGAAAAGTAAATAAAATATCCAATAAAGCCAAAACAAATAATCAGTTTATTTTCTGTCCTTTTCCTATTTAAGATATTTTAATAGTGCAGGGCTTACAACTCAGTAGCAGAGTGCTTGTCCTGGCCCCGTGCTGACCAATAGGAACACACACACAACTCAATAAGTAACCCCGGGACTAGAGAGATGGCTCAGATGCTAAGCACTGGCTGCTCTTTCAAAGGACTTAGGTTCACTTCTCAGCACCTTGTAAAAGGTTTCTGGACAGTCTGTCACTCCAGCTGCAGAAGACCTAGTGCCCTAGTCTGGCCCCCACAGGCACCACATCATGTATGTTATGTGGTGTACATACATACACGGAGGCAAAAGACTGGGGCACATAAATAAATCTAAAGCAAAACAAACAACCCCAAAGCCTTATAGCTTCCCTTTTCAGTCAGAATAAAAGCCTAAGGCCTTGCCTGGGTCCCCAGCCACACTGGGCTCCCCAATTTTGTTCCATAGACATATTGAGATGGGCTGTGCTTTGTCATACTGGCCATCCATGTTTCTTCCCTCGGTCTTCTCCACAGGGCTTCTGTGTTCCTGCTGCACAAATAACCTCATTGCCTCTCAGAAAGCTTCCTTGCTTTCTGCTGCTTCTTAGCATTTTAACATTGTTAACATTTATTGTTTCATTCTTTGTTTTTGGGACAGGGCATCACTATTTATCCCTGGCTACCTGGCACTCAGGAGAGATCTGACTGGCTTTGACCTTCCAGAGATCACCTGCCTCTGCTTTTCAAGGGGTTAAAGGCACTGCCACCGTGCCACCCTGCCACCGTGCCACCCTGCCACCGTGCCAGGTTATGTATCTTTTTCTTTAAAAAAAAAAAAAAAAAAAGGACCTTAGCTTGGAGGGATGGGTCTGTGGTTAAGTCTTTACTGCTCTTTCATCGACTTGGTTTTCAGCTCCCAGATGTTCATGGCCATTTGTAACTCCAGTTCCAGACCTGACGCCCTCTCCTGGCCTCTTAAACTCAAACAGGCAAAACCATGCATTAAAAAGATAAATCTTTTCCTAATGTCACCTATTCTGTGTGTGTGCATGTATATACTACAGGGAGCACACATGTACATACATGTCAAACTCTGGTGTCCTTAGGATCCTGAGAGACCCGAGGAGGACCTCCTTGATAATAAGGTTGTGGCTGGACAACAAGCCCCGTTGGCTTCCTGTCACTACCTCCGAAGAGTGTCATCACGCCATTCATATCCACGTGAGTGCTGGGGTCCATCCAATCAGATCCTTGAATTTTATAGCAAACACTTTATTGACTGAGCTTTCTTTTTTTCTTTCTTCTTCTTTCTTTCCTTCTTTCTTAAACAGTGTTCTTCTACCTGGCCTCAAACTTGTGATCCTCCTGCCTTAGCGTCCTAGGGTAGTTAGTCATAGACATGCACCACCACAGCTCTCTGTGTGTATTCCATCTCTTTCTATATTATATAGACATCATGGTATTTTTTACTAGTATTTTCCTAGTTTTTCATCTGCCTTTTATTCTAGGATGTGCTAGCCACATCTGCATCCCCAGATCTGAGCACATAGTATGTGTTTAAATATCCGAATGGGGGCTGGAGAGAGAGCTCAGCAGTTAAGAGCACTCACTGCTCCTGCAGAGGATAGGAGTTCGGATCCCAGCACCCATGTTGGTTGAGTGGCTCACAAGTGTCTGGCTTCAGGGGATCTGACACTCCTGTCCTCTGAGGGGGTCTTGTACATATGTAGTACACATAAACTCACACAGGCAAGCACACATGGACATAAAATTTAAGTGAATCTTACTAAAATGTACTAAATGAACAAATGAAAGAATGTAGGTGACAGTGGTAGCTTAGATTAAGAGCTTAGCAATGGGAACGAAGGTCCATAGCTCGAAATGTCACACAACTGTAATCCTAGCACCCAGAAGGTAGAGGCAGGAAGATCAGAGTTCAAAGCCAGCCATGGCTACAGAGTGAATTCAAGATCTGAGTGAGCTACAGATCAACAAAGAAATAGGCTGAAGAAGAGGAGGTGGTAGCTGCTTTTTAATCCATCCACCCACCCACCCATCTATCTATCTATCTATCTATCTATCTATCTATCTATCTATCTATCTATCTATCTATCTATCTATCTTTGAGACAGGGTTTCTCCATGTAGCTCTGGCTGTCTTGGAACTTGCTCTGTAGATCAGGATGGCCTCAAATTCATAGAGCTCCGTCTCCCTCTGCCTCCCGAGTGCTGGGATTAAAAGCATGTGTCACCACTGCCTGGCTTTCTACATTTGTTGTTTATTTTGGTTATTATTGTTGTTGTTGCATTTTAAACTTTAAAGGGAAGCACGGTAGAAGGAAGCTTCCAGGCACCTGCCGGGTAGGCCCTAAGCTAATGAATCACGAGTGAGCATTTCCTCCAGCCTGTTGGACTTAAAGTGACTTCAAGAGAGTCGGGTGGAGTCGGCTGGAAGGCTGGAACAGAAGGGAGACTGGAGGGATGAGACTCGAATGTCAGGTGCCAGTGCTGTCTGGGTGGGGGTGAGAATCGGGGCTACTGGAAAGGATGAGGAGGTGCAGAAAAGCTGGAGTCAGAGCTCTGAAGCATGCTCAAATCCTCCAGGAGAAGAAAGCAAGGCCAGTGGAGGGAGGCTAGAAGCAGTAACAATGCAAGAGCAACGGAAAGCAGGGCTGGGGTGTAGCTCCGTGGGAGGCACTTGCCAAGCATGCTTGAGGCACTGTAGTCAATCCTCAGGGCTCAAAAGAAAGAAATAGAAGCCCAAAGAAAGGGCATTTTAAGAGCGGATGAGATGATCCAGCAGGTGGGGGTGCTCACTACCAACCTGACGACCTGAATTCTATCCCTAGGACCCACATAGTGGAAGAAGACCCCCACATTCCTACTGTGGTACACACACACACACCCATGCACATGCATACACATGACTGTACACTCAACAGGGAGGGGCAGGTGGATCCCTGTGAGTTCAAGGCCAGCCTGGTCTAAGGAATGAGTTCCAGACCAGTCAGAACTACATAGTGCGGCACTCCCACCCCCACCCTCAGAAGAAAGGCAGCAGTGGTATAGAAGAGCCACTCTTCACTGGGTTAACACGGGAACAGCCCAGGGGGAGGAAATGGAGAAGTGGAGGCAGTAGTCACAGATAGAACAAAGGAAAGAAGAAATGAAATTTTCGCTTAAGAAGCCAGGCAAAGACTTTGTCCTGATGAGGAGATTTTGAGATAGCTTGGGCTAGGAAGGACTAAGCTGATGACACAGAAGAGTTGGGGCCATCTTGAAGGACAACACTGGGAGACAGGGCAGCAAAGAGCTACGGTGGAGCACTCAGCCCCCCCCCAATGCTGCGGGCCTCAAAGGCTCAAAACTCTCGGCGGGGTGGGGGGCGGTGAGGTACATAGCAGGGCAGGCCTGAAAACCAGTTTCCAGGGGGGCAGAAGAGGTAGGAGGGTGGTGACTTTAAGACCAGCTTCAGTCACAGGGCAAGACACAATCTCAAACATTAAAAAAGGTGGGTGGGGGAGAAAAGGGGAAAGACTTGAGGGTGCGAGTCACAAACACATTGATAGGACAGGAGGAAACACTTACCCAGAACCCCTCATCTTCAGCCTGATCTGGCAGGAGCCATTCAAGAGCTGGAGGCAGGAAGAGAGCCTCCTAGGTGGGCCTGTGGCTGACAGAACGGGGTATTCTCAGTCCTAGACGGGTTTCTCATTAACTCCCAGGTTTGTGGCCATTCTCCCCAAAAGGTCATCAGTGGGGGAGTGCCACCTCAAAGGTGACACCCAGTCTTCACCAACTGCTGTTTCTCATTCACTTTCCCACACGAAGCTCACCCTCCTGGCATACCTGCAAGCCAGGTTCCTAGGCTCCCCGTCAGTGGTGTGCTTTCTGCGTGGGGCCTACTTCATGTAGCCTCCCCTCTGCTGCTCGGAACAGGGAGGGCTCTGCGAAGGGTAGAGGAAATGAACGTGTTCTCTAGGGGGTATCAAAAGCTCCATTGCCAAACTGTCCCCTCTTCTGCCCTGTGACCAGGAAGGTGGAAGGAAAAGCTGAGGGTACTGTGGCCAAGGTAAGAGAGGGCTCTCACAATATTAATGTTCTCCCGAGCCCCTAACCACTCTCTGTCTCCAACTCCACTCCCACCCCGCAGGCTTCTGAGAACACTGAGGAGGAAGGGCCTACTTTTATCTACTTTTATGTTCCTGTCCAGATGCCCAAATATTCTGGTTCCCAGGAGAGAAAAGACCCCTTCACCCTGCCCCAGGCATCAGGCTGCCAGCCCATCTGCTGGGAGAAAGGAGGGGCGCCTTTCCCAGGGGGATCCTGGAGAAACAACTAGAACAGCAGCCCCAAGAAGGTTTATACTTGCTAGGCACTTCGCTTCACGCGGGAAAGCCGTAGGGTAGAGATGAACCCTGAGCTGGGTAGGGGTGAGGGTCCAGGCCTGTCATAGCGGGGCGGGGTCTTCTGGCCAGGACATGTCTAAGGCAGGCTGAGCAGTGCCTCCGTGCCTACCCACTGCCCCCCTCCCTGGGCCCAGTCTCACCGGCTCGGAGGCGCCAGGGCCCCCCCCAGGGCCGGGGCGGGCTGGGGAAGGTAATGTAATTCCGGCCCAGCTAACCCGATTATGGCGGCCTGCACCGGGCAGGGTGGCGGCAGGGGCGTGTCTTCGGCTTAGGGGCCCGCCCGGCAGGGGTCCCATCCCGGGGAGGGACGCGGAGGTCACACACTCCCAGATCCTGGGTCCGCGCCCAGAGGTCACAAGGTCACCAAGCCGCTTCAGCCTTCCCCCACCTTCCTTGGCTGGCAAGCTCCAGGCGCGTTTTCTGATGCTTGGGTGGGGTAAAGTGTCTGTAGGGTGCGGAGCCCGGAGCCTCCCAAGGCCTCAGCGAGTCCCCAGTGTAGCCCTTTCTCCTTAGAAAAGGGAGGATAGTATGTGAGGATAGCTTTCCAAGATGCAATTTGGAGAAGTGGAATCCCGCGGTGGAGGCCGGGGTTGGTCCGTTTGAGACACGGATCCGATTTACAGCAATTTCAGAAAGTCGAAATTCTAAGAAACAGGGTACTAATTCCTGGTCGGTCAGGACCAGTAAGGCGGGGAGTGGTGCAGAAAAAAGCCAGGAGGTGGGTGCACCACCACTCCAAGCTCAGATGTTCATTTCCTGCCCGAGCCCACCGTACGCGCCCTGCCACCGTCTGCTTCCCACACCTGGCCTCTTCCTGGGACTCCGGATCGCGGATCGCCGTTCCCCAACCGCTTCTTGCACAGCCAGGTAGCCACAACGAGATTTGGTCTCAGAGGGCATTTGGGTAGGGGCCACAACGAATCCAGGAACTGGCCAGCGGCACCCATCGGGAGGCGAAGAGTGGAGTCTGGGGAGAGAAGCCCCTGCCGAGGAACCGGCGAGGCAGCCCGAAGGCGGAGGCCGGCGAGGATGCAGGCGCGAGAGCATCCCGGCTGAGTCAGCGGCCCCTCCCGCGCACCGCGCCTTCCTGACACCCGCGCCCTCTGCCTGTACCAGGCTCATCCAGCCATCCCTTCCCCTTTAACAGCGGGGCCCCGCCCCTGCCCTCCCTCAGCCCCCTCTGCCCACCCGAGTCACTGCCCCTGCCTGAGCTGGCCACCTCTCTCCACACCGGACTCGGGCAGCGGCCTGCGCAACCTAGCGTCCACCTGCGCTCCTGGGACCCCCGCCCGCCGCCCTCCTTCGGGATGCGAGTCTCTGAACAGACTCCCGGGAGGGGCAGGCACACGCGCTATTGCGCCCGGTGTGCAGGGATGTTGCTGTCCCGGGGGCCCCGGCGCATGGCCGTGGCCAGCCCCGCGGGCCCCTGAAGCGGCTGCCCGGAGCGCGCCGCCGCCGGGCTCCCGCAGCCGTCAGAGACATCCTTTCCAGTCATCCAACCTCCCAGCCTTCTCAGGCTCGGCCCCATGGAGCCCGCGGTGTTGGCTCCGCACCACCTTCCGCAGCACGAGCCCATCAGCTTCGGCATCGACCAGATCCTGAGCGGCCCCGAACCCCCGGGGGGCGGTCTGGGTCCGGGTCAGGCGAGCCAGAATCACGGGGAGAGTGCGGCGTTCTCCGGTGGATTCCACGGAGCCTCGGGCTACGCTCCAGCCGGCTCGCTGGCCTCGTTGCCTAGAGGCTCGGGAGTGGGCCCGGGCGGCGTGATCCGCGTCCCGGCGCACCGCCCGCTGCCGGTGCCGCCGCCCTCGGGTGCGGCCCCCGCCGTGCCCGGACCCTCTGGTTTGGGTGGCGCCGGGGGCCTAGCGGGACTCACCTTCCCCTGGATGGACAGCGGCCGCCGCTTTGCAAAGGACAGGCTCACGGGTGAGATTGCCCAACCCTTCGGCGTCCTTTCCCCACGACCCCGTTTCTTCTCCATTACCCAACCCCATTACCCGGTTCATCTCTCCTCTCTGCTCATCCCCGTGGATTCTCTTCGATCCCACATTTCTCTCGGTCCCACAGAGGAGAGGCAAGTAAGGAGAGGGCTGCGGTCGTCGGGTGTATGCGCCCTGCCTCTGCACCCGCATCGTGCCTACCGCGAGGAGGGGCAGGGTGAAGTTTGGGAGGGCCCTGATTCTTCCTAAGACCCTTCTTGAATGAGGAGGCTTCTGTGGTTGGGGGATGGGGACCCCTGATGAGGACTAGGGGCTCTTTTAGTTTCACCTCGGGCCACCCCCAAACATTGCCCTGCTCTTCCCTCTCATAGCTGCTCTCTCGCCCTTCTCTGGGACACGTCGCATAGGCCACCCCTATCAAAACCGGACTCCCCCGAAGCGCAAGAAGCCGCGCACCTCCTTTTCCCGCTCGCAGGTGCTGGAGCTGGAGCGCCGCTTCTTGCGCCAGAAGTACCTGGCGTCGGCAGAGAGGGCGGCGCTGGCCAAGGCCCTGCGCATGACGGACGCGCAGGTCAAGACCTGGTTCCAGAACCGACGCACCAAGTGGCGGTGAGATGCGGGGCGCGGGCGGGCCGAGTGGCGGGGAAGGGCCGGGCCGCCCGCTGACCCCGGCTCTCCGCTCGCCCAGGCGCCAGACGGCGGAGGAGCGCGAGGCCGAGCGGCACCGCGCGGGTCGCCTGCTGCTGCACCTGCAGCAAGACGCGCTGCCCCGGCCGCTGCGGCCACCGCTGCCACCGGACCCGCTCTGCCTGCACAACTCGTCGCTCTTCGCGCTGCAGAATCTGCAGCCCTGGGCCGAGGACAACAAGGTGGCTTCGGTGTCTGGGCTCGCCTCGGTGGTGTGAGCGACACTCGCCCGACTAGCGCCAACGTGGCCGGTGCCGTGACGCCGGCGAAGTGTGAGGCGTGGAAGGCCTGCGGCTGTCCTCCGAAGCTCCTTGGCCAGCAGTGGCTCTTGGCCCGCACTTTTGACTCCGCCTTTCGTGGCGTTTTTTTTTCTGTTTTTGTTTTTTGTTTTAGACCCACTGAGACGTGGGTTGCAAGGGCAACCTGCAAGATGGATTGTGAACGAAGCAAGGACCCTGCAAGGCACTGTGACTCTGTCCTGAGTGAGTTCAGAGCTCATGTCTTGCTGAGAAGGGGTCTCCGAGCTGGTGTGAAGGCAGACATCAAGGACAGCTGGGGGTAGGAGGGTGGAAGAGGCGCTGGCCCTAGAGAACGTGGCTTACTGTGACAGGGACCTCATCCCTCATTTGTAAAACAATCACTAAGGATTCCTTCTAGGCTCAGTCTCTTTGTCTGCAGGTTGCTCTGCCTCTTGAGAGTTTTAATGCACATATGCTGTAGGTAAGTAGACACATATACTCAGAGGATAAAATCTAGGAAGAGAACCTGTCTCCGGCGCCATGCAGGGTCAGAGATGGGGAGCTGGTGGAGAGTTCTTGGGGCTCGTGTTAAGACTGAGCAAGGGACATGCTTTGGGAGTGGCAAATCTGAGAACCAAAGATGGTCTTAAGACTGGAGATGTAGAGGCCAGGAAGTCAGCGGTGCTGTGGACCAGGAAGGGAAACCAGCGGGCAAGATTAACAGTAAAACTAATGTTCAGTTTAGAGAGAAATCCCTGAAGCCAGCCTTTGGGGGATCCGCTGGCATCACAGGGGTGGAGCCAAGAACTACAGGGGTGTGGGGAGGGGGCACTCTGGGAAGTTCTGTGGATTGAACCTTTCTTACCACGGTATTCCACAAGCACATTTAGTGTGTGCCAGACAGAAACTAGAACAGACTACGGGCAGAAGGGAAGGAATGCCGCCAGGAAGAAAAATATGACATCTTCTAGATGGGAAGATGGAATCCTGACAATCTGAAATTTGATCTCGAGGGCCAAGTTTGTGGAATTCCCACGAGTTGCCCTCTGACCACCGTATGTTTCTGGGTGTGCATCCAAATGCACACAGTACACATAATGAAAAGTCAGAGAGAATGCAGACTGTAGGTGAGTCAGAGGCTGCAGGCTTTTGTCAGGTGGATGATGGTGGCAGAGCTCTCTGGCTCAACTGGAGCATTTTGTCTCTACTGTTCCCATCTTGTTTCTGGAAGAGGCTAGAACACTGTGACAGGGACAGAGACCTGTGGTGGCCAGATCTCTCATGCTCTGTGTGACTAGCAGCTGCAGCAGGCAGCACAGAGGCTTGGTCTGAGGCAGGCAAGAGGCTGCACCTCAGAAGTCAGCCTTTCCTTACACATCATCTCTGACTCATAGATGTTGTACATGGCACTGCAGAACCAAAAAAATCAAATTTTTTTAAAAAAAAGATTTATTTATTTGTTTTATGTATATGAGCACACTGTCGCTGATACACCAGAGAGGGCATTGGATCCAATTACAGATGGTTGTGAGCCACCAAGTGGTTTGCTAGGAATTGAACTCAGGACCTCTGGAAGAGTAGATAGAGCCCTTAATCCCTGAGCTATCTCTCTGCCCTTCCCCCAATCTTTTATAGTCCCAAGGATACAAGGCTGTGTGGGCATCACGTGGGCGGAGTGAGTGGTATTTATTCCCTTCCCCATGGACAGAGAAGGACGTGTCTGCCTTGTTCTCAACCGTGGCTCTCTATCTGTCCCCTCCTAACATTTCTTGTATCTGACCCTCCCCTTTGGGTTTCTAAGTCTGGTTGGCTGCCTTGGCGCTGTGTGGTGAGGTTCCTCAGGCAGCTCACTGCAGAACACAGCCGTCTCCATACTCCTGGGGAGAGGACGTTTCAGTCACTGCTGACGGCTCTGCGGTTCCTTCTCTCAACTGGTTCAGGAGGTCTTTGCTTTCACTGGGGGGCAGGTTACTCAGGAAGTATGGAGGGGCGATCTCAGCCAGCCTGTGGGAGGAAGTCAGGGTGGGACCTCCGTGCTTCTCCTCCACACTCCCACCCACCCCCTTCCCGAGGCTCACACCCCAGCCCTGGCTTTGTTCCTTGGCCCTGGGAGAGCCTGGGTGGGGGGACTCACGTCTCCGGCTGAATCTCTGAGACAGTGCAAAGGCAGTTGTCTTTGGATATGGAGAAGCTGTGGTACAGCACCCACGTGGGGGGTTGGGCTGGAGTCCTGCGGTTTCGGTAGCAGCAGTGTGGAGACAGCTGGGCTACGTGTTTATGGGTGAGGAGCAGATAATTTCCTGTCCCGTCTGTGTCGCGGGCCACCTCATTGGAACACAAATACATGGGTGGAATAAGTAAGGAAGCACAGAAAATAAAGAAGGTTAGTGCTGGGCGTGGCGCTAATCCGGCATTCTGGAGCCAGAGAAGTTTGAGGCCAGCCTGAGGTACTTAGGGAGTCTAAAACCAGCTTGGACTTGAGACCCTGTCTCATCATTGCGTTTAAAAAAGAAAGAAGGAAAGACAAGGAGGGGCTGTGGAAGGATTAAGAGTATTGTAGAGATGAAGAACATACGGTGTTTTCCATGGCCCCTTGCCCTCCAAACCCATCATATGAGACAGACAGACGGACACACACATACATGGTGGTGGTGGGGGGAACATCATCAGGTGTCAATCTTTCGTGTCACTCCTCAGGTGCCCTCCAGCCTTTTTTGGGGGAGACGGAACCTGGAACCCGCCATGAGGCTAGGCTGGCTAGAGAGCCCCAGGGGCCCAAGTGTCTCTGTCTGCCCAGTGCTAGGACTACAGGTGAACCCAGGGTTATAGGGATCAACGTCTGTCCTTGAGATGAGAGCAGGGTGTTTTATCTACTCGGCTCTTCCCCCAGTCTCCCTTCCTCCTGCCTTTTGATTGATTCTCTTCTTTTCTAAAATTAAAAAAAAAGATTTATCTTGTGTATGACCATTTTGCCCGCGTGTATCATGCATGCCACGTGCCTGCTCTTGGGTGTCTGAAGTGTTAAGTTTCTGGGATTGGAGTTAAGAATGGCTGTAAGCTGTCATACGGGTGCTAGGATCCAAACCTGGGTCCCCTGGGTTTTCTGAGAGCAGTCAGTGTTCTTAACTGCTAAGGCAACCCTCCACCCGTCCCCACCCCCCACCCCATTTGGAGACAGAATCTTACTATGTAGCCCTAGCTGTCTTGGAAATTACTACGTAGATCAGGTAGGCCTCAAACTTCAAGAGTTCTGCCTGCCACTAGAGTGCTAGGATTAAAGATGTTCACCACCACACCAGGCACGCAGAGTTCTCACGCTCACGCTCAGCCCTTGCTCCAACCTTGAGGAAGTATCCTGACAGCAGCGCTTTCTGAAGGTCTTGGCGATTCTGCTCGGAGCCAAAGGCTGGCTCGGACAGGGGAAGCTCAATCTGCTGCATGAGTTCCAGGAGCTCTGCTCGGAGTTTTCGCGCTTGACATAACGCCTCCCAGTTTAGACCCCGAGCCTGACACCACGTTTCATCTGCTCCACCTTGGAGAAGGGAAACACCTGTAATTAAGTTCTTAAGATGCCTAAAGTACAGCCCTTGGGCAGAGGACCTCTTCTTCCAGAACACAGAGGCCTGCCGCGGGCTGACTGGATATTCCCTGGGAGTCTGAGGGTGCAGACTGAACCACTTACTTTGTACAAAGGCTTCATAGACCAGGATCAGAGAACTGTGGTCGCCATCTGCGTGTTCCAGAGCCCGCCGCAAGGCAGCTTCTTCCGCACACAGCGGAGGACGGGTAAACCCAGGAGCAGCTGGAGGCGGGACACAGGAAGTGGTTTGGGAGGAACAGGCAGCAGCGCAGCAGCGCACAGGATGCTGAAAACTGGAGTAACCCTCTGGGAGCTTAATTTAAAAGTCTATAGATTCTGGGTGCACTTTGGAGACAAGTGCAGTCAGCCCTCCCCATCCATGGCTCTGTGGATTCAATCAACTTCAAACTCAAAGTATTCAGGAAACTACATCTGTATGCAGATCACCCTCCCCTAGTCTCCCTTAAATATTATAGGGAGGCTTTTACATCATGTTTACACACAGTATGGGGTGCTGTAAGTAATCTGGAGGTTGCGTTCAAATGTTAAAGCATCCATCCTGGAGACTGAGGCACCAGTGGCTTGTGGCATCCACTAAGCGTTCTGAGACCCATCTCCCATAGACACTGATGTCTGGAAACGATTTTTGCCCATAAGATTAGAGTCTAAAAGAGAAAGGCTGTGCATATGGTTCAATAGATACTTGCTGTATAAGAATGAAGCCTTGAGTTTGAACCCCCACTGCCCACATGAAAAAGCCTAGCCTGCTACCTATGTCTTGAACTCCAGAACCTGGTGGGCAGAGACTGGCAGATCCTGGGTGCTTGCTGTCCAATCGGCCTAGCGGACAGGCTGACCTGGTTCCTCCAGTGTCTGCAAGCATGCCCCTCCCCTCCAACACACATGAGTCTGGGAGGAGTGTCCAACCAGGGGGGAACAAATAAAGCACCCTGAAAGCAAAGAGAAGGTGGATTGATCCAGGCTTTGGGGGTGGAGATGAGGGTCAAGTTGGAGCACAGCATGGGACCCTCGGTCAGTGTCAGGAGGGGCTGTGGGGCTAAGGTTGTAGGAACAGCACAGAACAAAGGATCGTGGCGTAGGAGAGGCATTGGATGCCTTCTAGTTTGTGGGGGATGAGTGACGTGTGGCTGGAGTGGTCTGCACAGTCGGGGTAAGAGGCTGACTGTGAAAGCGTTTGCACAGTCTGGGAGGTGGGAACAGCTCCTGATGAAGAATGACTGGCGGTGGCTGGCGGCTGCCATCATGCAGAGAGCACAATCTGAAAGCATGTGGGAGCTGGGAAGGGAACTCTGAGGACAGATCAGGATAGGGCGAGATCAGGAGAGGTGACGCGCTGCCTGAGTCAGAACAGAGAGGAAGACTGTGGAGTGGTGAGAAGGGCAGGCGGACAGAGCGTCTGAGTTTCGTTCTGAGCGGAAACACTATGGACTAGTGCAGTAGAACCGGTTACTAGGAAGCCAGGAACTGTGTGGCACATGCCTGTAATCCTGCTATCTGGGGGGCTGTGGCAGGAGGATTGCTGCACGTTTGAGACTAGCATGGGATAGATATATGGTGGATTCCCGGCCATCCTGGATGACAGAGTAAAACCCTGGGGGTTGGGGGAGGGGGAAGGGAAAAGAAAAAGAAGCCTGCAAAATGGCTCCGTACGTGTTGCATAAGCCTAGCCTTTTAGTTCAACCTCCAGAACCCACATATAGGTGGAAGGAAAGAACCAATTCTATAGTCTTGTCCCTGAGCGCACACACAAACTGTGACACGGCCCTGCTGCCAAACACCATGCATCATGCACAACACGCACAGTGATACTTTAAAAAGAGAGGCGCACGGAGCTGGAGAGGTGGCTCAGCAGTTAAGTGGCTGTTCTTGCAGAGGTTCCAGGTTTGGTTCCCAGCACCTATACCGTGGACTGCAGGCGCCTGCTACTCCAGTTCCAGGGGATCGGATGCCCTCTGGTGGCCTCTGCATGCACTGCGTGCTGTGACGTACAGATGGGGGAGCTACTCTTGAGGAGTTGGATGTCTTTCTTCCCTCTTCTTTCCTTTCTGTCCTTCTTACTCCTCACTTCCTCCTTCCTAAGATCTAAAAGAATGCTGCTGGGGAGAAGAAGCCAGGAGTGGTGGCACACACCTTTAACCCCAGGATTCGGGAGGCAGAGGCAGGCAGAGCTCTGCGAGTTCAAGACCATAGTGAGGCCCTGCTTTTTTAAGAATTCATCCTGGCAGAGAGATGCGAAGCAGCGTTTGGGAATTCCGAGTACAGAAGCAGCACTGTGACTTGTTCAGACACACAGGCCAAACGCTACAACCTTGGGGGATTTACGAAGGAAAAGATGAGAGAACCCCAAGGAGGAGATGAGGACAGAGGTGGGATGGACAACTACCAGATGCTGGGCACCTACAGTCCCAATGTCTGGGACGCTGAACCACAAAGATGTCAAGTTCAAGGCCAGCTTGGGCTACGTAGCAAGATCCTGTCTCACAAAGAAGGGTGATGGCTGGGGAGGCGGCTCAGTGGTTAAGAACACTTTGAGTTCAAATTCTGGGTACCCATGAGAATGCCACCTGATGTGGCCACACACACCGATGACCTTCTAACTGGGGACAAGAAAATCACCTGGGCTTGGGACGCCAGCCTACAGCCTAGCTTCGGACTCAGGAGCAGACCCAGCCTCAGGGGAATAAGGGGAGTAAGAGAGTGAAGGAGGAGGACACCTGCCATCCTCTTCTGCTTCAGAGCACACACACACACACACACACACACAGGCTGTGAGCAAATGCTGGAGTCTGTGGACCCTCACTAGGAAGCTGTCATTGCAGGGGCGCGTGGTACTGAGGCGGGAATGCAGCAGGTGAGCCACACCAGGGCAGACTGGGAAAGGGGAAGGCCGGCAGAGAGCGGGTGAGATCTAGTGTGGGCGAGAGTCTGTACACCGAGAAGAAGGATGGAGGAAAAGGCTGTGAGGTGAGCGGAGAGATGGGCAGACACTTGGTTCTTTAGGTGGGTGCTGAGAGGGGGTGGGAAGGCTGACAGAGCTAAGAACCAAAGGTCCCAGCTTTGCCCCAGTGCAGGGCTGAGCAGCTGCCTGACAGACAGGAGGCCCTGGGTAAGATGTTCAGCACAGCAAAACCCCAAAGTCCTGACTAACAAGTGAGGTAAATGAGGCTAGAGATGTACCGGAGAGCATGGCAGCGAGCGTGAGCATCTCGTCCACACAGTTAAACTCGCAGGAGGCCAGCAGGGCTTTGGCCAGCTCCGGGGGCAGGGGGAACTCCGACAGGATGATTCCAAGGTCTGACAAGTCTCCATCATCATCCAGAGCAGCCAGATAGTCTAAGTCTTCCAGGGCCTGCATCAGTGCCTCTGGTGCTGGGAAGAACGCGGGGCTTCAGACATCACGAGCTCCGGCACTGAAGTCGGAGGCAGCCCGGGGTCAGGATGGGGGGCTCACCAGGCCGGTCCAGGAAGTGGCATTCTCCTGGCTCTGCGATCTGTTTCCTCTTTAGTAGCAACACCAGGGAGCTCAGATTCTCTTCACACACTTTGGGGTGGGGCAGTGGGGGAGCCTCTAGATCTAGGGTGGACTTAGGGTACAGGCGGAGGCAGGAGCCTGAAAGGAGAAGGTCTGGGGAAGTAGGTTTCTCAGAGCTTGTGTGAGATTTTTTTCTTTTCTTTTTTTTTGGTCTGAGGGCAAAGGCTCTTACCTGGTGGGAACCCCCTTGCCCGCAGCAGTCTTGCCTCTGCCTGACACTTGCTAATTGGTCTCAACACCTGGGATTCTGCCCGGATCCGAGGATTGTAAACCTGTCATCCAGCCCCCAAACAAGGCCAAGACAGATCAGAGTGGCTCACTTCTGTCTGAGGGTCCACTCCCCCATTCCTCTCACTCACACTGCGGAGTTCCAGTCCCGAGTCAATGACATGTTGGATGGAAGGAAGGGAGAAGGAGAAATCTGCCAGCCAATGAGTGACCACGATCTTCCGGACACTCACACCTGAGTCTTCATACACAGTCTGGATGGCTTGAGCGCAGCCAGGGTGAAGGGGTAGCACCCTTGGTGGAGGCCCTGGGACAGCCAACATCCCCATCTCCCTGGACAAGGATTCACAGCACAGAGAAATTTCCTGAGGAGAGGGATGTGGAATTAGGGCAGTTCTTACCTTTCTTGGGGGAGCACAGATCTTTTGGACAAACTGATGAAAACTAAGGCCCCTTTCATTATAGTTTTAGTTTGCTGTGAACTAAGCTCTGTATTATAAGGAATTTTAAAAGTGGGTATCAAATTCCTTTATTCTGAAGTCCTTGATCCCCTCACCCCCAGAAGACTTCAGCAAAGAGGAACCACTATTCTAAGATGTGTTGCCTCTGGGACAGGAAGGCAGCACAGGAATGCTTCCCATAGTCTACCTTTTCCCTCTGTTTACCTCCTCGCTGGGCAGATATACAAGCACGTCTCCTGGTGCCTCTTCCTGCTGGCACAGTTCAAGCACAGCTTGGCAGGTAGCTTCCACTAGGTCAGCAGGGACAGTGTCCTTGTAGGCAAGGGTGGGATTTCCACCAGGCTCCCTGGGTACACGCACAACAGGAGAATTGCCCCAGAAAGCTTGGAATTTTGGTTCAAGTGCTGGGTCAGTAACTACAACCACCCTGGGATCCCCTGGAAGGTTTCTCAGTCTGGTATCTCGCAGGAGCCCCTGTAGTAGATCTGAGGCCACTGACCGCTCCTGAGCCTCATCTAGTATCAGCACACTCCACGTTCCAGGGCCCCGGGTTGAGGCCACTTCCTGCAGGAATAGCCTATCCCAGCAAAACCTGTTGACATTGGTAGTGGGCAGGGAGTCAGTGTGGACACGAACCAGGTGCAAATCCAGGTATTTTCACCCCCAAGGCCTAGATTTTGATACTGATGGTCAGAAAAAGTTGTCATGGACTTCCTAAGCCCGTGGACCACCAAGTGTGACCCCACATCTCTGCTGAGGGCACTTGGTTCATGGACTATACCCTGTATCTTGCGGAGGGTGGGGAGTGAGGTCTGTATCACGTGACTCAAAGGCAAGTTAAGCGGAGGGTGTGGGAAGGTTCGAGACAGTTGGGTTTGTGGCTACTCAGTAAGGGGAATTACGCTCAGGTCAGACTGCAGATGGCCCACCTGAGCATGGTGTTGGGCCCAGTGCAGTCTTCCTGAGGGATGCTGTATCCAATCTCATGACCCAGGGTCAGGTCCATCTCATCAGCCACCCTTGAAGCCAGGCTCATGGCCGCCAGAGGGTAGGGCTGAGTAACTGTAACCTGTCCTGTCTGGAATCCTCTGGCCAGCGCAAACTCTGCACACCACTGAGGAATCTGGGGTAGGGAGAGGGAATTTGTCAAGAGGATTGGAGGACTTCAGACAGAAATGCTAATAGGAACTATGGCCAGCCTGAATCTCACCACCCACTGGGGTCAGCCTAGTACACCTTCCCTTGCTTAACTCTCCTACACCCCCCTTTCTTTACCCAGGGAAAAAAGCACATTTAACCCTGCCCCCTTTCCACTCCCAGAATCGTCCTCCACCTGGGTGCTCTTGCCAGAACCGGGCTCCCCAGACACCAGCACCACTCCAGTGGGGCTACTCTCCAAATGCTCCAAGAACAGGAACCGAGCAGCCCAGATGGGCAGGGCTCTACGCTGCTCAAGCAGCTCATAGTAGCGGGAAGAAAAGGGGAGCCCATCAAAGGGGTTCACAGCCAGTTCAGACTCCCCAGGACTTGGTTCAGACTCTTCTGCCAGCCCAGATGCCATGGTGGCTGTTCAAAGAACCTACGAAAAGCAGGGCAGCAAAACGCCTTAGATCTGGCGACTGATACCAAATTCCCAACCTCAACCCACAGGGGATAATGCCTCAGGGTCCATCCTTCCCAGCAGTATTTGTTCGCTAGAAATCAGTGCCGGGTGTTTCTAAGGGGACATCACAAGTGGACTTTTATCCTATTTGCAGTTGGGTAGTAAAGATCTGTGACTAGCACAGGGGACCAGGTAGACAGCAGGAGTTAGAAGCAGTCATCTGTGGGAAGGGCCCGAGAGGGGGAAAGTAAGAAATCTGAAGAGAGAATGGGATAGTAAGCAGGGGAACAGGGCCATTAATGATCCTGGATTCAAACCTGCCAGCAGCTCTGAGTCGTGTCAGTGTCAGGATGGCAGCCAGTTCTGGACACACCCAGCCTGGCACCACTAACCCAGACCTGCCTGGGGTACAAAGGTAAATTCCGGCTCCATCTGGAGGCTGAGCTCAAACTCCAATCCCAGAGCTTGGTTTCTTGGGGAGGAGCCTGTTGCCCCACCTTGGTTAACTTGGCTAAGAACCTATAGAAAGCAAGTTCCTGCTGCCACATTGAGCGTGTATAAACATGACCCGCCTGTGCTCATGAAATGCATTCTGGGATTTGTAGTTTTGGGAGTGACAACTTCCAAACACAACTGAGCTGGGATCCTGGTGTCTTCAGTTTCTTATAATTTCACAGTTCCTTCCATACTGACCATCCTCACCCATAGTATATTCTTCAACCCAGGAAAAGAAACCTGCTCAAGGGGCTTTTGGAACCCAGAGAGGCAACAGAGACCTTGAGTGAAAACCCTGAATTTAATGTGAGATTGGGGGAGCCCCATCCCTCCCGTTTTACCACCCACTCATCCGGCCTGTTGTTAGCTGGGTGAGGGCTGCCCCCAGTCTCCGTCCTGCGGCTCTGGGTACCATCCTGTTCCTTTGGGCTCATTCAGCCTCCTGGGCCTGTCTCTCTCTGAATCTCCTGTAGGACACGAGGAGAGAGTGTATAGGCTTTGTCATATCAGCTTCATCGGGCCTTTCTTCAACTTGTTCCTTCCTACATTTAGTCCTCTAACCCTCTCACCTTCTTGCATATTCATACAGTGCCTGCTTGCGCTCCTGCAGGCTCTCCTGACGGGCCCAGGAAGACTTGGCAAATGTTAGGGCTGTGGGCTGAGGGGTCACCAAGCCAGAGCTGGGGAACTGAGGTGATCACAATGTCAGAGTGCTTGCGAAGTCATCATCATTAAACACCCATCGAATGCCTACTTTGCAAGAGAGGCATTGTGCTAGGTCTCAACATCGAAAAGAGAAGTCAGGGAGAGGGAGCACAGAGACTGCCCAGACCTGCCCTTAAGTCTTGGCCTTGACTATTCCTGTGTCTCACCTTTGGGGCAGAGGCTGTGGGCAGGGACTGAGATCCCTCAGTGACATCTTCAGGCATGAAAGCCACAGCCCCCTCAAGCAGATTTGTGATGGTCAAGTCTACACACCCAGTCCTGGCTGGGAAGAGAGGGGTAGTGTCCATTTCCTGTCCCCTTCTCTGCCGAGACCCAGTGTCCTGGCCATGAAGCTACCCTTTCCCATACCCAGGTCTCCCTGGATGACATTCAGTGGCACATGGGGCAAAACCTCCTTGACTCTTTGAGCGAGAGTGGTCAGTTGCACGTCGGAAGGGCTGGGAGGAGAAGGAAAAGAAGACTGCACTGTTTAAAAGAAAAAAAAAATTAGGTGAGTAGATTACTAAAAGAGAGGCAGACACACGCAAGACAGTAAAACCACCACATGGAGCAATCGTCTCTGTGCACACACCTGACTGGGGGCGAAACCTGGGGTGTCTTTGTCGTTTCATGTGCTCTGCTTTGTCTGCTGGAGTGAGCCGTGTCCCTATCTGGCCCAACTCTTTGGCCACCAGCTAGGGAGAATTGGAAGTTGTAACTGCAGCCTCTTCAGGCCGCCCTCTCCTTCTCCCTCGGAGCGGCCCCACCCCCACCATACCCATGTTCACCACCACCTGTTGTACTCGGAGCGCAAACTCCTCACTTTCTTCCCCCAGCTGTCGATGAATGGGACGAAGCCACCTACAAAAACCAGAGCCCTGCCCTGTTAAGGCGCCTGGAGCCAAGCGCCTTGCCTTTCCCCCATTTATCTTGGAACAGAGGTGGTGAGAGTTGGGAGAAGGCAGCTAAGTGTTGCTTCTGTGTTAGAACTTTGACACTGACAAACCACAGGCAGACAGGGTACTTCCTTGACCTTGAGGTGAACATCTTCCCAGCCACCAAAAACTGAGGACAGTTAGTACCTTACTTGATACACCGTGAAAGGGACGAAAAGTGACCACAGCAGTTCTGAGACCCAAGAGGCATCTGACACCGTCTGAAGGGAGGGCATGAAGTGAGGTCTAAGCCAGGGCCACAGGTATGAAACTTCCCTTCCAAACCCCAGAGTACTCCATGTCCAACGTGCACTCACCACAGAGACCAGGGGTCTCTGAACTTGCAGGGTAAGAGGTTGTACCACATCCTGGATAGAAAATGGCCACGAACTGAGAGAGAGAGAGAGAGAGAGAGTAGTATGGGAGTTCAGCCCAGCCCAGCCAACCACTTACACCTGACTTAAACTAGTTAACAGTCCAATGACATAACCAGATCACCGAGGAATTAAGAATTTTGAAGGCAGTGCTAAAAGTGGCCAGACAGGAAACGAACTAGGGCAAGCTCACCCAGGAGCTTGGCAACCCGCTCAACTGGAGCCAGATACTTGTGCTTACCCACCTGAAACGCAGGAGCCCTTCTCGGCCATTGGTGGCTTCTTCCTCGGGGAAGAGCAGCAAAGGTGTGGGTGGAAGCCTCGTGGAAGCACAGAATTTCTTGAGTGACTCTACCAACTCCACCCGCCTATCCATCTCCATGAAGCCCCGTGACCAACACACAAAGCTGGGGGGGCTATTGAGTAGAGGCTGAGAGCAGGGAGGAAAAAGCATAAAGAAAAGAATGGAAGGAAATGTCAAAAAGAAAGAAAGAAAGAAAAAAGAGAGGGAAAGGGAAAAAGTAACACGTGGGGGTGGCATTTATGGGGCTGGGGGAAAGGCTCGGTATTACCCAAGTGAAGCCCCAATGAGCCTTGAGCTTGGGCCTAGGGAGCCACCCGGTGGCGCTCTCGGCCTCGCCCCCCACTCACGGTGCTACAGGTGGTGAGTAGGTTGACTATGTTGTGATCAAAAGGTGTGACATGGTTGGAAATAAGGACCCTGACGCGGTGATCCCGGAGTCCGGAGTCCTCCTGTCGGGCCACGAGCCCCAGTACCGCACACATGGTTCGTACCACGAACCTGGGGACACAGGCGGCGGTGACTGTGCGGTCTTGAGCCAGGCCCAGCCCAGAAGCTGCCCCGGCGCCGCAGTCCGCACCTGCGGAGGACGCTGTCAGGAAGAGCACAGCTGACCAGGAAGACGTGGAGCCCGAGGAAGAGTCGCAGAACCAGGAGGCAGAGGCCGACCGGCGCGTAGAGCAGTAGCGCGAGCAGCAGGAAGCCGTCACTCGGGAGCCTGTGGCGAGAGGCGACGTGATCAGGCGCCGAAGCCGACAGGACGCGCTGACCGGTCTCTTCCCTCCGCAGCGCTTACCGGTGCGAGTCAAAGAGCCGCTCCGGCCCCGGAGCTGGGGGAGGTTCCATCGCAGCCGCTTCAGGAAAGCGGGGCCGCTGTCGCCGCCATCTTCGCAGAGCCGCGGGGGCTCCTGGGAAGGCGGAGTCTTCGGGCATCCGCGGGGTGCGCCGCAACCCGAGGCCCGGAGGCGCCCCGGAAGGGCTAGCGTTCCCAGCATGCCTCGCGGCCCGAGGGAATGTGTGTGCTTGTGTGTGTTGTGTGTGCACGTAAGCGTGAGAGAGCGGGTCCTGAAGGGACTACATTTCCCGGCATGCACTGAACGGATACCGGCGTGCCTTGCTTCTCCTAGAAGGCTTTCTGGGTTCTAGAGGACCGCCCTCTTAGTAGGGCGGGCGAGGAGAGCCGAGGCGGAGCTGATGGCTGCGCTGAAGGCGGGGCGGGCTGCAAACTGGAGCCTTCGGGCATGGCGGGCTTTGGGGGGCATCTTCTGGAGGAACGGCCCCCTGTTAGCCCCTGACCTCCGGGCCCTGCTGACGTCAGGAACTCCTGACCCTCAGCTCCGGATGACTTGTGGGCTCCCCAGTCTCCCGGCCCGGGTGCCTGTGGGGGTCCTTGCATCACGGGCAAATCTGACGTCTGGGGCCCCGGATCTCTGGGCACGACTGACTGAGGGGACTCCAGGCTCCAGTGACCAGGAGGACTGCAGGCGCCCTGGAAACCGTCGGCGCGAATGGCTGGCCGTGGCGGTGGGCGCAGGGGGTGCAGTGCTGCTGCTGTTGTGGGGTTGGGGGCGGGGTCTTTCCACGGTGCTCGCTGCTGTTCCTGCTCCGCCACCCACCTCTCCCCGGAGCCAGTACAATTTCATCGCAGATGTGGTGGAGAAGACAGCCCCTGCTGTGGTCTATATCGAGATCCTTGGCCGGTAATGGTGAAGTTGAGGAGGTGTTGAAACCAACTGCTGTAAAGGCAAGAGAGCAGGATAGGGTGGAAGCTGCAGTGTAATCGGTGCTTTTCCCATCCTAGGCACCCTTTCTCTGGCCGTGAAGTCCCCATCTCAAACGGTTCCGGATTCGTAGTGGCTTCAGATGGGCTCATCGTTACCAACGCCCACGTGGTGGCTGATCGGCGCCGAGTGCGAGTGAGGTTGCCTAGCGGAGACACTTATGAGGCCATGGTCACAGCTGTGGATCCCGTAGCAGACATTGCCACGTTGAGGATTCAAACCAAGGTGGGGATGGAGTAGGCCAGTTCTGATGTCAGCTGTTTACTTGCTCCCTGCTTAAAATGACCAGTTTTGGTGTACTCATTTCCCTTAAGGAGCCTCTTCCCACACTGCCCCTCGGCCGCTCTGCTGATGTCCGGCAAGGGGAGTTTGTTGTTGCCATGGGAAGTCCCTTCGCACTGCAGAACACGATCACATCCGGCATTGTCAGCTCCGCTCAGCGACCAGCCAGGGACCTGGGACTCCCTCAAACCAACGTGGAATACATTCAGACCGATGCAGCTATTGATGTGCGTCTTGATATGAGGGAAATTAGGTGCTAGGTTGGAATTGGGGAGAACAGCTGTCGGTCATGAGCACCAGCTGACACGTGGTGACTGGGCCTAGAGCAGAGGTTGGGCTGCAAAACTCTAGTTCATGTGCTAGAAATGGAATTCGAAGAATTTCCCTAACCCTGTTTATGACCGAAGTCATAAAATTCCCAGAGGCATGAGATTTCAGATCTTTTTGATGTTTTCTTTCATTTTATCTCACAGTTTGGAAATTCTGGTGGTCCCCTGGTTAACCTGGTGAGTGCCCATGTTCTTCTAAGAATCCATGCCCCAGGTCTGTGGAAAGTGTGGGTTTTCCTCTGATTCAGGGAGTTCAAGTCTCTAGTCTCTTGTTCCTCTCCTCATATCCAGACAGACAGACAGACCCCTGTCCCCAACTCCTTGCTACTCTTGTTCAGGTGTCCCCCATCCTCTGCCATCTGTGTGGGCTAGGGGACAAGGGGCTGTGTCCCTGCAGGATGGGGAGGTGATTGGAGTGAACACCATGAAGGTGACAGCTGGGATCTCCTTTGCCATTCCTTCTGACCGCCTTAGGGAGTTTCTGCATCGCGGGGAAAAGAAAAGTGAGCCTGCCTTACAGGGAAAGGGATTGGGTCACGGTGTAGTGGGGGTCTCCTGGTAGGAGGTGAGGGAAGAATGCACCTGGTGGGCTCATTTGTCCTTTTTTACAGATTCCTGGTTTGGGACCAGTGGGTCCCAGCGCCGCTACATAGGAGTGATGATGTTGACTCTGACCCCCAGGTGTGTTAGGGGTCATGAAATACACACACACACACACACACACACACACACATATAGGTTCTCAGTGGTGTACACCCCTCTTCTCTTACTGGCTTTTTATCTAAGATAAGCTGTTGTCTGCTGTTACAAGAGCTGTCCCCTCTCATAACCTCACCTGCTGCATCTTGTACCTTTCAGTAGATTGAGCACATCTGGTTATTGCAGAGCTAGCTCTATTGACCTAGTGCTGAAGGACCATTTCCACCCATCTCTATCTTCCTAGTTATCCTTCTAGACAGCTCGTCCTTTCATCAGAACGTCTTTGTGTCTTAACCTCTTATTCCATCCAGTGTAGGCTCAGCTTAAGTTCTACCCCTTCCTCATCGCAGAATTTCAGAATGACAGGAGTGAAGTTGATTTAACACCATGTAGTATCTTTTGAAATTAGCCATCTTTTATGTGTATAAAACTTCCCCACTTCCTAAGCTCCAGAAGGCAGAAAGTGAACTGTCTCGATGGGAGAGGGCTTGAGTGTGGCTAACAGTGCTCTGTGCCCTTTCAGCATCCTTGCTGAACTACAGCTCCGAGAGCCCAGCTTTCCTGATGTTCAGCACGGTGTCCTCATTCATAAAGTTATCCTGGGCTCCCCTGCACACAGGTGATGGGGAGCCTGCTCTGTGGTGGGGTGGGATGGGGTAGGGTAGGGTGGTGTGGAGTGGGGTGGGGTGCTATGGGGTGAGGTAGGGTGGTGTGAGGGGGGTGGGGTAGATGTGTCCTTGAACTCAGCCTTCTACTCCTTCCTTGCCCTTGTCTGTCCTCCACAGGGCTGGTCTGCGGCCTGCTGATGTGATCTTGGCCATTGGGGAGAAATTGGTACGGAATGCTGAAGATGTGTATGAGGCTGTTCGAACCCAATCACAGCTGGCGGTGCGGATCCGGCGTGGATCAGAAACACTGACCTTATACGTGACCCCCGAGGTCACAGAATGACTGGACTGGCGAGAGTTTGAAGCTCTTGCTCGAATTTCCTCCTTGCTTTCCTAGCGTAGGTTCTGAGCACGTGTGGGTGGAGGAGGAGTCAACGGACCTATGGAGGGCAGGTCCCTCTAACTACTGTACCAGGCCTGGGCTCCGAAGAACACATTTTATATAAAATAAAATTATACCTAGCAACATGTTACAGTCAAAAATGGGGGGCTGGATCTTTTCCCCCACCAAATGGCTGGAGGTAACGCGGTACTTAGGAGAACTTAGAGCTCTGGGAGCTGACCCTCTTGACCTCCCCTATTCAAGGGAAGGAGCTGCCATCCTCGTGGGGCAGTTCTTTGTGGTGTGTTCTGTCTGTTGCTGGGTCTGCTGGCTGATTCTCCATGCTTGGCCAAAGGTAGCGACAGCTGACCCAGTAAGGGAGGCACCAACTTCTGTTCAACAGTTCGTCCTTGTAGCGCACAGGTGGTGGAGTGTAGTGCGCCTGCCGACATCAGGGGTTCTTGTGGTAAGCTCCTGAGGTAATGACAGCCTCAGACCCCTGCCATTGGGGGCCAGTGGTGGTTTGCAGAGAGGGCAGTAGTGTCTTAGACGATCTGGTTACTGGTCTGGCCAGGGTAGCGTTCAAACCTCCTGTTGGCTTCTTCACTGAAGGCATCACCTGCAGAGCAGACAGGCACCGTGAGGAGCTGTCCCTGCACAGAGGCAAGAACACACTACCTCATGGGCAATGGTAACGGGGTGGAGCCCTCCCTCCTGCCCCGCATTCACCCTTCTCGCCACCCACCGATGTGGCAGTTGTGCACCCAGATGCGGTGCCCGTCATATTTGCAATTACACTTCATTGCATTGTTGGTGAAGTCACTCTCTGCCACCTCAAAGTTCGGGTTGATAACCACCTGTGGGTGACGAGGAACGCTGTTGTGACCCCACCGCACCCCTACAGGTCAAAGGCGTCTTCATCGCCCACCCCAAACCCCAGCATCTGAAAGCCCAGGCAGGTGCCAGACACCTGAAGGATGTAGTTTCCCGGCTTCACATCTGTGATGTCGATCCACTGACAGTCGATGTCATGCCTGTAGAGATCCCAGCACCCCACGGTGATGCCCTGCTCTCCAAAGTTGGCGCACTCGTACCTCTTGGAGACATCTGAAGGGAGTGTTGTATGTCAGCGAAGGGCAAAGCTGTGCCTGGGTCTAAGTCCACTCTGGCCCCGACTCACCCTCCTGACACTCAGTGTCTTCTAGACAGAAACTAGCTTTGTGGCCCTCAGCCACCTTGGTGCCGTTGGGGGTCAGGATATCATAATGAGTGAAGATGTCCATACTGTGGTAATGCCTGTGGGAAAGGGAGCTTGTGATTCTTCCCCGGATTTCAGCAGGCTCGGCACACACCCCTGCAGCCTTGCCTCCTTCTCTGCCCCCCTCCCTGCCCTCTCACCCGTGACACTCATGCCACACCCAGGAGTGTCGCCCAGCCTTGGGCCTAAAGTCGGCTCTTCCTAGGTTATGGATCTGGGAAGAGAATCGGAGCAGACGCCGGTGGCCGTAGGGCCAGTTGGCCGAGCGGGCGGAGCTGGCCAGGCAATTCTCTTCGGCAGCACAGTACAGCATGTGCAATGGCCGGTCCTCGATATAAGCCGTCTCCTGTACCAGTGCTGAGTGCAGCAGCAGATCAGAAGCAGCTGCGTGAGACAGGGGGATGGTTACCACCGAGGGTGCTTCCGTCTCCTCAGGGGGACAGGTTCCCTCATGGCAGATCACAGCACGGGCCCCTCCCAACGAGCTTCTCTGGCTTGTCCTACTCACTCTCAGAGCAGATGACTCCCGCCGTGAAGCGGGTTCCTGGCCTCTTGCAGGTGACGTGGGCGCTGTGGTGGGCACATTGGTTCAGGGACAGCTCAGACCCTGTGCAACGTACTCCGCTCATTACCACCTCAGTTACATTCCCTGAGTCCCAGTACCAGGTCTCCTGAGGATGTAGGCAGGTGTTTCCGTGAGGCCATAGGTTCCGGTTTCCAGGGTCAAGAGACCTGTTTCCACAGTCCTTACCCAAGACACAGACTTTGGTGACAACAGCTTTGTCTTCCTCTTCTCCCTACTTACCTGCAGGCCGTGGTTGGCATAGCCGAGACCGAGTTGTCTACAGGCCACCATGGCCTCCAGTGTTCCCCAGTCATCCCCACAGATGAGGCCCCAGCGTAGATGCCCAGGCGCCCCTATTTGCACCTCGACTCGCCCTTCATATCGGCTGCGGCCCCCACTGAGTCGGATCTGTATAGAGGGGAAGTGCAGGGGGATTGTGGGGGTGGCAGTCTAGGGCAGGGAGCAGGGACAGAGAGTGGGCTCACAAATGGCAGGGTTGTGTGGGAGCTGAGGGGTGTCCCAGCCTGGGTAGAAAGACCTCCAGTAGAACGCGTGACTGACCTTGGTCTCCACCCCCGTGTAGGGGAGGTTGCACCGGACACCAGCATCCTGGCCATGGGAGCAGTCCTCAGCCGTGATGTTCTTGGACAGGCATTTCCAAAGGGAGGGTTCCTGGCCAGAGCACCGGACTTCACTCAGGTGGATAGCGCCCATGCCTAGAGGCGGAAGTCAAAGCTGAGGAGGTTGTAATTAGACCGTAGTGCAGAGGACTCCGTGCCTTCCCCAAGGAATGTACCCCTAGAAGTGTGAATATCCTCTCCCCTCACCCTGCCCCATGCGGGCGCCACTCAGGGCCTCTCGGGCAGTGCCAAAGCCCAGCTCTCGACACACCACGCTGGCTGCCTGCAGATCCCACTTCCGGTCGCAGACTGTTCCCCATGTGCCAGCCTTCAGGACTTCCACTCGGCCTTCTCCCGGGTGAGCACCACCCTTTAGACGCACGCGGGCCTGTAGAAGAAAGACATAGCCAACGAGGTGGGTGGGAACCTTGGTTTGGGGAGACCAGGGAGCCCAATGAGGTTTTTGTGACAGTGGGTGGCATCAGGTCTACTGGGTGGTTCCAGGTCTTCAAAGGTCAAGGCCGCGCTTAGTAAGTAGAGGCCAAGCTAGGGAGTTCCCACCCTAGATGGGGAAAGGTCACATTCACTGTCTTGGGCTGGAGTGTGTAGCTGAATAGGAAGTTTGCCTCTGTGTGTGTGTGTGTGTGTGTGTGTGTGTGTTCCTTGTCTTACCTCTCCTTGAGGCTTAGAGTGCTGCTGCTTCTTCTGACCAGCGGAGGTGGCGTAAAGAGGACCCAGCATACAGCTCACCACAGCAGGGCTTCCCCCAGAGCACCTGCCGGTGTCATTGGCACGATAGAACTCCAGAGAGCAAAGGGAGAGGTGGGCTTCTGTGCCCACACATGCCACGCTGTGCAGACCAAAGGAGTGCTGCTTCTTCTGGGCCAGCATCCTATGGGGACAGGAGTGGGGTGCAGTCCTAAGCCCCCTGCCCTGAGAGCCATTTGCCACATCACCTCCTTGCCACCCTCCAACCTCTCATGGCCTCTTATCCCTTTTCTCCCCTGCTGTGTTTTTCTTGTCAGGAGACAGGATTGTCTAGTGTGTAGTATGAAAGAGCGTTGCCTGCCCAGTCAGGGTCCTTTGGAGACCTGCAAACAGAACCCCAAGGGAAGGGTGGCCAGGTTTCATAGCAACCTTGTTCTTGTTTGTTTGGTTGGTTGGTTTTGTATTTTGAGACAGTGTTTCTCTGTAGCCCTGGCTGTCCTAGAATCCTAGGCTGTCCATAGAGCAGGTTGGCCTTGAACTCACAGAGCTCTGCCTGCCCCACCTTCTCTTGGAGTGCTGGGATTAAAGGCAGACACCACCACCTTACAGCTCCAACCTTGTTCTTAATGACATAAAGGCAGGCTGAGGCCATTTAGGTCATTAAGGGACCAAGGCAGCCATGCAAATCTAACAGGAAGCCCAAATCCAATGGGAAGAGGTGGTTAGAAGGAGGGGCTGGCACCAAACTGGCCTGAACAGCCAGCGAGCAGGCCCTTCTATCATGCTGTGACTGAACAAGCCACATAGATGAGCTAGGATGCAAATTCCTGAGGAAGTCTTCATTTAAATGGCTTCTCAGAGGCCAGAGGGGCTTCCAGGTGAGAAGCCCTGTGGTACTTTGACAGCCAGCCACGGCAGAAATAGACTGGAAGAACTGGCGCTGACTCTCTGGAATGAAAAGAAATGCAAAACGGACGAAAGTTGGAGGGACTACGTGGTTAACGAGGGAAGGTAGCTATGGACATCCCAAAGGTAAGCACGGGTGTCTTAACGAGGTATTCATGCCTGTGCAATTTCAACGGACCATTGTCCCACAGCCAGCTGCGCAGAAAATAGGACAAAGCTGGACCTGTTAACCTTGTAGAGATGCCTGAGAGAGGAGGGAACTTGTAGATACTATCAGAACAAGAGCTTGCAGCTAGATGATTGGGAGGGAGAACTCTTCCCAGAAAGGCTGGGTGGAGCTCGGGGAAAGCAGAGGGTTATATGGGCAGAGTAGGTCCAAGAGGCTGATTTATTGCAGTCTGGTGTCCTATCCCTGACATGAGAGAAAAGAAGGAATGTAACAATTTTAAGCCAGGAAGACAGGAGGAGAAGTTATTTATAAACAGAACAGACAAAGGACTGGACCAAGGTAGCCCACGCCTTTAATCCCAACACTCCAGAGTCAGAGGCAGGTGGATCTCTGAGTTCAAAGCAAGCCTGGTCTGCATAGTGAGTTCCAGGACAAGCTGGGGCTACACAGAGAAACCCTGTCTCAGGAAACACACACAAAACAAAACACATGCAAAGCGGGTGAAGGAGGCTGGAGACTTCACAGAATGAGAGTATCTGGAAGCTGAGGGTAAGCAGATCCCAAACACCAAAGACCAGGTTCTGTTTGGCTGAAAAATCAAAGTCAAGCCACCACAGGAAAAGATATCTAACTTCCTTCTCTCTTAGCCTCTCCTTATAACCACTAAAAACAGCAGTGCATGTTGGGCATATTTGTGTTGGGCAAAGATGACCTCAGCCAAAGAGGATTACGAGAACTTTCACTCATCAAATTCTGACCTGACAGCTACCAGGGACAGAAGTTCACTCGTGAGGCATACCATGGGGTTGCTGGGGAAACCTGGAGCTTGCTGAGGGCAGAGAGGATGATGGAAAAGATACCTTCTCCTGGCCTCCATCACAAGTTGTCAGGGAGCTTCCGGTGGTGCTGCCTGCCTTTTTAAGACAAGTTAGATGGAAGGGTTGGAAGTCTCTTATTCCCTTGAATTTCGAGGGACCCCGGGAAGAAAATATGCAGCTGGATGCCCAGTAGGCAGCCAGGTGGGGGGCTGTGCTGCTTAAGCTTTTCCTAAAAAAAAGTTCCATAGGCTACCCTCCCCACCAGGTAAGCTGGAAAAGTTTGCTTAAAAAAAAAAAAAAAAAACTTTAATAATGTATATATGCGTGTGTCAGAGTGTCAGTAGGGTAGAGTTGCCTAATGTGGGTGCTGGGACTTGAACTCAGGCCCCCTGCAAGAGCAGTTGACACACTTAACCATCGATCCCAAGTGGGATCCATAGGCCATTTCTCCAGCCCCTAGTAATATTTACTTAAAAAAAAATAGGACTTAGAAGCACTCATCAGATAAATCAGGATGGGAACAGTGATCTCTTGGGCACTTGCAGGGAAGGCAGGTACAGGACAGAGCGCTGGATCGATTACTGGAGTTCACGGAGGGAAGACAAGCATACAGGCAAGAACCAAAGTCCGTGACTAACACAGTCCCCAGGGACTCACAGCACAGTGCATTACTTCCCGCATCTGGAAGGATCTGGAAAGTGTTTGTCATAGCTGCCAGTCTACCTGTCATCAACTCCACCAGTCCAACAGGCCTGTCCTGCATGCTTTCCTGATGGAGCTGCCCCTGCCCCTGCCCTGCCCTGCCCTGCCCCTGCCCCTGCCCCTGCTTCCTCTCTACCTCCATCCAACCCCAACCTCATTTACCTCTTGCTTGGCCCTCTGCCCACTTGGGGCTTGTGTTTGACTTTAAACTTGTTGGTTGTTCTGCAAAAGGGAGAAAGGTGTTGGTAGAGGCCGTCACTGAGCAAAGCTTTCTGCTTGCAGGCAAAGACTGCTGAATGCCAAGGGCATACACTCAGCAACTCCTGATGCTCACCGGAATCAGTGCCACTAAAGGCGAATCTAATTATGGAAATCCAGGTGAGGGGGAGGAGAGGAGGTCGGCAGAGGGTCAATGGAGGAGAGAGTGGAATTGTTCCTGGACCAAGGGAGTTGTGCTGAGAGGGGATGGGGGCTGGGAGGAGGAGAGATGCAAGGGCTGAGGCTGCAGTGTCTCCTCAGCTGTTCCTACATAACTTCCTCCTCAAAGTCCCTAAGATCAGAGCTCACCCATTTCCATGCTAGCTTCCCATCCTCCCCTGGGAGCAGCCACTCTCCAACTACATTCCTAACCCACAGGCTCGGGTTCCGGGATGGACGTGGATAGGTGTCTATCCATCCATCCACCTCCTGAGGCCTCAAGGACTGACAGGAGGTCCCTGGGGCTCTTGCCCCTTTACCTTCCAGGGAACTTGGGGTGTCGGGCTGAGGCTTTGGCCGCTCGCTTCCTCAACTTTCTGTGAGAGTAAGACAAGATCAAGTCAGGACTGGTGTTGAACTAAGTGGGAAAGGCCAGTGCAGCCAGAACCAGGGGCAAGATTCCTAAGAGAGCTGCCAAGAGTATAGAGTATGTGGTCATCAGCTACTCCAAAGGCTCCACTGTTCCCGGCAGCACAGGAACAGGTGAGTGAGCCTCCGGGAAGGACTCAGAGCAGTGCCCTGGAAATTCAATCAAGAAGGATGAGGGATGAGGGCCGCTGGCTCTGCAGGTTGGTGGAAAACCTCAGGAGAGGGCAGAGGAGGGGCCATTGGGATCTGGAGTCAGGGAAGCAGCTTGGATCAGGCCCAGGGAGGCTGACACCGTCTCTTTCACTCTTTGCGTGTGTGCCTCTTGGGTGATCTCTCTAAGGAATACCCTGGCACTGTCTAGACCTGAGACTACTGGACCAGGGACTGAGAGTATATCTGAGGACATTAGCTTGGACATTTGACCGGGAGTTCCAATCCCATAGGCCTGGTCAGTCACAAGCTGAGCTCATCTCCCAAGCACGCATGCAGGGAAGTAAATTATTGCCTTTTTTCATCCTCCAAGGGGCTCCTAAGTCTGTTTCTCCCCATTGTCCATTGGGGTTTGAAGACTTTAATTATGGCTACTCTGTCCTGCCCAACACTTTGTATGCTTCTCTTGGGGGCAGGGTTGAGACAGGGTTGATTACATAGCCCTGGCAGGCCTTGAACCCGTGGTGATTCTTCTGCCTTGCACCACGAATACTGGGGCACAAGATACACTCTGTATCGAGGCTGGCCTTGAACTTATAGATCTGCCTGCCTCTGCTTCCCCAGTGCTGGAATTAAAGGCTGCACTACCACCACCTGACAGGTCTGCATCTTAGAAAGAGGTTTGTGGCGTCCCTGTTGAGCCCTTGGCTACTGTTTCTTTGTCCATGTCCCTGCCCTCCCATTTCTTTTGAATACTCATGCATTTTGATGTAATGTATTGTGTGAAAGTGCACTAAGATTTTATACGTGCACTTTTAAATTTATTTACTGTCTTTCCCGGAGCGTTGTCCAAACTTGTAATTCTCTTGCCCGAGCCTCCCAAGTGTTGGGATTATAAGCCAAAGCGGTCACCAGCCACGGCTTTTCTTGTTTTTGTAAATTTGGTTTTTTGTGGTGGGCGTTTTGCTTGTATGCAGGGCGCACGAGGAGGTCAGAAGAGGGAATCAGAGTTCCAGAAATGGAGTCACAGACGGTGGTGAACCACCATGTGGGTGCTGGAACTTTTACCCTGTGTAGTCTGGAAGAGCAGCCAGTACTCCTAACTGCTGGATAATCCCTCCATCACTGTGAGTTTTCTTTTTGAGGCAGGTAGTCCTCAATTATGTAGTCCTGGCAGACCTCAACTTCAACATGAATCCAAGGATGACATTGAAGGCATGTGCTGCAGGCCCGGCTTTTACTTGTTTTAAAAGTTATTTGTTCCATTAATTATTTAAAAGTTTACATTCCCTTATTTGTGTGTGTGTGTAAGTGGGTAGAACGTATGTGTATCCATGGGAGCCAGAATAGACCACTTTATTTCCTGGAGCTGAGTTACAGGTGATCGTGAGACCTGACGTGAGGACTGAGAACTAAGCTCAAGTCCTCAGAACAGCAAGCACTTTAACCAACGAGCCATGCTCCAGCCCCGTAATTATCTCATTTATGAAAACCCATCCCGGGGTTGGGGATTTAGCTCAGGGGTAGAGCGCTTGCCTAGCAAGCTTAAGGCCCTGGGTTTGGTCCTCAGCTCCAAGAGGGGAGAAAAAAGACAAAATAATGAAAAACCCATCTGATAAAACAGGGAGCCTTGGCCTGATCACATCATCCCACAGACCTCTTCATCGAACTGCCCTCCCCCCACCCTCCACTCCGGAGACAGGGTCTCCAAGTCGGTCTGTAATTCCAGATCCTCATGCCTTAGGCTCCAGTCTTCTGGACTTGTGGGTGAATACCGCCATGTCTAGCTTCACAGAACACCTTACTGTCACTTGACATGGTAGCGCACACCTTTAATCCTAGCACTTAAGGGGCAGAAGTACATAGATGTCTGATCTGAGGCCAGTCTGGTCTATATAGTGAGTTTCAGGACAGCCATGTAAAGAGACCCTGTCCCTCCCCAAACAAATCAACCAACCAACAAACCAACCAACTAGCCACTTCGCTGTCTTTCCCCATCGCCTTTATTAGAAAGGTCTAGCGGGTCTGTAACCACAGCCTGTGGATCTGAAATCTGGTGCCTGCCTACATCCACCATCATTTAGCATCTTTGTGCTCTCCACGCTTGTGTGTGGGTCAGTCAGGATGTTCCACACGACGTGCATGAGAGAGTGGAGCACCCGAGGCTGAGGCATTGGGATTATCCTTTTGAGCTGCTACATAGGGGGAGTGTCTTCTCTAAAGAAGTGTCTTCTTAAGTACTGAAACTCTCAGTTTCTTTACCCACACAAGAGCAGTGAGGAGTTTGAATGCCTATATATTTTCCTTCTATAGCTTCCGTGTGTTCTACAACACCAAAACAAGTTTAAAATTATAAATATGAAGGTGGGCACGGTGGTGCACTCCTGTAATTAATTTGATAAAATGTTTGGTGGCTTTATCTCTCTCTCACACATGTCATATATATATATATATATATTAAAGAAGCAAAGAGCAAAGCAGTCAAAGCTAAGGGATAGCAAGATGGCTTAGTAGGTAAAAGCTCTCACTATTGAAACCTGGGAACTTGAGTTTGATCCCAGGAATTCAGCATGGAAGGAGATAACCGTCTTGTGAAAGTTATTCTTTGACCTCCCCCCACACTAGCACACAACACAGCACACAAACACATGATAATAAACAAGATAAAACAATTCCTAGTTGGGCTGGAGAGATGGTTCAGTGGTTAGAGCACTGACTGTTCTTCCAGAGGTCCTGAGTTCAAATCCCAGCAACCACATGGTGGCTCACAGCCATCTGTAATGGGATCTGATGCCCTCTTCTGGTGTGTCTGAAGAGAGCTACAGTGTACTTATATATAATAAATAAATCTTAAAAAAAACAATTCCTAGTCAAATTAATGGTTAGTAGTGTGATTAAATGCCACCCTCAGCTGGGCGTACAGATGTAGACCCAAGTTCCCAGACTTGGAAGTGGAGGCAGAAGGACCAGAGGTTTAGGGATAGCCCTTATTTTCTGGTTGTCCCTTGGTCCCCAGAGGAAAAATGATTGTGCTTAGTGTGGAATCACCAAAAGCCTGCAATAGAAGGGGCACACAGTGGGGCATCAAATAAATGTTGGATGAGTGACTCTCTAGACCTTGTCTTTTCCAGTCTCCTCCTGAAAAAGCTTGGGTTCAGTCCTCCAAGTGTCTATAGCCTGGTGTGGGTTCTGAAAGACAAAGCCTGAGCCCAGTGCGAGGAACTCAGCCAGAGACAATGCCAGCACAGCCACACACCGCACACAGCGTTGTAAAACACTGTCCATCTGCAGGCGACTCAGCTGTGATCCTCAGGGCTGAAGGGACCACAGTAAAGAAAAATCCCAGCAAATAAGGAAATGAGTGGATGTTACAGAATGTATTGATTATTAGAAAGACAGAAAAAGGACGTTTTCTTACTCTACAGATAAATGCTATTTGAGAGTAAGTTGCTAAGGTAAACATATGGCAATTCTTAGAGATCTAAAATTATTGGAATATAAGATTACACTCAAACCCACAGCATTCTGTGGAGGCTTACTAGAGACAGCTGTGAATATAGTTTATCTGGATTTTAGTAAGGTTAAAAAAAACTCATAATTTCACTATAGATGAGAGAATGAAATATTGGCTACACTAGCATCATGTTCTATCCAGAGTATATTCAGGTTCAAAAGGCAGCTTTATACGTATTAGAGATAAGAGCTGAACCGGTTTTCTATCTCAGTGCAAGGAGTGTAGACGTTTTTTCAAAGACTGGCACTTCTGCAATACCCTGCCCACATCTTATGCTGTGTGCTCAATGAAAGTCATCTAACTGGCTGTTTATCTCATTTACCAGATGAGATGCTCCAAGAAGGAAGTCACTCTTTGCACAGCCTTCCCTAGGATGACTTGGAGCTGGCCAGTCTAATCTCTGAGGCCCCAGGCACAGCCTCCCAAAGACAGCCTCAGGCACCGCCCCTGACAAGAACTCTGACCTCTCAAGGCCCCAGGGCCCAGACTCCAGAAATCTGCCTGCCGACCGCTGCCGTCACTGGCGCGCACGCGCACTCCGCACCTTGCCTAGCAGGTTCAATTTATGAGTTAGAAAAGCTTTCGAGGTCACACATGGCTTTGCAGTTACCTATATTACAACAGTCTCTTTGCGTTCCCTCCTGGGCTTCCCACAGTGCCTCTCACCCTCCCCAAAGTCCGAAAACACCTTTAGTCCTCCGCACCTGTAGAAGGCCATGTTGACTCTCTTTTCTCCAGGGAAGCCCAGCATACCACAGACTACGTGGCTGTTGTGGGCGCTCCAGCCTTTGTCACACACTTGCGACCAGCCTTCAGGAAGCCTGACTTCAACCAGGCCCTCAGTCACAGGCAGGGGTCGCCTGCCCCACTCCACGGCTGGTCGGAGTCTCACTTCCTCCACTTGCAGCTGATGTTCCACCTGAGAAGGGACCAGAGGCAGGGGAAAGAATCAAAGTAGCAATACTGCGCCGCTCTGAAGGAGCCCCGATTGCGTCTGTAAAACCCAATGGTGGGAACACTGAGACAGTGCTGAGGAAGACGCCAGGCCAGCTGCCTATGTGGGGGGTGTGCCCCAGAGTGCAGCGTGTAGCAGTGGAAGAATATGCTATGCTCGAGACATAATCACAGGGTCCGAGGGCACTAAGAAAGGGAAGCTATGATAAGTCTGCCTGCAGCACGAGGCAACCTTCACAAGGTCTTAGGAAGAAGAGGAAGTAGGAAAGATACTGGAGGAGAGGGACAGGTGAACAGGAGTGAAGCTGGAGAGCTCATGCCAGGTTTAGTCAATCAATGTGAATACTTGAAATAATCGGGTTTGAGGGCTAGAACTCTTCCTGAAGACCTGAGGTTCAATTCCCAGGACCCACATGACAGCTCACAACCATCGCTAACTCCAGTTCCATGGGATCCAGTGCCCTCTTCTGGCCTCTCTTCACTAGGCATGCGCAGGGTGCACAGACACATGTGACTGCAAAACACCCATACCCATTTTTTAAAATTGGATTTTACAGTGCGGTACCTCATCTGCCTCCATCTTTCAAGTTTCCCGGAAATCTACATTATCCTATAAAGGCTTGCCTTTATAATATTTCTTCTAACCACATATGGCACCTGGCAGCCTTTTGTGTGTGTGTGTGTGTGTGTGTGTGTGTGTGTGTGTGCGCTCTCGCGCGGGTGTGCCCAAGTGTGTACTGCAGACCTCAATGACGTTGGAGTCTGAGAAACCGGGAAGGCGCTGGTCCTTGCAGATCACCCCAGCATCTTCATCATGGGTACAGTCACTGTTTCCCCAGCCCCGGGAGGCACACTCTGTCACACTTCCTTCAGTGCCCCTGCAGCTCAGATTGTCCAACCAGATTCGGCCTATGGAAAGGGAGATGAGCAAGAAGTGCTTGGGGATAGTTGACAGAGTGATGGTGACCTCATGTGACCTTGAGGCTACTCCTTCTTTGATGAGAAAAAGATGGGAAATTGACAGGGAGGGTCTGGAGGGGGAGAGGAAAGAGGGTGTAAGGTTGACGCAAGGCTAGTGGTCATCTGGGACACTGAAGAATTCATTAGGGTGAATTAAAACAAAAACAACAACAGAGAGTCAACATTTAAATTCTCACCAATATCAATAAGGGTTCATTCAGTAACAGATATAATTAAGTACCTACTATGTGCCAAATGCTTTGCCATAGTATATACACCATCATTCCTAGGCTGGAGCTGTCGGATTACTTTATATAAATATAGACTGGGGCTCCAAAAACTGATGTAGCTTGCCTAAGTCTGACCTCTCACTGAGACTCGGGAAGATTCCTTCCCTTCACCCTTCCACCTACCCTGTAGCAGTTCCTGTACACCTACGTTGCCTATTACCACAGAAACCCTATCTTTACTTTCTGGACCATATCGACCATCATTGACCACTCAAAACTGGGAGGAACCTCCTGAAAAGTATGTGTCTCAGCCAGGGATCTAGTCTAACAGGGTTTTAACCTTTCTGCCCCAGGAGGCCACATAACTCTCAGAAAGTCCTTGTGGGTCTTTATAACTTTCCTCTGCTAGGTCTTATTCAGTCCTTTGATGCTACCCAGAAAACTCTTCAGCCACGATTGTCCTTCCCGAACTGAACCCAATCATCATGTAATTGCTAAGTGAGGCTTTGCTTGTTTGTTTCAGGGCCAACCTTCTGGTTTCTTTAGTTATTCCCTCAGAAAGTGGTTTCCCCTCTGTCTCTGTCTGTCTGTCTCCACCTTCCTCCCTCCTTCCCTCCTCTCTGGAGGGCTGAGTGTAGGGAAAGCACTCCACTTCTGAGCATTTTCACTTTCTACTGTCCCTCTCAGAGCGTGCCATCTCCAAGGTGACATTTATCTCGGAGACAGACGGTAGAGCATCTGGGGACAGGGGAGGGGAGATCAACAGCAGGTCACATCCTTGTCCACCCGTCAATCCTAGTGTGGGCCCATATGGTCTGAGCACTTTCAGCCTCAGAAGATGGTGTCCCAACCCTCATACCCATTGTACTTGTTCCACACGAGTCCCTGCTTGCTGGTTTCAGCTCTGGCCTGGATCCCAACTTTGTCAGTGGTGGTATAGGACCCCTTCCAGCTAGGGGACGTCCCCAGATTACCATTGAGTCCACTGCACTTGGGTTCAGCGCTCCCCTGCACTGGGCCTTCTTTGTGCATGGAATCCTACATAGGAATCTTATAATGTGCATAGAATCTTCCTTTGCAGAAGAGAACGTAACCCCCTCCTCACTGTACATGGGGAACACTGGAGGCTCCTGGAAAGTACTGGCTAGCTTCAGGTCATATGGCCCTGAAATTCGTATGTGAGACGGCTTATTATCTGTGGATTTGCCTAATCCTATCCATTCTTGGTGTCCCATGTCTTTTTGGCTGTCCCATCATGGTGTTTTGTTCTTCTCCCTGTACTCGAGAAGAACTCAAGTACATCGCTCACCTGTCCCCGGGCCATATTTGGCGCTATGGGTCCAACCTGTGGCTTCTGTGAAGCCCAGCTCGCGGCAGAGGACATGGGCGGCCTGCAGCGTGAAGTCATCATCACAGATGGTGCCCCATTCACCGGCTCGTTGTATCTCCACGCGACCCTCATAGGGCTTTCTAGGGAAGCCAGCCAGCCGGAACCTCAGCCCCTGGCTTCCTACCTTCTTCTCTGGGTCGGTGGAAGGAGACGGAGACCCCACACCGGAGCTGTACAGAAAGTGCAGCAGCAGTAGCCGCCATGGGCAGCGATACCACACACTGACAGCCCTCATGGCAGGGAGGGCCCAAGGAGGGGGGGCACTAAGGGACAGAGAAGGAGAGACACACACACACTAAATGAGGGTAGAAACACAAGACAGGCATATCCCTAGACACCTAGATTAGGGGGCGGGGGAGGGAGACTTTCCCTTTGCAAATAACAAGACGTAGAGCTAGTTGTTCATGTCTGTCCCACTGGAACCTTCCCTGGTTTGGCCATCATTACCACCGTTACCGGCATCTCTGTGTGCTTCCATTCACGGGGTGGGTACGGGCTAGAGACCGAGAGTCTAAGGATGGTCTGGGTAAACAGAGATATTGAGAAGAGACAGAGAGGACAGCCTAGACAGGATGTGACAGGAAGGAAGACTGTGGGAATGAAGGGGGGGGGGACCAGAAAGACACAGGGGTGAGAGACGCATTGAATATGGATAGATGATTTTTAATAAAACCAAAAAAAAAAAAAAAAAGGGGAATGAGAAGCAAAAACCACCGCGCGGAGAGGGAGTAAAAGCCAAGGTGCAGGCACAGGAGAAATGACGTAAGACCCATGCAGTTAGACTCAGACAGCAGCACAGGCAAGGGGAGCGTGGGAGACCTGTCCCGGAAGATCTCAGCACTATGAATGAGAGGAGTCCTCCTGTGGAGGCAGATGTCCAGGCGCGAAGGGCTGGGGCTAAGCAGAATAAGAGCCACCCTCCCTAGCACATGGACTCCTAAATCTGCTGCAGGGTCGGGGGCTCCAGGAGACCTATGCTTCAAACTGGGCAGGGTTTGGTGTGGAGTTATTCAAACTCCCCGTAACACCTCCTTTTCTGTCACTGGGCAACCAGAAGCTAGAGCTAGCTCCTCAGCTCAGGCCTTCTCTACCCAAGGCTGAAAACAGCCCTTCACAGTAAGAGGGGCCCTGAATTGCTTCCCCCAAGTCAGACAAGACAGCTTTGTTCTGGGGGCATTTGGCTCCGAAGCCCCGGTGTTCAGCTTAGGGCCTACAAACTGCACCCCGAACCCTCCATACCCGGCAATCTGCTCAGCTCTCTCCACTTTTCTGTTTCGCTCCTTTAGCAATAATAAAACTGTCAGTTGGTTGGCTTCCCCGACTCCATCCCAAATCAGTTTTCCCCCTGGTCCACCCTCCTCTCCATCCCCAACTTCTCTTCCCACTGGCCGGCAGTAACTCCCCTACCTTCGACTAGGCAGAACTCCAGAGGCTGGAAGCAGAGTCCTGGTCCTGGAGATTACTTTCAGGACTTCTCAGAAAAAAAGTGTTCGGCCAGGGGAGACTGGACCCCCCCTTCCTCCCCCCTCTTCGTTGGTCCCTCCCACGTCCCCTAGAGCCCTCCCACATTCCGCTTTCCCCTCCATTCCGGCCAGGCCAGCTCCCTCCTCTAGATCTTCCCCCTCCCCTGTGGAGCTGGCTGCAGCCACCACCCCCTCCCACTCCTCCCGGCTCAATGAAGCTTCCTCCCCCGCACACCCCCCCCCCCCCCCGCAGGTTGGAGGCCCGGCAGCCGCGTTCAGGATGCTGGACTCGCTAACAGTTTCAGGACAGGAGGACGGGCCCCCGTGACAGCAGGAAGCTTTCCAGCCGGTAGCCGTTCCTCCACATCTCCAGCGAGACAGATTTACCAACAGTCCAGTCCAATTCTAGGGCTGGGCCATGGGAACAAGTCCCACAGAGAAAACTAATGTCCTGAGGGCCCTCTTGGTCGTTCTGGCGTTCCCGAAGTCCCTGCAGGTGATGTCATGGCCTTCACTCTGATGTCACGTTAAACATATGTCGTCACTTTCAGCTTCCACACATCCCCCGCCCCCCTCCGCCCCCCCCGCCCCCCCCCCGGCACTAGGGCCTCTGGTTGATGATCACGTCTTCCTTTAGGGGTGCCACTGTGCGTGCTCTCCCTGAGTTCTTCCTGCTGGCTCATTTTCCTCCTCCCACCCCCCCATCACCGCCGCAGGGGCCCGGGAGGGGCGGGCACGCCTCCGGCACCCTGCAGCCCCGCCCCGCCCCGCCCCCAGCCCTCGGGGCCAGGAAGCGCGGAAGAAATTGCCTGGGCCATGGAGGGGGCTTTGATGGAGGGTCCGCTTTTTCTGCAGAGTCAGCGTTTCGGGACCAAGGTAGTTTGTTTGTGGAGTGGGGGGATGGCGAAACCCCTCTGGACTAGAACTGGGTCAAAGAATCCAGAAAGAGGGAAGGGGCCGGAAGAAGGTCGGAACGGCGCGGGGGCAATTGTAGAGCCTCAAGATGTTCCCTTGAAAGTCTCGGGCTGTGCCCTCCTTGGCGTGGAGTTGGGATGGCATTATCTTTGGGAAAGTAGCCCAGCCTGGGAAGCCCGAGACTCAGATCGGCCTGCGTGGGTGTCTTCTTCCTTGTGGGGCGCGTGCTGCCGCGCACTCCCGAGTCTTTCGTTCTTTCCCAGAGGTGGAGGAAAACTTGGGCTGTGCTTTACCCAGCCAGTCCTAACGGCGTAGCGCGGCTGGAATTCTTTGATCACAAGGGGTCGAGCTCTGGAGGGGGTCGAGGCGGCTCTCGCCGTCTAGACTGCAAGATGATACGCCTGGCTGAATGTGTGAGCGTGGTGCCCGTGACTGTGGAGAGTCCCCCTGAGCCCGGCGCCGCTGCCTTCCGCCTGGACACCGCGCAGCGCTCACACCTGCTTGCAGCGGACGCAGCATCCAGCACCGCCTGGGTACAGACTTTATGTAGAACTGCCTTTCCGGTGAGTGACTGGGGGTGGGCACCCCTGGGCCTAAGGGACACTGCGGGGATGGAACTATTGTGGAGGCACTGGACTTCTTGCACCTACCCCAGACCCAAGAGAATTAGATATATGGTCCTTGATGGTTCCCTTTTCTGCAGAAAGGCGGCTGGGCTTTGGCGCAGACGGAGAACCCACCTAAGTTTTCTGCCCTGGAGATGCTGGAGAATTCGCTGTACAGCCCCACCTGGGAAGGTAGAAGTCTGGCGGGAATGGATTGGGGTGAAGAGGTGCTCTTGGGGAGCTAGTGATTGGAGTCTACCGAGTGCCCAACCTGCCCCAGCGCCCCTTCCCTTCCTATGTGTTCTTCCAGGATCCCAGTTCTGGGTTACCTCGCAGAAGACGGAGGCTTCTGAACGCTGTGGCTTGCAAGGCTCCTACGTACTGAGGGTGGAAGCTGAGAAGCTGACCCTTCTGACTTTGGGTGCACAGAGTCAAATCCTGGAGCCACTCCTTTTCTGGCCCTACACTCTTTTGCGACGCTATGGCCGAGACAAGGTGCATGGGGCTGTCTGAGAGGGTGGCTGTCAGGGAGGATTACTGGGCTGAGTACAGATACACTAACTTGGTCACATCTGTGACTCATTTCTTATGACACTCCTAATGTCTTTCCCTCCACACCCTCAGGTAATGTTCTCCTTTGAGGCGGGTCGCCGCTGCCCCTCTGGTCCTGGGACCTTCACCTTCCAGACTGCCCAGGGAAATGACATCTTTCAGGCAGTTGAGGCTGCCATCCAGCAGCAGAAAGCCCAAGGAAAGGTGGGACAGGGACAAGATATCCTCAGAACTGACTCCCATGATGCGGAGACAGAGGGCAAGATGGTTCCCCCTCCTGTTTCCCAGGAGCCCCTGGGCAGCCCTCCAGCCCTATATGCTGAGCCTTTAGATTCCTTGCGAATTCCTCCCGGCCCTTCTCAGGACCCTCTGTATTCAGACCCCCTGGGCAGCACCCCTGCGGGGACAGGGGCAGGGGTGTCTTCGAAGAAACCTCTCTATTGGGATTTGTATGGGCATGTGCAGCAGCAGTTACTGAAAACCAAGCTGACGGACTCCAAAGAGGACCCAATCTATGATGAGCCCGAGGGCCTGGCCCCTGCCCCTCTCCGGGGCCTCTATGATCTGCCTCAGGAGCCTAAGGATGCATGGTGGTGCCAGGCTCGGATGAAGGAAGAGGGCTACGAGCTCCCTTACAACCCTGCCACTGACGACTACGCTGTACCACCTCCTCGAAGCTCCTCAAAGCCTACCCCTGCTCCTAAGCCACAGGGCTTGATCCTTCCCGAATCCAGTACCACAGCCGGCAGTGGCAGCAAGGGCCACGGTTCAGATACAGCTCTGTACAGCCAGGTCCAGAAAAGTGGGACCTCAGGGAGTTGGGACTGTGGACTCTCAAGAGTAGGGAATGACAGGGCGGGGGTCAAGTCAGAGGGTTCCACCTGAGACAGTTGCTGACAGGAGGTCCATGGGGTGGTGGCACTGAAAATCAAAGAGGGTGGGAGGGTCCAGGAGACCAGAGCAGTCAAGGGATGACCAGTCCCCGGAAGTAATGGGAGTAGAACAAACAAGGCTGAGGGGGAGGCCCTGGGGAGGTCCAGCAGCACTAAGGAATGGGTAGCTGATGACTAGGCCTATGGAAGAGGTCCACTGGTCAGAGTGGGTGCGCTTTGTGGAGGCCAGTATGGATCCTTACTCTTGTATTGTTCTTTGTCCGATACATTTTAATTTATAAAGCAAACCTCATTAAAGCCAGCTTGGGTTGCAAAGGTCTCTGTGCATGAATAGACACTGTGGCGGCTTGTGCTGGGAGGGGGTGGAGGGATCAAGGGATGAACCAGAAATATGTTGGGGACCATGAGAAGATGAAGGGCCCCGGGGAGGGAAGCCTGCAGTGTGGTGCTTCACAGCCTGGGTGGTCACAGCCTCTGCTGGGCTGGTCTCTGTTGTCTGTTACCTACAGTTCTTAACTCTCCTCTGCTGTCCTTACACCAAGTGTGAGAATTCGGCTCTGCTTCGAAAGATTGCTTGCGGGGCTGGAGAGATGGCTCTGCGGTTAAGAGCACTGACCGTTCTTCCAGAGGTCCTGAGTTCAATTCCCAGCAGCCACATGGTGGCTCACAACCAACTGTATTGAGATCTGATGCCCTCTTCTGAAGACGGATACAGTGTACTTATATAGAAAAACTAAGTCTTAAAAAAAAAAAAAAGAAAAGACCTCATTGCATGAAATAGAGATGCTTCCCAAGCACTTAGTGCAGTTGAAAGCATAGGAAGGCACTTTACAAGTGGCAGCTATTTTTCTGTAATTCAAGGGAGCTATAGAAGGTAGGCAGGTGTGGGGAGAGCAGGCTAGGAAGGGAGTGGGGTTCTTTCACACCACCCACTCTCTTCTGCTAGGCTATACAACAGCACCCCGCCCCCTCAGCTTGCTTACAGGTCCTGAGTGCTCAGGCGTGCTCAGCTTTTGTGTGTCTGAAGCTAAGGGAACTGCTGTGGTGGTCTGAGAAGGGTGCCCTTCTGGACCAGGGCTCAGGTTCTGATGTCTTGCTTTTTCTTGAGCTGTGAACTCTCATCCTTATTCTTGAGTTGTAGTTTCCCAAGGGTGACTTGACCTTATCCACCTTCTTTACAGAGCTGCAGGAAGGGATTCTGGTCTAGGAATGCTCCGGACAATGGAGGAGGCTTACTGGGCGTTTAGTTATTTGTGTAAATACTATCAAATGACCCAAAGGAGAGACCCTGCTGGACAAAAGACAGGCTTGGCTGTGTTGTTTTCAATGTCCCCCGGCCGTTGGGCGGTGTCAGAGGAGAAAGAGGCTGTTTCTTAGCCTGAGCTCACTCACAGGCTGAGAGCAGGTTGATTTACCCTCAGGAAGCCATTCTGTGAGTGCTGTAGTGTGACTACCTTCCGGCGCTGTGGACTTAGGTCTAAGAAGAATACTCTTCCTCTGAATCAGAAGGCAGGAAGGTCCCTGAGGATGCTTTGCTGGCTGCTGACCTCTTCAGAGCTCTACCTGGGGCAGGAGCCACTGGTAGTGGAACTACTGTGGCTCGAGCTCTGTTGGTCTGCAGCTGACCACCCTGCAAAGAACAACCAGAGTTTCCTATGAAAACCAGACATTTCCTGAGTTCCTGTCCTGGTTCCCTGCCAGACTCCAGTCCTAATTCCTTCCCAGATCTCATTTCTGGAGTATGAAGAGGGCATCAGATCTCATTCTGAAGGCCCAGGGCAGTGCCAGAGCCCTCTAGGCAGCAACCTCTATGGTATTGTCTCCTTGCCCAGTGTCCCTTCTCTGTCACAGATGCTCTGCACCTATGCATCTGGCCACTTCTACCTCTGGAGTTTAGAAACATCCTTCTGCAGTTTTGACTCAGGTGAAAATGTGCTCAGTTACAGAGAAACCAGGAAAAAGCACCAGGCAAAAGGAAAGCTTAGTAGGACAGACCACGGACCTCGCAGGGACACTTCCTCTCCAGTTGCCCTCTGATTGGCCTCTCTTGCTCTTTCCTTCTTTTTCTGACTGGTCTCATTGTAGCCCAGGTTGGCCTTTGGCTCTCTGGGTGCTAGAATCACAGGTGTGAACCACTACCATGCTTGGCTTCTGGTTTTCAAGCTTTTCTACAATACCCCATTCCGAGGTTACTAGCTCAGGCTGGCCCTGTCTCTTCATCAGTACCCAGTGTAAGGTTCTAGCCAAGGCTGCCCCCCACCCCCTTCATCTGCTCATCAGTACCCAGTGTGAGGTTCTAGCCAAGGCTGCCCCCCACCCCCTTCATCTGCTCATCAGTACCCAGTGTGAGGTTCTAGCCAAGGCTGTCCCCCACCCCCTCATCTGCTTATCTGTACTCAGTGTGAGGTTCTAGCCAAGGCTGCCCCCCCACCCCCTCATCTGCTCATCTGTACTCAGTGTGAGGCTTCCCTTGCTGGTGCTGTGAAGTGTAAATGAACTCTGTACAGAAGCTTTCTAGAAAGCCTGGCAAATTACAATCCTGTCCCTTCCCCCAGGCGGTTCTAGTCTCGCTTTCTGTTAGCCCTTTTCCCCCATGGATTGTGGGTGCAGTTCCAGTGCAGCCTGTTTGCTTAACAAGACAGCTGGGTGGTAGATGATTAAGAGATATAAACCCCGCAGTTAGAATACCTAAGCTGTGGGGTGTGGTGGTGTGAGCCATATCCATTCCCCAACACCACACACTCACACACACACACACACACACACACACACACACACACACACACACACACAATCAGGAGGCTGATGCAGGTAAATGTCAAACTCCGGATCAGTTTGAAGTTACTTTGCTACACCATGAGACCGGTCTTGGGAAAATAAAAGAACCAAAACCAACCAACCGACCAACCCCCTCCACCTCAGCACTACAGCATGTGATTGCCTCAGCAGGTTCTTTCTCCTACCTCAGCTTGGTTTCCCCTTCTACTTGTGGAGTGTAGGTGCTGCTCTCTTGGGCCCCACTGTTGGGGGATAGATATGAAGGGCTCCCTTGGACTCAGGGCACAAAGGGGATGGGAGGGTAAAGGTAAGGTGGGGACAAGAGAGAGGTACCTTTCTAAGGCCTCGGCTTGCCCAGCTTGTGTAGAGCCGTCCCTGAGGCGTGGTGTGGGCACTGCTCAGATGTGAGTATAGGTAGGTCTCAACTTGTAGAGGGTTGTAGGTAAGCCCCAGCTCCAGGCTGTCTAGTGTGCTCTGGGGACGAGAGAGAGAGAGAGAGAGAGAGAGAGAGAGAGAGAGAGAGAGAGAGAGAGAGAGAGAGAGAGAGAGAGAGAAAGAATTTATTCAGGGAGCTCAAGGTGACCGAACATGAGATGTCACATAGAGACCTGAGTGTGTGAGAGGCTGGAAAAGGGTGAGGACATCAGGTGCTGTTGAGGCTGAGACAGATGAGTCCTACTGGGGTTCTGTTCCAGGAGGGTGGACTTGTGTCAGGTGACGAGACAGAAGGTGGAACTCCTGGTGGTCAGAGACTCTGAACTCCCTAATACCAGCCCCAGAAAATGCCACTGGGTTCTGAGAAAAACCAGAACTCCCCAGAGTGGTACAAGGGGCCCAGTGTGGAGGGCTGAGAGAGAGTGTCTTCTGGTTATCTGGTAGGGTAGGGGTGCTCCAGTCCTCAAGAGAAGAACAGGGAGTTCCCAGCCTGAGGTGAGCCGGGCATAGAAGGACATTTGAACACCGCATTCCTGAATAGTTAGGTTTTCCGGCCACAGCATCCTGTGCCAGGAACCACTGGCCCTGAAGTGAGACTGGCTGGGGAAGCCATGGCGCTCCTGCCTGACTTTTTGCATTCCCATGGCTGCCAAGCATCAAGCACAATCCCGGGCTCTGTTCTGTCTGCTCCTCAGCCAGCCAGCTAGCAGTGAATGTGGCTTCCATTCTCCCAGTCCAGCCTCCTCTTCTCCTACCCCAATCTGGGGGGCCCAAGGGGAGAATGTAGACAGAGAGAGCAAGGATGGAGGGGTGGGGAAAAGGGAAGGCGGGTGAAGAAGGCTGCCTCCCGGCCTGTTGGCTTCCCTGTATCTGAGTTCCAGACTTCTTTCATTCCTTTTCCCCAGCAGAGGCCCAGAGCACAGGCATGCACATGTATCAGAGGAGCACAGTGTGACCCAGCACACAGTGTGGCTCAGGAGGAGCTTAGAGACTTTGCACACTGGAGCGCTGTAACAAACACTCAAAGACATGAAAATCTGCCCACATCTTCCCCTTGAGCATCTCCCTTATGCCCACCGTTCCTTTGTTCCTCTGCGTCCCACTGACTCCTTCGATCCCTTCTTCCCTACTGGACTCCCCTCTTCTGAGCAACCTCATGGTTTCCTCAAGGTAGAAGTGCGGATGGGAGGAGGGTCATGCTCTTTTGCAAGGAGCGCTCCCCAGCAAGGTAAGCCAGTCAGTTTTACCACCTGGACCCTGGACCGCCTGTCCGGACTTCCTCCCCAGCCTGCTGTCAGCTTTCCTTTCTGGGACTCTGGCCCTTTTTTTCCTCCACAGCTAGCTATTTGTTAGCCTTCATTTAAATCAGATCTCAAGAATATATGTATGTGTGTGTGTACATGCATATGATTATGTGGGTGTGTGTTCTTGTGGGGTTGACTCTAGGACGGGTGACACTAATTCTCAATTATTTGCCTGTCTTCCCACTTCATTTCCTGCGCCTGCTTTTATCACTGACAGGCCAGAGCATACCCCGGCTGCCCTCCACACCCGCCCCCTCTACTGTGGCCCTATTTTTCTCTCTTGCCCCTTTCTCAAGCTACATTCTATTTGTCCCATGGTGTAGTAGCATGAGATGGACCACCACAGACTCATATTTGCATGCTTTGGAAACAGGAGGAGAAGCGGCCTTGTTGGAGGAGGTGTATCACACAGGGAGTGGGTTTTGAGGTTTCAAAGGCCCGCATCGGGCCCAGTGATTCTCCGTCTGCCGCCTGGAGATCAGGCTGTAGCTCTCAGCTGCTGTTCCAGTACCACGTGCGCCACCATGTTCCCTGCCACACGGATAGTGGGCTAACCTTTGGAAACTGTAAGTAAGCCCCCAATCAAATGCTTTTCTAAGCAAACTTGCACCTGCGGCGTCTCTCCACAGCAACAGAACACTCAGCCCCGTGGGCTCTACTTGCCTCTATGATCTTTAGGCTGTCTTCAGGTGGGTCCTCAGAGAGCAGGGGGAAGAAGCCAGGGAGCATCAGTTCCCTCGTGGCCACCAGCTTGACCAGCAGTGTGAGAGACTGAGATGGTGTGATCACATAGAAGCTGCAGGCAGGGAGACTCTGGTTGTGTCTAGGGACCAGGGGTTCCCCTCTGGCCAACAGCAGCCAGTCTCTTTTCTGCAAGAAGGACAGACATCTTCAGTCTTTGGCTTGTTTTGAGGATAACCCCAACTGAAGATTCCGAGTTCTCTTTGGGGGTGGGTGTCAAGAAGGACAGAGCTGCTTTACTTTGGGCCTTGGTTGGGGGGAGGGCTTCTTTTCTTAAAAAAAAAAGACTTATTTACTTTTATTCTATATAAGTACACTGTAGCTATTTTCAGACACACCAGAAGAGGGCATCAGATCCCATTACAGATGGTTGTGAGCCACCATGTGGTTGCTGGGATTTGAACTCAGGACCTCTGGAGGAGCTCTTAACCATCAGTGCTCTTAACCACTGAGCCATCTCTGTAACCCATGTGGGTGATGGGCTTCTAATAGCAGAGTAACTGCTCTCCCTCACCAGTCTAGACTATGCCAGAGAGACCACACAAGAAAGTTTCAGTGAAGATACACACTAAGAAATGCTCTTTAACTTGAAGTGGGTTCATCTCAGATAGACTATGAAATGCCACGTGTGGAGTTTGAAAATGACGATCTTGGGTGGTTGGGAGAGGGAGCACCTTCATGGAAGTAAGCTGAGGGGGTGGGGGGATGGGAGTGGGAGATAAGGGGATAACATTTGAAATGTGAATACAGAGAATATCCGGATCAAAAGTTAATTAAAAAAAGAAAATGACAATCTTATGTATGCTTATGATTTCTTTCTCTCTCTCTCTCTCTCTCTCTCTCTCTCTCTCTCTCTCTCTGTGTGTGTGTGTGTGTGTGTGTGTGTGTGTGCAGGCATGCATACACCATGGTTTGTGTATGACAGAGGACAACTTTTGGAAATTGGTTGGTCCTTGTTTTCCACCTTGTTTCTGACGTAAATTTTAGGCTAATTGACCCACAAGTTTGTGGACAATTTCCCTGTCTCCACCCCTATCTTGCTACAAGAGTGTTGGGATAAAAGATGCAGGCCACCAGAGGCTGGCTTAGCAGTTAAAGGCACTAGCCGCTTTTCCAGAGGACCTATGTTTAATTTCCAGCATCCACCTGTAACTCTATTTCAGAGGGATCCAATGCCTCCTAGCCTCCATGGGCGCCAGTCACACAAATGATGTTCATACATGTACAGTTAGTTCAGGCAAAACATCCAAACACATGAGATAAAAATGACCAGCGTGCTTGGATTGACCTTGAGCGGTCAGGGTTGCATGATTAGTGGTTTTACTCGATGAACCATTTCTTCTACCCCAGATCTTGACCAGCTGAGTACGGTGCATTTACCTTAATCCCCATACTCAGGAGATGGAGGCAGGAGGATCACAACCTCAAGGCCAGCTTGGCCTACTATGAGACAAAAAAAAAACCCCAGAAGAATGATGGGTGATGCCCTTGGAATACCCAGTGTAGGTTTAAGCAGATGCTGTTTGTGGAACAAGAAGAAAAAGAGGAACTGTGTATGGGAAAACTTTAGTACAAGGCAGTGGGTGGGGACAGGGCTCCTGACTTCCACCCAGCCAGTTCACAGGTCAAAGTGAAGGGGCTGGATCCCCAGGGCAGTGGCTCTGTGAACGAAGAGCCACTTTGTCACACTGCTACTGAGTGGGTAGAGATTAGCATGGGCAGAGAGAAGAGACAAGCATTTACAAATGAATTTATAGGCACGCCCTTTTTGATGGGATGGAAAGGAAGCAACTTTCTGTGGTGCTTTCCCAAAGAAAACCACACATCTCCAAGAAACACGGAGTCAGAATGGTTATAGTCATCAGTAAGTTATGTCCTCTTGCTGGCTGAGACCATTAATGACATCTGGCACAAATGTTACAGTTTCCCAACTACGCAAGATGGGGAGCAACAGCCCCAAGCTACTTCTCCCACTTTGACCAGCAATCATCTGGAAGACAATGGGAAAGGGGAACCATCGTATGAGTGGAACACAAGGGAGCGGCTAACTCCTGCTGGTGGCTTTGTGTTTACCCCCAGAAAAACGTACTGCAGTGGGAGGCAGGAGGGAAGGCTCTGCCGTCCTAGCTCAGCCGTCAAACCATACAGCTCAGAACACCATGGGATCTGGTGGTTGCTGGTAAGGGGTAGGGAGCACCTCCATGCCTCCAAGAAGAAAAGCTGTGATTATTCTCGTGGTTGGCGGTAATGGGCTGAAAACTTTGGAGTATGGTGCTTCCTCAATGAAAGCACGGGTGGAGACAGATGATGGGGCATGGGACAGTTAACCGTAACTCTAATCATAATCACAATGGTGACTGTGAGTATTGACGTAGTTCACAACATTGGAATGCTTGCCCAGCCACAGACACTGCACAAAGGCTACGATGGAGGCCTTTAGAAGTTCAGACGCTGTTATTATTGATGATTATTATTATTATTATTATTATTTATTATTATTGTGCTTATATTTAGAGGTTTTTCTGAAGAACAGATTTGAGATGTGATGCAAAGTCTACTTGAGGCTCACTGGATCCATCAAGCTGGGAGTCAATATTAAACTTACAGTGTATGTGTGTGCCAGGGTATTTGCCTACTGTTGGGACACATCCTTGCTGGATCTGAGGGAAGACTAGGCAATTGTTTGACATCTAGTGGCCAAAGTAACTTCTCACTAGGGTCGGGGTTTCCATCCGTATTGGTTTTTAATCAGCAATCTTCTATTTCTTACCAGTTCGGGCATTTGTTTGTAAGTCTGTTAAAATTTTATTGAGCTGGAGAGATAGCTCAGTGCTAGGAGCATTTGCAGAATTGAATACCTGGGTTCAATGCCTGGTGCCCACCATGTGTCTCGCAACCTCTGTAACTATAGTTTCAGGGGAACTAACACCCTCTTTTGACCTTCATGAGATGTACACAAACACTTATAAATCTTTTTTTTTTTTTTTTTATAAATCTTTTTTATTGAGTGCCTATTATGTCCTAAGCAGTAGGTGTGCAGAGTTCACTGGATACTTCCTGGGTCCTACTGGCATCTACAAGACTAAGGGGAAGCTTGCAGAGGATACTCTTCTGAGCCTTCATGTGACCCACTCTTCCGACTGTCTGCTTTTAGGAACGATTGTCCTCTATCAGTCCTAAGCAAGCTGATAATATCAACTACTTGCCTAAGCACGGCTCGACTAAGCGTGAAGCAGTGGGCTAGGGGCTGGGGCAATGTGATGTTTCTTAGATCTCCTCCCAGATAGTTCCATCTACTGAGGACCAACATTTCAACACAAAGTCTATGGGAACTGTTTCAGATTCCAGCCAATAAGGGTACTGGACGCTGCGCCAGCTGCTTCTCCCCTCCAGGTTCACCTTGCTTGGGTGAGAGAAAAAGCGAATCCTAAACAACCCTGATTTTTTCCTTGCCTCCTTCTAGTTTCCTTAGGCCCCAGGTACGCTTAGCTTAGAGTTTCTTTTCCATAGTGTATTATACCAAGGAGATGCATTTCTCTTCCCAAGCAACGAGTGCTCGGCTCCTACCTGCTCTCTTTGGTTGCCTCTGAAATACCTCACTCAGGCAATGGTCCATTAATCGTGAACTGTATTTGTCTGCTGGCCATCATGCTGATGGCAGACCAAGGCACTGAAGGCAGATGCTGGCTTGTGAGATGGAAGTTTCTGCTTGCTATCACAGAAACTTGCCTGACCTTGCAAGGCTGGCATGGTGCTGTTTCCCCCCTGTGAGCCAGAGGTCAGTAACTATATCCTCTTCCTTCTCTTTGTACCCATAATGCTGATCCGAATGTAGAACTCTCAGCTCCTTCTCCAGCACATGTCTGCCTGTGTGCCTTCGTGCTCTCTGACATGAAGTCGATGAACTAGGCCTCTGAAACTGTAAGCTAGTCCCAGTGAAATGCTTTCTTTCTTTTTTTTTTCCTTTTGCTTTTCGAGATAAGGTTTCTTTGTGTAGTCCTGGCTGTCCTGGAACTTACTGTGTAGATCTGGCTGGCCTCAAGCTCACAGACATCTGTCTGTCTCTGCCTCCCGAGTACTGGGACGAAAGGTATGTGTCACCACTGCCTGGCTTAGATGCTTTCTTTTATAAGACTTGCTGTGGTCTGGGTGTCTCTTCACAGCAGCAGAACACTAAGACACACACTTGGCTGCCGAGAGCAGAAACAACTATATCTGGACTTCTCCATTATCGACAATACTGTACTGGAGATGTGCTGAAGACCTTTTAGGAGGTTAGGATTCTGGGTTTGACCGCAGGTGAGACACATCGTGAAGATGCCAGGTATACTAACAACCTGGCACACGGGAACTGGTACTTTCTGACTTATGCCAAGTGTAGGGCGACAGTCACCACACTAGAGAGCTATGGACAAACCGGTTCTGTTCTTGGTGCTATGAAGGCCAGGTAAGATGTAGCAATAGACACGAGGGTGGAAAGGGACAGGCAGCAAGTGGGGACAAGGCATGATGGGGGCAGGAAGGCTTCACAGTGAAGGTATTTTAGCAGACTCTGGAAAAGGAGAATGAAACTTTGTGAGATGGGCAGAGACAATGGTAGGGGTGTGAAAGAAGTCAGTGTATTTGGGAACAGTTGGCAATTTATAAGTGTCTCTGGAATAGAGGCTAGAAGAAGCTCGGTGAAAGATAAAACAAGGACATTAGACCAGGCTGGACCACAGGAGGTCCAGTGACCTCACGCTAGCCTTCTGTCTTTATGCTTACTCCCTTCCTGACCTTCAGAGTCTAACCTCTAGCCCCATTTTGTTTTTCTTCAAGGCACTTGACCTGCCATCACCCCTCTCTGGGCTTGCAATCTTGGTCTTGACTCTTCGCCTATACAGCCAAGGACTTTCTGCTTCCCCACCCATCCACAGCCCAACCGGCTTGTAGCCTGTGTGCTCAGACTGGACACGTCCTGGCTGGAATTCTGTCACTTCTGTGGCCAATCGGGGCAGACATGGACTGGAAACTCAGGAATGTGTCTCTAGAGACGCTGACATTTTAAGTAGGAAACCGAGAGAGCTAGGTGGTGTTTTTATTTCTCTTTCTGTGTGGGAAGTGAGTCGCTGGCTACATAACTGGGACTCCACAGTAGGGGCCAGTAATTGGAACAACATTCTCTTGGCAATAGAGGAATTCATCTCAGAAAGACCTGGAAAAAATTAATTTTATTTTCTTCTATATATCTTTATTCCCTACCACATTTTATGAAACTGTTGTTCAAACAGAAAAAAAAATGCAAAAGCATGCAAAGACAAAATAATGAGTGAAGGAAGTCGGTGAAAAGAGACAGTAATGGAGTCAGGATTAGAGAAGCCATCAGAGATGCCAGGGACCCTATGGTTCTTGACATACAGTCTGGGAGCAGATGTCTCGTGGATGATACCAAGAAACAAATATGTTTCAGGTACTACCTGTGATCAGTGTGTCAACAAATCCCTAGTGACTGTAGAGTGGTTTAACATTTGGGACTTGGAACAGACTTCCTGGGCTCAGTCCTGGCTCTACCATTTCCCTGCACCATAGTTTCCTCAACTGTGAGACAGAGATGGTTATTATTTTATAGGACTGTTAGGTAATTAAGTTTCTAAAATTACCCGGGCATAATAGTGCACTTATCTGATTCCAGAATTCAAAAGGAAGAAGCAGGTGGATCTCTGTGAATCCAAGGCCACCTTAGTCTACATAGTGAGTTCTGGGCCAGCTAAGGTTATATAGTGAGACCTTTGTTTTCCTTTTAAATTAAGATGTGTTTAATTATTAGTTGCTTCTTATTTTGCTACATTAAAAATAATTGGGCAATTCTTAGATATAGGTCTATAAACACATCAAAGGATTATAATGGCACAGACTGTTATGATCTAGACTAATCTGAGAGTGAAATTTATGAGATTGGTAGATGTTATGTAGTGATTTTCTCTGAGAATAAAACCTTCCATCTTGGAAGATCCTGAAGACATAGGATGCCAGAAAGGAGCTGATACAACAGGATGTTCTAAGGGAGATTAAACAGTTCATCCTTCAGAGAAGCTTCTTAAGCTCAGAAAGTAAACAACACAAAGCCTTCAGGAAGTCCCTGAAACTGACCAGACTCACTAGGCTCCTTTCTCTTAGTCATATAAGCTGTAGGGACTACTGAGAGATACCCTCAGACAAAGGTGCTTAGAAGAGCTGCTTACAAGAGTCTCAGAACAAGCAAGCTGCCTGGAGGAGGCACAGACCATCTCAGTTACCTGTAAAGAACACTCTCCCCTGCCTACCCTGTGCAGCTGCCTGCAGCTATGCACTGCAGTTCAGATTTCAGGCTTTTGTAAGCTGTCACTCATGCTGGGGTGGGCTTTTGGTGATGCAGCTCTTTGCATTGTTCCTGTTTCTGTAAGTAACCCCTTACCCATACTCTTGTAAGTAATTCCAATAGAACTCACTGGTTCACCACATTGGACTCTAGTGTTATCTCTACTTGGGTCTGTCATCAATTTCCTTTATGGAATGGAGAGATGTTTGTTCTTGTCTCCAAGGACTATTATCACATAACATAAAGATAGAGAATACTATCTATCAGAAAGACTAGGTAAAGTTCTTCTGATGAAAGTCAGATACCCAAATAAAACAATCTTTGAGGAAGACAGAAATGGAGGGAATTGCAGAAAAACAAAACAAAACAAAAGACCAAGAAACCAGGGAATGGAAAGTACACTTCTGACTGCAGTTGACTAAGGCTTAAAGCATGTGCCAATGTAGTTGGAAAAATTACGCAACTTTTATAGCAGAGGAGCTTGATGGGTCGACACCAAAGGCAAGGATCTGATTATTGCAGCATGTGTTTTGTCCAGGAAGCTGCTCCAAACGGAGAGGTGGAGGACAGGGAGCAGTGAGAAAACTCACGTATACTTTGGCTTGTGGGGAAGCTCGTGAACCTGGTAGTGAAAACACGGAGTCAACTAACTGGCTGGGGTGAATTAGAGACTGTGCTCTGTGTGTAGTCAAGTGACAAAGGTGGCTATGAGAGCTCACGGTAACAGCTACTTCTGCATCTAGAGAGCACTGCAGGCTGCATCTCCCTCCCTAGATAGTGTACAGAGACGAGGTGCAGTGAGGTCTTGTTGAGGACGGGAGCACATGCAGATGAGAGAAGGGACAGCAGGAACGAATGGAAGAGCATAAAGGGTGGGGGCATTTAATGTTCTTCATTCGGTTGGTGGGAGCATATGGTATGTGAAGGAAAAATGGGAGATAAAGCTGGACCCTGACTATTAGTCAAAGAAATACAGATTTAATGGTATAATAGTTTCTAGAGGAGAAAGATTCCAGAGAGAGGTGGGAATTAGGATAGCTCCATTCACCCTGAGGGCCTTTGTTGAGTTTGAGTGGGAGGGGATGGTAGTAGTAGTTCAGGATCTAGGATTCCTATCTGCAGCGACTAGCAGACCTTTTGGCAGAGGCCTGGTGGTGGGGTAGAATGTGACTTAAGCCAATTTTCCACTTAGGACATTGGTGATATGCTAGAGTTACATGGGTTGGAGGGTAGAAATAATCACGAGAAGCTAAGTGTTTCAGAAGACTTGGGTGGAAAGCAATAGAGTTGAGACCTATTGGGCTGAGGGGAGATACACAGCACACCAGGCTTGTCGCTGAAAGTTCTGGAAGACAGATTGAGCAGGATGGCTGCCCAGCTGTGATTCAGCACAGTACCCGAGTAACTCTGTTCTGCCTGGTGCAGGGAAGGGTGAGCCCTCTCTACCAACTGAAGCCTCTGTAATACATTTATACACAAGATGAGGTTTTTATTGAATGTTTTTAGGCTAAAAAAAAAAAAGTCATGTCAGGACAGTGTGTTTGAAAACCAGAGACAAAAGAATGAAACAAATGAACCTGACTAAGGCTTAACTGGGAAGAATCTTAAATGCTTTAAACTACATGTATTTGTTTGAGTGTATGTGTGAGTGTGTTTGTGTATGTGTGCTTGTTTGTGAGTATGTGAGTCTCTCTGTGTGTGTGCGTGTGCATGTGTGTGTGTGTGTGTGTGTGTGTGTATATGTGTGTGTGTGTGTGTGTGTGTGTGTGTGTGTAGGTCAGGGGAGGATAGATTGCAAGTATAGATTCTCCCACCAAGGAGGCCCCAGAGATCAAACTCAGAGCATTAGGCTTGAACTGGTTCCTACAAGTTGTCCTTGTGAGTGATCCCTTGCACACACACAGATACATACATGGGCAAACAAACAAACAAATGTAACGATAGCAAAAGAAAACAAGAAGAGCCAGGCAAGGTGGGACATGCCTTTAATCCCAGCTCTCAGGAAGCAGAAGCAGGTGGATCATTGTGAGTTTGAAGCCTGTTTGGTCTATATAGTGAGCTACAGGAAGGCCAGGACTATGTAGACTCTGTCTAAAAAAAAAAAACAAAACAAAAAAAAACCCAAAACAACAACAACAACAACAACAACAAACAAAAGAAAACAGGAGGAGGCAAATGGAAACTGTTAAAGTAGTAACCAACAACTCTTATGTAAACCATGCGCCAGAGCCAGGTGCTTTACACGAGCAATTCATAGGCACTCAAAATAAGCAAGGCACGTCTTAGAGTTTCGGTTAGATGTGACAGGGACTGCTGGTGTGTCTCATAGGTGCCTCTTTCTTTCCTCTCTGCTGTGCTCGCAGAAGCCTGGCTAGCCTTGCTAGCGCTAGCTTTGAATGTTTTGCACAAGATCTTGCAAAGCTGCAAATCGTGTCAGAGAAGCTAAGTCAACTTAGACCCTGCGGCTGAGTGAGGGGAGGAGAGCAAAGAACAGGGCCCAGAGGAAGTGGTGAGAGTCTGAGTGTATGTGCACGCATGTGTGTAAAAGGGCTTAGGGGCAGCAGCTCCGAGTTATAGATCATTACTGACTGAAGGAGGAGGAGCTAAGAAATGCCACTGTAGTTATAGGATGAATCTTTGGTTTTTTTTTTTTTTTTTGAAAAACACAAATTAATTAATTAAAAATTACTTTTGGGTCACTGAATAATGTTTTCTAATATGCCATCCCACAGTGACTAAACCACAGGGGGCCACTGTGTTTGTTGGGGTTATGATTACATAAATCCACCGGAGTCAGAGATGTGAGTCTGTTGCTTAAGTTCACAAGAGCAGACTGAGACCCATCAAGTTCCAAAGTGAAGGCTTCTCTTGAGCAAGAGGGATATTTTCGTCAGAATATTTTCAAAAACGGCTCGAGCCATTCCAAAGTAGAAGCAATAGGGCCAGGAGACACGGCTCAGCATTACAAAGTACCTGTATGTAATCAGAGGACTGGATGTTGTATCCCAGCAGCCACAAAGTCAATGACCCTAACTCTGAGGGGTGTGGAGGTAGGTGGATAACTACAGTTCCTGGCTTCCAACCTAGTCTAAAATCCACAAACCTCAGGCTCAGGAAGAGATCCTGCCTCAAAGGAAGAGAGAGAGAGAGAGAGAGAGAGAGAGAGAGGACACCTGACCTGATGCCCTTTTAGTGTCCCCTCCACCCCATTCCCATACTCTCAATTAGACACACACACATAAATAAATCTTAAACAAATAGAGGTAACAAAAGGGGGAATTTATTTTCTGAGCCAAAATTTGACTAAAGCTGAGAACTTGGTTGGGAAAGTGGGGAAGTGGTAGAAATACCAGAAAAAGGCAAGGGTGTCAGCTTGGATTTTAGAGTAAATTAAATTTACATCTCAGTCTTTAAGTGATCTCATAGGACATGCACTTTAAAAAATGACTTGAAATATGCTTTTCTCTAAGAAGGAATAGAATACATAAGACCTGATTGATGGAAAGGGGTGTCTGGAAAGGGCTCACTAAGGAAGCACCATTGAGCTGAGTCCTTCAGGTTTGGGTAGGATTTGAACACATGGAGATAAGAGAAGGGAAAGCACAAACAGAGGAGGGTCAAAGGTGGGAAATTAATACTCTTCACTCATTTATTTGTATGGTACGGTTTGTGATGAGAATAACGGGAGATAAAAAGCTGGACCTTGAATATAGACTGTGTATCTGTATTCATATGTAGATGTGCGTGTGCATGTGTGCCTGTGTGTGTGTGTGTGTGTGTGTGTGTGTGTGTGTGACTAGGGATCACATCTAAGGAGTCATGCACAGACCAGGCAAGTTCTCTATCGCTGAATGACAACATCAGCTGAAGCTGTCCAGGGGCTTTGCTATAAGGCAGACCGAGAAGGGAACACGTAGAAAGCATCCCCGGGAAGAAGTGAGTGCAGTATTAAAGCACCAGCAAAACAGCACTGGGAAAGCGCGGTGAGGATCCAGAACGATGGGGATAGAGGGTCGACCGGGCAGGTGAGGTTCACCAAATGAGCGGTGTAGGCACAAGAGAAAATGTGATGTCACAAGGAGGCAGTGGGACTGGGCGTGACAGTGTATGCCTTTAGACCCAGCATTATGCAGGCAAAGGTAGGCAGATCTCTGTGAGTTCGAGGCCAGCCTGGTCTACATAGTAAATTCCAAGCCATCCAGAGTTATAGAGTGAGTCTGTCTGAAAAGAAACAGTGAAATGAAGACTGACAGACAGACAGAAGGAAGGAAGGAAGGAAGGACGGAAAGAAGGAAGGAAAAAATGAATGTAGTCTCACCATGTAGGTAAAATGGAGCTGGGGAAGGAAAGTTAAGAGTTTATGAAAAAAAAAATTTTTTTTTGAAAAAGCCTTGGGAACAGAGAACAAGGACAACTCTGATTAAGAGAAAAAAACTGCTGTGGCCCTGGGTGACTTGAGTGTAAAGGACACCATGGCTGAAAGTGGCTGAGGTTTCAAGCCTGGGTGACTTCGACAATGGCAGGGCTGCTATTTACAGAAAGACAGAAGTCAGAACAGAAGTTGGCTGTGGGGAACACCCATGTGGAAAGGCTGGGGCACAGAGTTGGGGAAGGGAACTGAGGAGTCACTGGATTCCAAAAGAGCAAATAAAATGCAAAAATTCAAAAGCAAAGATGGAGGCAAAGTTTAGCACACACAGGGCTGTGAAGATGGATCAGAAATTAGGAGCTCCTTGTGTTCTTCAGTGGACCCAAGTTTGGTTCCAGCAACCTTGTCAGCCAGGTCATAACTGTCTGCAATTCCAGTTCTGGCCTTGGTGGGCACCCATAACAAGTGGTGTACACATACACACACACACACACACACACACACACACACACGCATGTGTGTACATGCTAATAAAAATAAAGATCTAAAAAACAAGGTTCGGGCAACTTGTGAAAACAAGATTAGGCAGGTTCAAGCTGAGTAATAAGTCTTGTCACATAGGAAGTATAAACTATTTCTTGTTGAATGAATGGCTGGCAGCATGTGGAAGTTTCTTCTTTCTCTCACACTGCCATTGGGGATTTATGCCACTCAGAGAAGGTGTCACTCAGAAAGCCTGGCTGCAGAGCCATTTGAAAATGGATTTGCCCCCTCCTCTGCTAGGAGAGCAGTACTTCATGCAGGGGTGGGACACAGGGAATGGAGAGAAGTGAGTCCTAAAGGCTGTCCCCCTCTCTTGCATGTCCCCCTACTTCCCAAACACACACACACACACACACACACACACACACACACACACACGTAAAAGGAGAACAAGAAGCCATTATGAATGGCCAGAATCTTCAAGCCCAATGAAATCCAGAAGCCTACTATGTGAGCAAAGGGAGGATGAAAACCTTGTCCAAAGGCAGCACAGGGAGGAAAGAAAGGGTTTGTTTCTGTCGTCTGTCCTTTGATGAAGTCAAGTTGGGACTTGGGGTGTGAGTTCAGAGGCAGGAATGAGAGCAGAGAGCACAGAAGCAGTTCTCTGTGCTTGCTCAGTCTAACAAAACCTCAAATGTTTGACTTTACCAATGCAGACTGGGGAGCCAGATGTTGGGGTGAAAAGCACTCAGCTGACCTTCTTCCTCAGCCCACATCCCAGAAGAACCCCTCTTTCATGCTGTCTCAAAAACCTCCTTCAGGCTGAGTATCTGTCCCTTCCATTTCCTGTGCGTCTCTCTTTCTGTCCTCCTGACTCCCTCTTATGGTCTATTTTTTTTCTCTTAATAATTCTATGTTCACTTCCTGTCAACTGGTTGCTTGCTCCGCCTCTTGACCTATGGTTGACTTTATTTAACCAGTTTACGGTAGTCAATCAGAAAGTTCTTGGATTAAAGGTGTGTGCTAAGGCTGAGCCATACCACAACTAAAATCAGGTTTTTTATCCCAGTAACAGCCTTTGGTTTCACAGCGTGATCAAATATCCTGCAATACACCTACCCAGAGGAGGTACCACCCATAATAGGGGAGGGAGGCTCCCACATCAAGAGAACGCCCTGCAGACTTGCCTACCAACCTAGTCTTATGGCAGCATTTTTTCAGATGAGGTTCCCTCTTCCCAGACTCCTTTAGTTTGTGTCAAGTGGACAAAAAGCCAACCAGGGTGTTCATTCATCTGTTGAGGACATTAAGTCGGTTCTAGTTTCTTCACCACTGTGAATGACACTGAAGTGAACAGCTTGTTTGCGTGCGTCTTCATCTCATTTTCTTGAGTTGTGACGCAGGCAAGAGTGCTGACCGGTGTCTATTTTTAGGAAAAAGTGTTAAAATGCCAATGTCCAAAATATCACATATTAGCCAGGCATAGTGGCACACACTATACCCTTAATCCCAGTACTCAGCAGGTAGAGGCAGGCAGATCTTAGTGAGTTTGAGGCCAGCCTGGTCTACAAAGTGAGTTTCAGGACAGCCTGGGCTAAATATAGACTTTGTCTCAACAGCAAAATTAAAAAAGAAATCTGCACTGAACCAGGTATGGTGGTACCTGTCTGTAATACCAATGCTGAGAAAGCATGGTTATCCTTAGCTACATAGCAAATTTAAGAAGATTAACCTGGGCTACATGAGATCCTGCCTTAAAAACAACAACAAACAAACAAAACCCAACTGTATCAAAAGCAGGACCAGGGAGGCTGAGACAGGAAGGTCTAGGATTCAAGGCTTGTTTGGGCTGCAGATTAAGTTCAAGTCCCTGGGTAACTTGAAGTGAGACCCTTCTCAGAATCAATCCATAAACAAAGGAACAAACACATAGAAGTTTGAGGATATAGAATGGGGGTAGGGCTAGGAATTTGATTAGTGTATGTGAGATCCTGGGTTCAACCTCCAATATGTCAAAAAGAAAAGAAAAGGGATTGAGAGATGCTTGCTGAGTGACGGATCACCTCAGAGACTCTGAGGAAGTGGGTGGAGAACTTAGTAAACTGGGCTGAGGGGCAGCCGCAGAACCCATTGATCTGTCGTCTCCTCTCTGCGAAGAGGAGTGGCTGTTCTTCAGACTGGAAACAGGAACTCAGTGGGTGGACACCCAAAGAAACAGGAAAAGAAGCCTGCCTCTGACAGCGAAAGACAGCGCTATGCTGTCTTTCCCTTTGTGCCTGTCACTCTGGCCCTCCTCCGCCAAACGTTTGTTCTCTATAAGGTGTATTTTATTTTTAGCTATATATGTGTGGGTCTGTGCGGGTGAGAGCAGGTACCTGGGCAGACAGAGGTGTTGGCTCTTCCTGGAGTTACAGGTGGTTGTGGGCCACCATGTGGGTACTGGGATTTGAACTCAGGTCCTGTGGAAGAGCAGCCAGTGCTCTTTAATTCTGTGCCAGCTCTGCAGCACTAGGTCAAGTATGTATTTAGTATTTGTCCTTGGGTTCTCCTTTTAATTATTTTATTTCGATTTAAGTGTTGCATTCATTTTCTTTCTTTTTCTTTCTTTTTAGGTTTTTGAGAGAGTCTCATGATATATATAGTTCTGGCTGGCCCAGCACTTGTAATGTAGACCAGCCTAGTCTTGAACTCAGAGATCCGCATGCCTCTGTTTTCTTTTTTTTTTTTTTTTAAAGATTTTTTTTTTTATTTGTTCTATGTGAGTATACTATAGCTGTCTTCAGACACACCAGAAGAAGACATCAGATTACATTACAGATGGTTGTGAGCCACCATGTGGTTGCTGGGAATTGAACTCAGGACCTCAGGAAGAACAGTCAGTGCTCTTAACCACTAAGCCATCTCTCCAGCCCCTCTGTTTTCTTTTTCTTCCTTCCTTCCTTCCTTCCTTCCTTCCTTCCTTCCTTCCTTCATTCCTCTTTCTTTCTTTCCTTTCTCTCTCTCTCTTTCTTTCTCATTTCCATGATTTATTTCTTTTTTTATTGGATATTCTCTGTATTTACATTTCAAATGTTATCCATTTTCCCCCACTTCCCTCCCCCTCCACTTGCTTCCATGAAGGTGCTCCCTCTCCCAACCACCCTCTTTACTTCAATGCCTTGGCATTCCTCTACACTGGAAAAATGCACCTTCCCTGGACCAAAGGCCTCTTCTCCCATTGATGCCAGACAATGTCATCCTCTGCTACATATGCAATTTGAGCCACGCGTCTTACCATGTGTGCTCATTGGTTGGTGTTTTAGTCCCTGGGAACTCTGAAGGGTTTGGTTGATTGATAATGTTGTTCTTCCCATGGGATTACAAACCCTTTCAGCTCCAACAGTCCTTTCTCTAGCTCCCTCATTGGGGTCCCCGTGTTCAGTCTGATGGTTAGCTGTAAGCATCCTCAGCTGTATCTGTATGGCCCTGGCAGAGCCTCTGAGGAGGCCCCATGTCTGCTCCTGCCAGCTGCCTCTGTTTTCTGAGTGCTGGAATTAAAGGCAAGTACAACCACATCTGGCTTCTTTCCCTTTCTTCTTTTTTTTAAATTATGTATATGCATGTGGGTCTGAATGTGTGTGTGTGTGTGTGTGTGTGTGTGTGTGTGTGTGTGTGTGTGTGTGTATGTGTGTGTGTGTGTGTGTGTGTGTATGTGTGTGTGTGTGTGTGTGTGTGTATGTGTGTGTGTGTGTGTGTGTGTGTGTGTGTGTGTGTGTGTGCCGTGTGTGTGTTAGTGGAGACCAGACGAAGTTCAGATCCTCTGGAACTGGAAACACAGGAGGTTGTGAGCCTTCTGATCTGGATGCTGGGAACTAAGGCCGGGTCCTCTGCAAGAGCCATAAACTCTCTCAACGGCAAAGTTTCGTCTCTAACTCCTCATTGGTTTTCTTTTTACAAGTACTTGTTGTTAGTCTGAGTGTTTATATGTGGGTGTAGGTGTCACAGTGCACGTGTAGGGTCAGAGGGTAACCTCGTGGAGTTGGGCAAGCCACATTAGTTTTCCACCCGCCCGTTTTTGCTTTGTTTTGCTTTAATTTGCTTCTGTTCCAAGGGTTGACATCTTGATGTTCAAGTCAGATGCCAAGCACCCGTTGGATACTTTTCATCTCCCTCAGCCCTCTTATATCCTGTTCTTCACCAAGCTCTAATTGACTATATCTGCTTATAAATAGTTCTCTGTTGTATTTTTCTAACCTTGACTTCCAATACTCTTAGTCTATTATCTATAATATATGTTATAAATATAAATATATATATTTCTGTCTCCTCCATTACGGAGGAAACCGATATTCACGCCATCGCTGAATGCATATCCAGGGCTTAATGCAATGACCTGCATGGGTCAGGACAGACTGTTCTTTCAATGACCTCTGATAATCAGTGCAGTGATGGAAGGTTCTGGGACTTAGAACATTCACTGCTATTCTTGTGTGTGTGTGTGTGGGTGTGTGTGTACATTGTTTGTGTGTGAGTGTGGGTACAAGTTTGCCTCTGTGAGTGAACGGAAGGAAGCCAGAGGATAATTTCCAGAGTGTGTTTTCATTCTCCACTGTGGATCTGGGGTTTGAACTTAGATCATGAGGTTTCTGTGGCAGGCACTTTCGCCACCTAAATCAGAAAGGAAGCACATTTTAAAGCATCACCACTCCTGTTTAAAGGTTATAAAATAAAGGGTTATGGCTGAGTTCAGGAAGCGCTCTGCGTACAAGCTGAGTAGCCTCACATCCCTTGTTTGTCCACGCTTGTAACTGCTCCCCCCAAACTGACACTTAGAGAGAGGGTATGAATTTCTGGACTTCCTAGTCACGGGGTCAGCAAGGGCAGCACCTGGGCCCAGGGAAGTGTCATGTTCAGTAAAGCGATGGCTGCCAAATCTGGCAACCTGAGTTCCATCTCCAGGACCCCAAGTCCAAGCGACAGAAGTGACTCTAAAACGTTGTCCTCTGATCTCTGCACACGTGCCATGGCAAATGCACCACCCCCTACACATAGGCACACAGAACAAATAGAGCAAGTATACACACAGCAGCATTTGTATGTTCTTTCGTACCACACTCGATCAGTTGGTGAGCTTGTTATAGGCCGATGCGGAAAAGCCATCCGGTAGTATACTAGTGTCCCCTTTGGGCTCGTCTAACAGAGGCGACATATTTACTGCCAGTTTCAGAGTATTTCCAGGGTTGATGCAGGTCTGGGGTTCGGGAAGAATGTTAGTTCTCTAGTTGTTAGGTGAGCATTCTTGCCTGGGGTAGAGCACTCACCAGCAAGCAGTGACACAGCGCATGAAAATGCTGTTGGTTTGTTCCCAGCTCATCCCAGTCCAGCCGCCAACAGCTTGTGGGTCTGAGGATGAAGGGCAGTCCATAGGTCAGGGACTCGCAGATCCCACTAGATTTCAGAGCCCTGGAAAAGAAAGTCATTCTTAGTGGTATCCGGGTCCTCTAACCACACCCATCCAAGTTCAGTTTATTGTGGGTCAGGCTGTATAAATTACAGTGTGTGGTCAGATCTGCACACTGAACGTTTTCAGAGCTCAACTCTTCCCTTGGGGCCTTATGGTAAGAACTAGAAAGCAGCAAAGCCGGGCTTTGCCATCACTGTTCTGCTTAAGAGCTGGGTCCCCCAAAGCAACAATCCTAATACCTAGAGTAGCAGAAAGGTTGGAGTTGGATCTTGATACCCCTTTCCCCTCAAAAGGTTCATTTCTGTACTAATCCTAACAGGCTTTTGACAAGCATCCATTGGATGGCTGGCCACTTTGGTATCAACCTTGTCTTTCTCTGCCCTCAGAGGCCATCTTTCCAATTTTTCCTGCATATCCATATCTTCTTCAGTAGCAAGTCTATATCTGCTCCTCCGGCTTCCACTTGCCGAGGAGCCCAGCCTTACTTTTGTCATGAGAAGCTTGTGATTGCTACCGGCCACTGCTGCCCGACTGCAGAGATGTAATCTAAATCTCTGCATGCCCACATAAACAGTAAGAACAGCTTAGACTGGCGAGGCTTCCTCAAGGCCTACTTGATCACTTGCAGCTTATATGGGGAGCCTGAAGACAGGGATGCCGTCTGGTAGAGTGTGCTGATGTCTCCTTTGGGGTCATCTATTCTCAACATGTCATCGGCGGTACCAGGAAGCAGGGACGGGCTGAGAAATCGCTCTTGGAGATCACACTTCAGACATACTACAGTAAAAGGAGGGTTAAAGAAGAGACTAGGTTACAAGTTACCCCAGGCTATGCTACTAAGAGACAAGGATTTCTACCCCTTTAGATTCACTAAGCAGGCAAGGGTCAGGAAGAAGTAGGGGGGATGGGGCAAAGAAAGCATGCTTGGTTTGAGGAGGTAAAAGCAAATCTGCAACCTGTGGTCTAACTATTGCTCCAAACAGTACTTATTCTCTGAGCCTGACATGACTGTCTCTTGCTTTACTGCTGGACTGACTGAGCTGTGGTCTCCTAGCGAGAGGTCTGGTTTGTCATTCAAGAGGAACAGGTGTCCTTGGTGGAGCAGCTAATGGTAAAACGTGTAGAGGCCCTTGGGTATCACATGAGGAAATCTTGCCTCCACTGCTTCCCTGTGGCTTTGGCAAGTGTGCTGGTGCTCGTGCTGGTCAGATGAAGGAAGAGCAGGAAAGCAGAAGTCAGATAGTCAGCTGACTGCTACCGTTTTTTTCCTCTGGGCTGTTCTAGGGGCCGTCAGGGGCTGTGGGAGGCACAAGTTCCTGAAATAGCTTATTTTTAATGCCCTTGAAGGAACCCGAGTATTGGGCTGAGTATAAGGCTTCAGAGCACAGCAATGGTATGACATTAGGGGTGCATACACTGGGGCTGAGCTAGATTGCTCTCAATGTGGTGCCCTGCTCTATTAAGCTTTTAAAAAGATTTATTTATTTATTACATATGAGTACATTGTATTGTCTTCAGACACACCAGGAGAGGGCATCGGATCCTATTACAGATGGTTGTGAGCCATCATGTGGTTGCTGGGATTTGAACTCAGGACCTCTGGAAGAGCAGTCAGTGCTCTTAACCACTGAGCCACCTCTCCAGCCCCGTGTTTTTTTTTTTTTTTTTTGACAGGATTTCTGATAGCCCAGATTGACCTTTGACTTCCAGTAGCTGGAGATGACCTTGAGCCCTGCTTCTGCTTCTACCCCATAAGTGCTGTGATTTGAGATGTGAATTACTTCTCACAGCTTCGTGTTTCTACCCCAGCAGCAGGTGCCAAAGGCCCAGTGTTCTGCTGCTCTGAGCCAGACTCCTTGATGCTACAAGGTGTTAAAATATATATCTGACTTGAATATCGATGGCACATGTGCAAGTCTGTGAACACTGGGCCCTTTCGAGAAGGGGATGGTGATCCGTGGGATGACCAGGCTACCATGTGGAGCTTGCTTCTGAGTCGTTACAGTTTTCCTCAGTTTGGTGCCTAGCCAGCGAGATTTAAAAAAAAAAAATTCTTATCTTACGTGTGTTTTTCTGTCATACATGGGGGCGGTGTCAGTCTTTATGTATGTGTCATACATGGGGGTGGTGTCAGTCTTCATGTATGTGTCATACATGGGGCGGTGTCAGTCTTTATGTATGTGTCATACATGGGGGTGGTGTCAGTCTTTATGTATGTGTCATACATGGGGGCAGTGTCAGTCTTCATGTATGTGTCATACATGGGGGCGGTGTCAGTTTTCATGTATGTGTCATACATGGGGTGGTGTCAGTCTTTATGTATGTGTCATACATGGGGGTGGTGTCAGTCTTCATGTATGTGTCATACATGGGGTGGTGTCAGTCATCATGCATGTGTCATACATGGGGGTGGTGTCAGTCATCATGTATGTGTCATACATGGGGGTGGTGTCAGTCATCATGTATGTGTCATACATGGGGTGGTGTCAGTCATCATGTATGTCATACATGGGGGCGGTGTCAGTCTTCATGTATGTGTCATACATGGGGTGGTGTCAGTCTTCATGTATGTGTCATACATGGGGGCGGTGTCAGATCCCCTGGAACTGGGGTTTAAAGAGATTGTGAGCTCCATGTGGGTGCTGGGACCTGAGTCTAGGTCTTCCATAAGACGACAAGTACTCTTAGCCACGGAGCCATCTCTCAAGCCCCGGTGGGAAGATTCTTCTCACCACAGGCAGTGTTGGTATTACCCAGGTAAAAGAATCTTTTAAGTTAGGGTACCAATAATGCCTACCATATTGAATGAGAACATTGTGAACAATGCTTGATAATCTATATCCTTATATGGTCTAGCCATTGTCTTATCACTGGGGTATCAAAGGCTTTGCCCTTGCTGGCTGGGATGGTCACTCTTGAGAACTTTACGGCATCACTAGACAGCTTCACCCAATTCGCACCCACCCCTAGGCCTCAAATTATTTGTGTTCTGCTGTCTCTCTAGAGTCACCCAGAGTTCTAACCCTAGACAAGGATATTCTTAGCCTACAGAATCTGTCTCCTCGGGATTGTGTACTTGGATTGCCCTTGGCTCTGGAAGAAGGAGGAAGACTCTGTGGAGTAAGAAGGAGATGGACGTTTTCCTGGTCCGTTTCACTGTTATGCAGCCAGGCTTTGAAGAAGACCTCCATGCTCACAACGTCGTTGTCTAGAGTCTCCAGGACAATGTCAGCCTCCAGGATAGAACTCTCTGCAGAAGAAAGGAAAACAGTGGTTAAAGTGGGTTCTTTTCAATCTTAATATTTATTTATTTAAAGTCCCCCTGCTCCCCAGCGAGAGGCTGGGAAGGTGACTGAACCGTTAAGAGTATGTACTGCTCTTGCAGAGGACCTGAGTTCAATCCCTAGCTCCTATATCATTTGGAACACAACTGCTGTAACCTCAGCTCCTGGGATCTGATGGTCTCCCGTCTAAACTCTGAGGGTACCCGTACTCACACATGCAAACAGATGTAATTAAAAAAATGTCTTTGCATTTATTTAAAAATATATTTATTTTAGTTGGAGATTGTTTACGTGTTGGGGTTGGAGAGATGACTCAGCTGTTGAGAACACTTGCTTGTGCAGAGGATCTTGGCTTTGATAGCAGCACCCACATGGTGGCACACAACCATCTATAACTCAAGTCCCAAGGGATCCAACACCTCTTTGGACCTCAGCAGGCAACCAGGCACCTGTGTGGTACGAATATATACAACCAGGCAAAAGACTCACAAACATGAATAATACAGTACATCTAAAAATGTTAAAGATATTCATGTGTTTGGGTGTTTTGTCTGCAGGTATGTTTATGTGTGGGTTGATATTAAGGTGATATATGATTGGACAGTGGAGAGATAAGCGGCGAAAAGGCTAGGAAAATGGAAGAGGAGGAGGAGATTTCAAGAGGAACGAAGATGGAGGCAGATGTTTATGTTTCTCTTGGAGCATCTCTAGCTTAATGAGGTTGTTATTATTTTTAAGGACCTCTATGGGTCTTTTTTTTTTTTTTAAAGAAGGGCAGTTTGTATCTTTGTCCATTGGCTGTAAGCTTGTTGTGTAAAGGGTTTGTGGATTGAGGATTTGACATATAAACCTGTTTGATAAGCTACCAGGCTTTGGAGTCATGTTTGTACCGGGTGGTAGAAAAAAGGAACATGCTGGGGTGGTCGTATCCACCAGGGACAGAAACAGCAAAGGGGCTGTAGAGCGAACTGCATCAGAGTTCCTAGAGGCAGCATGGAGAGCCAAGCGGAGTGAGACTACATGGTGTGTGCTCAGCTCCACACTAGAGCGGCATCCTTGGAGTGAGACCCCGGTGGCCGATAAAAGGTTAAGCCATTCATTTTAATGTTTACTGCAATATGTACCACAAATGGGCCTGGCACCCACAGAGGGCAGAAGAGGGCATCAGGTGCTTTGGAACTGTAGTTATAGACGGTGGCTGTGAGCTACCTTTGTGGTGCTGGGAATTGAATTTGGAAGAACAGCCAGGACTCTTAATTGTTGAGTCATTTCTCCAGCCACTTATTTTAAATGTTTAATTATGTATATGTGTCTATATGTAGGTGTATGCATGTAACCCTCCCAAACTGCAGTTATAGATGGTCATGAGATACTTGACTTTTGTGCTGGGAAGTGAACTTGGGACCTCTAGGAGAATAGCAAGTGTTGAGCCTTCTATTATTATTATTATTGTTATTATTGTTATTATTATTATTATAGGGTCTAGCTGTATCTTTGGTTGTCTTGGATCTCACTATGTAGATCAGGCTGGCTTTGAACTCACAGAGCACTCTGCCTCTACCTCTCAAGAGCTGGGACTAAAGGCATGCACTACCACACCCAGATAAGTACTTGTTTGTTTGTTTTATTTGGTTTTCTGAGACAGGGTTTCTTTATGTAGATTTAGCTGTCCTGAAATTTGCTCTGTAGACCAAACTGACCTCTAAGTCAGATAAATAAATAAAATAATAAACAATAGTAAAGAGGCATGCCTGCCTCTGCCTCCCAGTGCTGAGATCAAAGGCCGTCACTGCCTGGCTGGCAAGTGTTTAATTTTTAATTAAACACTTTCTTCTGTGACAGAGTTACGCTATGTAGCTTCGATGGTCTAGCATTCACTGTGTAGACCAGACCTTGTCATGAGTCTCCTACCTCTCTTCCCAATTCCTGGGATTATAAATATAAACCATTACATGCACCTAATTTTTTAATTATAAATTTTGAAGAATGTGAACTTTAAGCATACCTATCTTCTGACACATCAAGTGTATGTCTTAATATCTGTCCTACACACATTCTTGGCACATACACAAGCGACTTACACAAAGACAATCAGCACAGCATTGTCATCCCAACGATCAAACTCTAAACAGGAAGCAAGTCCAGTTAGTGTCCACCAATAGAGGAATGTTTAAATACATTATGACACACTCAGACTGATTTCTACTATGTAATCACTAGCAATTTAAAGCTAAATTTACCAACACAGAAATGTAGAGAGGAGTGATATGATCCCATTTGTATGAACATAAAACTATCTGCAAACATGTATACCTGAGTGTGCACATGCAATTCTGCATCCATGAGTGTGCACATGCAGAGTGCATCCATGAGTGTGCACATGCAGAGTGCATCCATGAGTGTGCACATGCAGAGTGCATCCATGAGTGTGATCATGCACCTATTATAAAGGTGTGAAAGGCTGCCATCTAGCTATTGGCTGCTGGGGAGCAGAACTTTCCTACATTCTTTAAATTTATCTTGGGGCTGGAGAGACGGCTCAGTGGTTAGAGCACTGGCTGCTCTTCCAGAGGTCCTGAGTTCAATTCCCAGCAACCACATGGTGGCTCACAGCCATCTGTAATGGGATCTGACACTCTCTTCTGGTGTGTCTGAAGACAATACAGTGTACTCATATATAATAAATAAGTAAATCATAAAAATATATATTAAAAAATTTAATTGTGTATTTCTGTTTTGAAATATTCTAGGGCGCTGGAGAGAAGACTCAAAAGTTAAGAGTGCCCATCGCTCTTGCAAAGGACCAGAGTTCAGTTTGAGCTCATACTGGAGCTCCAGCTCCAAGGAAGGGTCCAGTGTTCTCCTCTGGCATCCATAGGCACGTACGTGTGCACACACACACACATACACACACACATACACACACATACTCTCTCTCTCACACACACACACACACATTCACACACACAGACACACACACACTCTCTCACACACACACATACACACATACATTCACACACACAGACACACACACATACACACTCACACACATATACACTCACACACATACACAAACACACACAAAAATAAATAAAATAAATCTTTAGAAAACACCAAAAATATTCTAGAATATAAAAGCTATGAAAAATTGCATAGCCATGCTGGTTATTAACAAGGGCCGTATCAGTTTTGTGTTATCATTTATAGGAAAAATGTGTTTAATTATTTCCTCTGTTAAGAGGAATCTGAACAGATTACCAAGTTACTCATTGGTACACTGTCTCACAAGTGTGATTGGCGTCAAAGAGGAGGGGCGAGGCTGGTGTGGTGAGAGGCTCTGGGTAGGCGAGTTAACAGGCTTTCCTGGGGCTTTGCTTCTGCGTAAGTGTCAGGGAAAGCCAGAGAGAAAGTGGAAGACAGACAGGACAGACGAGCTGAGGAAAAACCCTGAGGGTCCACTGAAATACAAAGGGCCTAAGAAAAGCCAGTGGTTCAAATGAATTAACTTCTGTGTGTGACTCACGGATGCCGGAGGTTTATTTCTAGAACGACATTCCTGAGGACAAGTTGGTAGAGGCGGCAGACCTCTCCACCTCAAAGAACAAAGAGGGTTCAGTCCCTGATGCTGGCTTCAACACTGGAGGTGCAGGGAGCTAGATGACTTCACATCTCATTCGAGGACTTAGCCTGCGGCCAGCAGGGACAGCAAACACAACTTTTCTCTTTCCTCCTTTCTTTTCTCCGGCTGGCATGACCAGCTTTGTAAATAGTTATGCAGGTCCATTCATTACTAACCGTTTCGTTCATTCCTTCAGGGACACACAACCCTCTGTCCCTGTGGAAATTTAAAAGCAGCATTCTTGAGCATTCCCTCTCAAATTCCCGTCTGCTCCACTGTGTTTTATGGCACTATACCAACAAGTACTAGATACTGCCATAAAAGCATTTTAAAAAAACGAATGTAGACCATCCGGTGATGACGTAGGCAGGCATCTGAGAGCCTGTTGTTCTTTTTCCTAAGCCTTTGAACTTTGGCTTGAGTAACACGAGTGGGAATGAGTGAGCAGTTTGTCCTTAGTGAGGCAAACGGACTATTAAAGCAACGAGGGCAAGGATAGAGCTAGAGAGATGGGACTGAGGGGCTGGAGAGGCGGCTCAGTGGTTAACAGCAGTAGATGCTTTTTCAGGAGACCTGGGTTCAATTCCCCACAACTACATTTTGGCTAATATTCACCTGTAACTCCTGTTCCTGGGGCCCCAGCTGGCCGCCCTCTGGCTTCCCCAGGTACACATATGGTGCATGTATATACGGAACATTCATACATATAAAGTAATAAATAAATAAAAATGAGAGTCTTTGGGACGTAAATATAAAGTGTAAAAGATTGGAAACTCCCACGATGGGCAACAGGAGCGGACGAGACGCCATTATTCATACTAAGAACCTAGGAACATCATCATCATCACCATCATCATCATCATCATCACCATCATCATCATCATCATCATCACCATCATCATCATCATCATCATCATCATCAACATCATCAACAACAGAAAGGGTTTTCTAAAGTGATTAAAACTATAAAGCAAACATGGAATGGTGAGACCGAAAAAAAAGCAGTTCAGTTAAGAAGAAGGGAATGAAGCTGGGTGTGGTGGCCCAGCGTGCAGGAGGCAGAGGTAGGTGGATCTAAGTTCAAAGTCAGCCTGTTTTACACAGAGGCTTCCAGGTGAGCCAGAGAAACACGGTGAAACTATATCTTTTAGAGAAGGGGAAAAGAAAAAAAATGAAGGAAAAAAATTTTAACAACAGATATACTAAAACTAGAACAAAAGAAAAGCATCATGTCATGCACAAGGGTGGCCTGAAAGTTGCAAGGTTTTGCCGTAGCTTTACCGATGGTTTGGTCACGGCTTAGAGGATGGGTAGCAAGAACACCAGAAACGAACACAAGGAAAGGAAGCAACGATGATGCAGGGACAATCTCTAAGAATGGCTCCTGGATGTGTCCCAGAGTCTCTGATGGAGACACGCTGCCTTACTCTTCACTGCCAGTGTTTCCAACTTTAAAATGTTTTAATCCATGTATGTTTCTGTGTACAGGTGTTTTGCCCGCGAGCATGTCTGGGGACCATGTGTGTGGGTGTCCACAGAGGTCAGAAAATGGCATTAGAGTCCCTGGAACTGGAATTATAGGTGGTCGTGAGCCTCCGTGTGAGAACCGGGGCCTGGGTCCTCTGGAAGCACAGCCAGTGCTTGTCACCGCTGAGCCATCTCTCAACCCCGTCTAACCTCCTAACTCACACACTCTGGGAAGAGTAACAGCAGAGTTTTCTCATTTGAAGAATTCATACCGTGAAAATAGAGGTGCTGGGCTTCAGGTTTGAACCCTTATTTTGCTGTCTCAGAAGAAATGGCATTCTTTCAGGGACAAGCATTGGCTGCTCTTCCTAAGAACGCAGGTTGTATTCTTCTGTCACCTTCTCTTCTAGGAGCCGTCACTCTTCAGAGACTCCACCTTCCTCTTCCTCTGTGCTGACCCAGGCTGTTTCTCCCCATTGTCACCCATTGCCACCCTGTTTTTCAAGATCAAGTTCAAATGCTGCCTGTACTTGTCCTGACCCACCCTCCGTTTGTAGGTGATGGGGGCGGGGCAGATAGCTCATTTTATATTCTGTGATGTCACTGTTGTTAGTTGGGAACACATTTGATCGTCCCCATTTAGATGTAGGCTTCTCCTCATGTACATCCTGCCCATCCCCCACTCCGGGGCCTTGGCAAAGGTCTGTGACTCCCATTGCTTTTCCTGTGGCTCTTCTGCTTCAGCTAAGTTAGTCTCCTTGTCACGTGACTTCCTTCCTTCCTTAGGGCTTTTATTACTCTGTTAATCCACGGCCTGCGCCCCCTCCAGCATTTGACTCAGAACGTTGTCCCTGGAGCTAAGCTTAAATGATATTTCCTTGTCTGTCTTTAATTAGTAATTACTGGGTGCTTATGGCCTTCATTTACGCAGTATTAATCATAGTTGTTAATTTATTTCTTCTGAAGGCTCTCTTTCTCCAGGTTTATGAAAGGCAGTGTAGTTTAGTGGAAAGATCAGGATCCGAATCCTGTCTTGGGTGGTGTTGGTTGTGTGTTCTTGGGAGGGGTGCGGACACCATAACCTATTTCCTAGTTATCGTGAAGCACTACAGTCTAAGCTGTTTAAGAACAACTTGCAGTCAGTCAACTACTGTCTTCTTCCTCCCTCTCCTCCCTGTCCTCTTCCATTTCTTTATCTCCCTCCTCGCCTCTCGATGTCACTCTGAGATGAAACAGGGTCTCATGTGGCCCAGCTTGGTCTCAAATCATTATGTAGACAAGGATAACCTTGAACTTCTCGTCCTCCTGTCTCCATTTCCCAAGTGTGGGGATGATGAGGGTTGGCATACAGTACCGTATATGTGGTGCTGAGGGTCAAGCCCAGGGTTTCATGCATGTGGAGCAAGCATGTTAGTAACTGTGCCACACGCCTGGTCCTTTTCTCTCTTCTACGGAGTGATTCACTCTCATCGGCAAAAAAAAAAAAAAAAAAAAAAAAAAAAAAAAAAGACTTTCCTTTTTTTCAAACTGTTTTTGCTAGGTCATCCTCCTTGGCTTCTGCTCTGCTGTGCGTTAGCAACAGCAGCACCTACTGCAGTGTTACTCACAGACCTAACTAAATGTGCTAAACCGGAGAGTTGGAAAGGAGATATTGTTCTTAGGTACTGGAGAATAGTTCCTCCCAGAAAGCAAGGCATGGTTATCTGACAGCTAAGCATAGCCTTGCCTGAGTCACTGCAGCCACAGGGGCGGCATTTAGTCTCTGAGTGGACTTATTCTGCTCCCTAGTGGCCACAAGCAGTGACAGCCTGCCCTGAACTCTAAGATCTGGATATGGAAAATCAGGTAAATGCCTACAGCAGTAAGTAAACCCTGAAGCAAGGTCACACAATTGAAGTGTGTGTGTGTGTGTGTGTGTGTGTGTGTACCTCAAAGTATGTCTATGTTCCACGTGTATGCATGTGCCTGCAGAAGACGTGGATTTATAGACTATTATAAACTGCCACGTGGGTGCTGGAGGAAGTGTATCACTGGGCTTGAAGAACTTGAGGTCTGGCCCGACAGCCAGTTTGCTCTTTTTGCTTTGTGTTTGTGGCTAAAGATGTGGCTGAGGTCCTCCAATCCTTGCTCGGCTGCCATGCTATCCCCCACCATTATGAACTCTGCCCCCTCTGCAACCATAAGCCCAAGCAAACTTTCTCCCATAAGTTGTGTTGGTCATGGTATTTTATCCCAGCAACAGGAAAGTAGTACTGGAGGCTGGAAATGATGGTGGTACCTAGGCTGAGAGCCCACGGAGCATGAACCAAGGATGCTGGACACCTGGAAGCACTGTAGAGTTCTAAGTCACCTTGGGAATAGAGACTAAAAACTTGCCTCCTGGAAGTCTACAAAGATGGGAACATTTTAGATACCCCAAAACCTGGCCATTTCTTTTACTTTTTGTTTGTTTGTTTGTTTCCAGTGAAGTATGTGGTCTAAATGGGAAGAACACACATTTTAAACTACAGTTCTTAATAGCCCTATTTTCATCTTATTAAAAAATGAAGCCCCTACGTGAAAGAGGTTGCTTGGTAGTGACTGAGGCACGCCAAAGTCTAAAGTATTACCTGGCGCTGCAGAGATGGCTCAGTTGGCAAGGGCTTGCCTCACAAGCATGAGGTCCAGAGTTCAAACCCAGAACCCATGTAAAAATGCTGGGGTGTGGAGGTGCAGAGGCAGGAGGATACCTGGGCTCATTGGACAGTCAGTTTAGTCTAATTGGTGAACTCTAGACCCACCAGAGACCCTGTCTCAAAGGAGGTGGGTGGCATTTCTAAGGATGACACCACTGTGTTCTGGGTTCTACACATGTCCCCCCCCCCCACATCAGGAAAGAACAAAAACAGACAAAGTATTATTTGGGTTGCTAAACACTAGTCTTAGGAGATATTCAAAAATTCCTCATGATAGCACACACGTGTGATTGGAGCACTAGGGAGACTGATGCAGAGTTGCTGTGAATTTGGCTGTGGGATGGATACTGAGTACCAGGGCAGTCATAGCCCCATAAAGAGTTTATGTTTTAAACACGAAAGTGTCCTATTCCTCCTGCAGATATTAACTTACATGGTATACAACTTAAAAGTATTTAATGTAAGCTGACATGTTGAAGCTGGCTGGGAGGTAGTGTTTTCACAGGCCGGGCAGCAGGAAGAGAGGAAAGGGCAGGGTGGACAAAATGGAGTCTGATGGTGCAGCCCCAATAGCCACAGCACTGCGTCTGCCTCCTTTAAATATTTTGCCTATCAGTCGTTGTCATTATTATGTGTGGACAAGCATGCACACCTGCTGTACACGATGCACAAATGTGTGGAGGTCAGAGGGCAACTTTTGGGAGTCAGTTCTCTACCTGAGAATGGGGGGTCAAACTTGGATCACCAGGTTGAGTAAGACAAAGTTGGAAAGGTCTCCGAAACCCAGGAAAATCCCGAGGCACATGCACATGCGCACACACACGTAGGCCGCATGACCCTGACCGTACTTCTGCGTGGGTCTGCATTTTGGTATCACCAGAAGGGTATTTTCAGGATCCTGGGTTCCTAAAAGAGGAACTGGTGACTCAAAAGCAAGCATAGACATTCCAAAGGTATTTACAAATTCCCCTCTAAAAGACTAGTAGCTTTTTGTTTAAATATCAGTTCCCCTGTGTTGTAAGTCCCAGGACTTTCCCCCCAGCTTTTCAGTTGTTCTTTGACACCGTGGGGCTTTTTATCTTGCCAACTACGTTGATTAAAAATTACGTTTATTTGTGTGTGTGTGTAAGCGTGTGATGGTGTGTATGTGGTAGTCAGATGGCAACTTGCAATAGTCGGTCCTCTTCTTCCACTGGAGATCGAACCAGGGCCTGGAGCCTTAGGCCTTGCACTTGGCTTAGATTTTAATTAAATTTTTTCTTTATTTTTTGTGTGGGGGAGTGTATGTGTGTGTGCAGCTGTGTGATTCTATACTTGCATGGGGGCCAGAGGTCAACATCGGTCTTCCTCTATTGCTCTCTACCTTATTTTGGAGACAGAGTTTCTCACTGAACAGGTAGCTCACTGTGTTGGCCAGACCGCCTGGCCAGTGAACCGCTGCGATCCTCCTGCCTCTACCCCACCAGTTAAAAGGTAGTGTCTGGCCTTCTAACATGAGTGCCAGAGATCAAAGTCAGGTCCTTATGCTTGCATAGCAAACGCATCATCACTGAGCCATCTGGCCAGGACAAACCTTGATAGAAGTGTCTTTCGCTGCCTTTGTCGGGGAGGAAGACAGGTGAACCAGGGCCTCCAGAAAGTGAGGAAGAAGTCCAGTGAAGCAGAGGTCCAGCGAGCACTGAATGTTAAGCTCAGTCCAAGGCCTCAGCTGGCCCTTGCACTCCACATGTGGGGCAAACTGAAAACAGCTTGGGGTTCAGACTTAAGGAATGGGACTGAGGGCCAGCAGGGTGGCAAACGTCTCTCGTCCCAGCACTCAGGAGGCAGGCAGATAGGTCTCTGTGAGTTGAAGGCCAGTCTAGCCTACGTAGGCGATTCCACAGCAGCCAGGGCTACCTAATGAGGCCCTGCCTCAAACAGCAACAGTAACCATAGCGATAGCAAGTAAAACAAACACAAGAAGTACGGGACTGAGATTTCGAGTATTGGTTCACTCTCGGGGCAGCGGATGGCGGTCTGGGCCTTCAAAGCTGACAAAACAGACAAAATCCATTCCAAAGCAACACAGCAGAGTCTAAAATCTCTACAACCTCACATTCACAAAATAAAACTTATAGAGGTTTATTTATAGGCACATAGAGAAAGAAAACTCTGACTCAGTCTCAAAAGAAAACACAAACCACAGAAGCACGTCTTCACACGATAAAGATATTGACTCTGCCAGATAATGACTTTATTGCATTGAATAATTCAATTGACATAATTGAAACAATTCTCAATGAGGAACTGAAAATATGTCCACAACGAATAGAAATATAAGGAATAAGGGCTAGATAGATGGCTCAGTGCTTAAACTGCTCTTCCAGAGGACCCAGGTTCAATTCCCAGCACCCACGTGGTGGCTCACAACTCCCTGTAACTCCAGTTTCAGGGGATCTAGCACCTTCACGCAGAAATATATCCGGGCAAAACATGAATGCACATGAAATAAAAATAAATGACTAAAAAACAGAAATATAAGAAATGTGAACAGAGAAACAGAAAATATAAAAGGTAATCAAATGGAAATCGTAGAACTTAAAATTACAGTATCTAAACGAGAACATTCACATGGGTTTAAAAGCAGGATGAGAATTAAAGAGGACAAAGGGAGTGACCCAAGAGCAGATGGGTGGACATCTACCTGTAGGGACGAAATGGACAAAATAAAGGAACAGGGGCCGGGGACATAGCTCAGTCGAGAGCTTGCTTATTAAGCACAGAGCCTTGGGTTCTGTTCCCAGCATTATAAAACCAGATGTAGTGGCTCACACCTCAAATCTTAGCACTTGAGAGGTACAGACAGGGGTGTAAGAAGTTCAAGGTTATCTTCGGCTATCTAGAGAATTTAAGATCAGCCTGGGCTATCTGAGACCCTGTCTTGAGATATCAACACCAAGCAGGCAGGCAGGCAGGCAGGCAGGCAGGCAGGCAAAAACAACAGGTACAGAGTCCAGGGCTCTGTGGAGCACATTTATTTTATATTGTATTTTGTATTTTGTTATTGCTGTTATTATTTGAGACAGAGTCCTTTTGTTGTTGGTTTTTGTTTGTTTGTTTGTTTGGACAGGGTCTCTTGAAGGCTTGAACAACCATGCCTAGCTAAGACAGAGACAGGGTCTTGCTATGTAGTCCAGGGTGATCTCACACTTGGGGATCTTTCTGCTCTATTCTCCTAAGTACTGGGATTAAAGTTTATACCAGTTTGTGACGATCTCTGTGGAAGAATTTTAAGAAGTTTAACATACTGGGTATTGGAGTTTTAGAAAAAGAGAAAGGATACAGCACAAAACTATTTGAAGAAACATGGTAGAAAGTTTTAGAACTTAAGTTACAGATTTAAGTAAGTATCTAGGTTTGGTAGGGTGTGATGGTACACATGTTTAACCCCGGTACTTGGGAGGCAGAGACAGGTGGATATCTGTGACTTTGGGCCAGTCTGGTTAACCAGTTGAGTTCTAGCTAGGCCTACATAGGTCTTAAAAAGAAAAAATAAAGCATACAGACTCAAGCTCTTTTTCCTGGAGCCTCCTAAGTGGTTAGCTGAATTAAGATGAAGCTGTGTATTTTCTTCCCAGTCACCAGCTGTGGGAAACACACCGGAAAACACATTGAAGTGGGTGGTGAAGCCAACTTTGTTCTTTCTACCAGAAGCACAGGCCCACATAGGGAGCTGCTGATGCTCTGGGTGAAGAGCAGAAGGGTTGTGTTGTCCTAATCAGTAGTGGCAACAACAAGCAAAGTTTTCTCAGGAAGCGAGGTTTCTTGCCTCGTGACTGAGTGCAGCCGCTGTTGAGGAAGGGGCACACTTGTCACATCCCGGCCAAGGGGAGCTGGACAGGAAGCACAAGTCTGTTCACAGATGCATGGTGGATGCCTCAATCTGGTCATTGTCACAAAGGGAGAGAAGGCTATTCCTAGACAGACAGATACTACTGTCCTCGGTGGCTGGCGAGCAGAGGAGTTAGCCGAATCCTGTTGCTCTTCAGTCTCTCTAACGATGATGTCTGCCAATACATTGTCAGGAAGCTCTTGAACAATGAAGGGAAAAAGGATGAGACCAAAGCACCCAAGACTTACAGTCTTTTCACTTCACTTGTTCTGTAACAGAAATGCCAACATCTTGCTGGGAAGGAAACCACACATTAAGAAACCCCAGGAGGAGGCTGCAGAACATGCTAAACTTTTGGCTGAGGGAATGAAGGGAAGCAAAGAAAAACGCCAGGAACAGATCGCCAAAAGATGCAAGCTGTCCTTATTATTTCTGAGTCCAGTCAACAATAAGTTTTTAGGAGTAAAAAATAAATGATCAGATCTTAAAGAGAAGTATTTAGATTCAAGAGGCTTAGTGAACTCCAGACAGGATGAATTAGAAGGAATCTATATTTAGTTATGTCATTATCAAGCTGCCGAAGACAAACGTAAAGACAAATTTCATGAGAGCAGCCAGAAAAATGATCCTTTCCAGATAGCTGGAAATGATGTAAGGGCTGTCACTTTTAGACAGAAACAAGGGATGGCCAGACGGCGGTGGAATATCTTTAAATCACTGAAACATCCCAGGCAACCTATAATTCTGCACAAGACAAACATGCTTCAAGAACGAAGGTGGAATAGACATTGTCAGAAAGACAGTAGTGAGAATAGAACTCCCACTATAAAAGAAACCAAGGTTCTTCCAAGGGGAAAGGACATGATATCCGAGGGAAACTTGGATATCTAGGAGTCAATGAGGCATTGGAAGTAGCAAAAATGTGTGGTTGAAGATGGAGGATCCAGGATTGAAGACCGAGGGCTGGAGAGTCAGCTCAGCAGTTAAGAGCAATTCCCAGCACCCACATGGTAGCTCACAGCCATCTTTCATCCCAGCCCCGGAAGGTCTGATACCCTTTTCTGGCTTCTACAGGTTTTGCATACATATGATGGCCACAGCACAAACAATAGTGTACACATAATCCTAGAATTCAGTATGTGAGAGACAGAAACAGGAGGCAGGACTTCAAGGTCATCCTTGAGTTCAAAGCTAGTCTGGGCTCTATGAGACCCTGTTTCAAAAACAAACAAACAAACAAAATCAAACATATAAAGTAAAAGATAGATTATATGCCTGAGATGAAATAAATGAACCTAATTGTGAAGGTTCTTGTACTCCACACAAAATGGCGCTATATTAATTTTAAGTATTCTGTAAAAAGTTTAAAAATAGATTTGTTATAAACAACGTGGACAAATTTCAATACATGAACGAAAGAGGACAGATGCAAATGTATATATAGTGCATGACTCTACTTTTGTAAAATGCAGTCTAACGTAGAGGGGAAGGAAGGATGGAGGGTGGGACCAAGTGTAGCGAGCACAGCAGCAGTATTTTACATCTTGACTAGGATGATGATTTGTAGGTGTGCAGTACTATGAAAAATCACAGAGTTGTGCATGTGGAACACATGTAACTTCTGGTGTGTAGACTATTCCTCAAACCGGCAAGAACAACCTTTTAAAATCTCAATTTTCAAGTAATTTCGGATATGCTGCTAAATTCCCATAACTTCACTGAAGTATAAAAGGGAGGTTGCTATTTTTCTGAGACCAGGGCTTCTTTTAACGAAACAAATGTCTATTTGGGTTAAAAATCTTTAGGTATCAAACACAACAGAGCTTCTAATTACTCTTAATGCTGCAGGAAAATGACTTTAATGCAGTTATCAAAGACGAAGTCGACACACAGCTGCTCCTCTGGCCTATTTTCTAAGACATCAGAGTACTGACTGCTTGAGTACAGAGGGGGCCCTCCATGCCCTACCCCTGCTTCTTTCTGGAATCTTCTAAGAAGCAATGAATCTCTATCTTCTTTGTTTGGATTGTTAACATTTGGTATTTCCTGAGAACACATATGGATAGGACGCCTTTGCAAGGATCTTGACATCGATCCCTGGTAAACTCTAGGAGGAAATTTTAAACAGATGGTTTGTGAGCACTTAGCAAAGGAACCTGATAGCCTTGTGTACAAGGCTGAGAGATATAGGTTTGCTGACAGCCTCGTTAAGCTGATTTGTAACTGCTTCAAGACTTATATACACAACCAGGGCAGGCGGTTGTCAACTGGACAGATGCCGTCTAGATGCCAGAAGTATATTGATCACTGTGGCCTCTTTAGTTTTGGCATATTTATTGCTTATCCATTCTTCAGAAGGCTATTATTAAAAACTTTATTATATGCAAACAAAGACATATTATGTGTGTCCATGTGAGCTCCGAAAGCTCAACAATAAGCAGCCATGACTTATTTTTCAAACTCGAGATGTAGAATATCATTAATGACACAGACAGGTCTGTTCTCTTCGCTCATCCTCAGAGGAAGTCTTGCCATGCTGAACTTCCTCACCATTCTTTCCCTCTTAAGAAGCAGTTTTACTTAAGCAATGCTTTATTGCTTTAATTTCCTCAAACCTGTGTAAGGAAGTACAATCTTCTATATGCCCTTAGTGGCCTGCTTTCCCATCTCCCTCCATATCAAAGATCCTCATCCCACCCAGCCGTGGTGCTCCCCTTTATGATGATGTCACAAAGTCTGCATCCCAGACAGGAACTCCTTGCTGGTTATATGAGTTAGAGCTGAAGGTGTGGCTTTTCTTTTTTTCTTTTTTCTTTCTTTTTAACATGAGCTTGTTCATTCATTGAGTATTTTTACATGGGCATGTATAGGATTTATGACAGGGCAGCAATGACAGCTTCAGTGAAGTCATGACATGTGGCATAACCACCCATGTCTGAGGTTCGAACCTGTGCGAAAGAGTTGTCATCATCTTGTGGTCTGGGCCTTATCCCAAGAACCCACCCAGTGAAGTACCCTTGAGCCAGCCCCCAGGACAACCTAGCCTCTGCCAGAAAAGTATTATAGATGTTTTCTTCTGGCCCAGTGTAATGAAGGGATGTATACGAAGCATGGTCCTTTTGAAGTTGGAGGAAGTAAGGAAGGGCTCTAACACCCATGGGGGTGCAGATGGCTGATGACAGACTTGATGAAGTCAGTTGTGGTGCTGTAACCTCCCATGTCTCGAGTCCGTACCTTGCCAACCTTGATCACCTTTCACTGCATCTGCAGTCAGGCTGGAGTGATTCTCAAGATTGAGATGCCGCAGCATGTGGGAAGCCGACAGCAGCCGACAGCAGCGTGGCTGTGGGATTGGCTATCTTCCTGCCCACAGCCTGGGCAAATGGATGCCGAGCACCCGTCTCAAAGACTGCATACTCTGCACTGTAGCTCTCACCAGGAACCACACCGGCTCCCCCAGCGAGGCCAGCAGCCAGATTGTCCATAATGTTCCCACAGAGATTAGGCATCACAAGCACATCAAACTGGTAAGGATTCTGCACCAGCTGCATGTAGCAGTTGTCTATGATCATTGTCTCAAACTTGATCTTACGGTTCAGCAACTTCCTCACAGCACTGCAAGAACAACCCATCCCCAAGTTTCATGATATTGGCTTTATGGACAGCTGTGACCTTGCTCCACCCTTTCTTGGTGGCATAGTCAAATGCAAACTCTGCAGTCCTTTGAGACTTGGTTCGAGTGACGATCTTCAGGCATTCGATGGCACCCTTTGCACTCTCATGTTCCAGAGAGCAATACTCCCCTTCTGTCTGTTCTCGAATGATCACAAGGTCTAGATTGTTGTGCCGAGTCTCGTATCCAGGAAGTGACTTCACATGGACTACGCTGGCAAACAAATCCAACTTCCGCCTCAGTTGCATATCATAGGAGGCTAGTTCACCCTTATACTCCGTTGGAGTATAGATCTTTCCAATGATAGCAAGTTTGTTCTCCTTCATGGAACTCAGCACCTGCTCCAACTTTCCTCAGAAGCCACATTCTGCACCTCGCTCAGGTGGTGCTCCTTGAATTCCACAGGGACAGCAGCGCCTCGAACACTTCCTTGACAGCATGCATGAGCTCTGGCCCCACACCGTCTCCAGGCAGCATGGTCACAGGACAGGCACCCTCCACCCTCACATCTTGTGCCTGGTTCTGTGAAGCGGTGTGAGTTGTAGCTGATGCTCGGAGACCTTTCCATGCCCCGGAGTTCCGAGTGTCGACCATGGCTCGGGTCAGCCAGCGGACATTGCTCAGCGCCGCCATGTTGGGCCGAGAGGTGTGGCTTTTCTGACTCCCCTTCCCACAGTGTCTTCTGACGAACAGAAATTCTGATTTTTAACATAGTGACACTTCCTCAATCTTTTGCAGCTGGCAGACTTTATGAAACTCTTCCTTCCCTTCACCTATAGTCATTAAGTCTTTTCTTATATATTCTCTTCTAAAAGTTTTATGTCTCAAATTTAGATTTTTAATCCCTTTATGTCTTATAAAGTAGAGACCCAACTTCTCTTTGCCCTGTAAGGAGTACTGAACACTAGATCCAGCATGAGAGGAGTACTGAACACCAGATCTAGCATGATTTAACTACTTTAATCTTTTTTTTTTTTCATTTTTTCCCATGCCACACCACACATTAAGTCTTCATGTGACTTTCTGTTTCTGGGACCAATGTTCTAGACAGGACAGATGACCAATTCCCGTGTCAGTATGATGCTCTGTATTGTTTTCCGCAGTGCTGGGTGTTAAACCCAGAGCATCATGCCTATGAAACAAAGGACCCGTGACTGAGCCCTATGACAAGCGTCAGTACTGTCTCCTTTAACAACTTTCTGAACCGTCTTTCCACCCTTTGCTAAAACACGTGCCTTAGCCTGAATGTGTGCTTGCATAGGTGCATGTGAGTGCACACGCCCATTGCATAGGGTTAGCTTATCAGATTAATTTTTAAAAGTGAGCTAAGTGTAGCGACTCATTTGTGACGAGCATTTATGAGGCTGACATAGGAGAATGTGATTTTCCGGGGCAGCCGAGGTTGCTTATAACCTAGGCTTTGCAAAGCAAAACTCTGCCTCAGAAGGAAAGTGAGCAAAAGAAGCCGGGCATGGCAGTACAGACTTGGAATCCTAGCACTCTAGCGGCTGAAGCAGGAGCACTGCCCCAAGTTCATGCTACCCAGAGCTACACAGCGAGACCCTGTTTCAAGAACAAAGTCAAAACAAAGTCAGCAGAAAACTCCGACAGGAATTTGATTGGAATCAGTTAGGTCATTTTGGGGAGAACTGAATTCGATTCTAATCATACTGATGTTTTATCTACCATCGTGTTCCTTCCATCCAAACAGAGTTTCTTTAAGGTGCACCGATGAAGCTCTAAACACCCCCAGGTTTGAATAGTTATGGTTCCACAGACTCATGTCTTTGAATGTTTGACCCATAGGGAGTGGCACAAGCAGGAGGTGTGGCCTTGCTGGAGAAAGTGTTATTGTAGCCGTAAATTTAGCTAATCATTTTGAGCTCCCAGCCATCACCAGAGCCCTCTGGATGCTCTAAAGAATCCAGAAACACACACAAACACACACACACACACACACACACACACACACACACACACACACACACACACACACACATGCACCTGTTAATTTAAAAATGCCTTGACTAGCTCCCTCCCTCCTTCCCTCCCTCCATCCCCCCAAGTCTCATGTAACTCAAGAAGGCCTCAAACTTGCTATGTGGTACGGATTTCTGATCCAACCTGCCTCCAGCTCCCAAATGCTTCAATTACAGGTGTGGACTGCCATACCCTACTTTTATTCTTCTTAAAAATTGGTTTATTATTTTATTTTCGTTGCATATGAGTGTTTTGGCTACACGTATGTTTGTGTACCATGTGCATAACCAGTGCCCACCAAGACCAGAAAAGACCATGGAATCCCCAAGCCACAATGTGGGGGTGCTGGGGACTAAACCTGATTCCCTTGTAAGGGCAACAAGTAATCTTAAGTACTCCACCCCCATCATAAAAGAAAATAAAACTGAGGCAGGAGGATTGCTAGGTCAAGACCAGCATAGGAAACAGCCAAAATAATTCTTACCATCATCGCTGGGTTCTTCAACAGGCGATGGTAAGTCTGTATGCTCTTGGATGCCCTTTGTGACCTCAACCACCTGTAGTCTTCTGATGCTAAGGAGGTTTATATCTTTCAACCCTTCCTCCAGTTCTTTGACCACCTCTTTTCCAGGCTGAGAAGTCAGAACAGTAATCTAAAATGAAATCCATAAGAACAATCAATATGCCTGCTTTTCTTGATATCCAGAGTAAGGAACATACAATCTGTTATAAGTCTCTGGTAGCAGCTGTGGTGTTTAGTACAAAGAAGAGAGAGAGAGAGAGAGAGAGAGAGAGAGAGAGAGAGAGAGAGAGAGAGAGAGAGAGAACTTACAAATAAAATTTCATTTGATCTTAATCAAAAGGTTAAGAGGAGATACAAATCAAATTTTATGTGGTGGATTCTAGAGGAACAGATAACCCTCGCACAGGTTCTTTCTAGTTGATTCCAGATAGTTCCTAGACGGTGCCTAGACAGTGACCATTGAGAAGGCATAGATGTGCAACTCTGGTAGCATTTCCTCTGCTCTTCCAGGAGAGCAGAGGAACGAGGCACTTAAGTTCTGCTCTTGCATGTACACTGTGCCCTAGAGAGCCTATTGCTTTTCTCCCAATGCTGTGTCCATGTGTAGCATTCTCAGATGAACTCTCTGTTTTCTTAGCATGGAGCCAGAGAAATGATTTCTTTTGACTCTAAACTGTACTTAACTGTTGACCAGAATGTTGGACCTGAAGAAATATGAAGGCATTTGTGTATAACTAGAATCTTTTATGCCCTTGAAACGAATGTTTTTAATGATCGGTTTTGCCTTGGATTTTTGAGACTCTGAAAGACAATTGTACATGCAATTATTTTGTATGTAGATGTCTCTTAATTAGCAAAGAGAAATGCAGGTGAAGGTAAAATTGCTATTATTATTTCTGAATTCTTCAATGTTGTAGAATAGTTCTAGGTTCACAGTAACATTAAAAAGAACCCAATAATGCCTTTTGCCCTCACACAGACATTGCTTCTCCATTATTAATTTCCTCTACCAGATTAATACATTTACTGCAAGTGACTTATATAGATGGACAAATCACAATAAGCCCAAACTCCTAGTTTATGTTTGGACAAGCTCTTAGTGTGGTATACTCTATGGGTTTGTACAAATATATAATGACATTTGCTTATTAACATATTTTCATACAGGGTGTTTCACTTCCTTAAAAATTCTCTTTGCTTATTTTCCCTAATTTTGCTTACTACACTTTTTTTTTTGTTTTGTTATGTTTTTTTAATTTCAGTCCTGGGGATTGAGGCCAGTGCTGAATAGTACCCAATTGTCTGGATGGACCGCAACGAGTTATCCATTCACCTGTGGAGAGCCGTTGGGTTTCAGTGGCTGCGGATATATGTACAAAACCTGCACAAGGTCAAGCCATCAAGCTATAGAAATCCCAGCACGGGCAGGAAAGAAGCTCATGAAGTCCCACCTCTAGCTATTTGCAATTGATGGCTGCTGGGAGAGGAAGAGTCTGCTTTTTTCTGAGATATGGCCCCAGCAGATGGCCCTACATCCTTGCACATACAAGCAGCATTAAATGAAACTCGAGTTGTTTTTTTCTTTTTTTTTTTTTAAAAGCATATAAAGTTTGGAGGGAAAAAGGATAGTGAGGATTGGGGAGTGATTGGAGGGGAGGAAATTGGGGTGGATTTGATCAAAACACATTGTATGCATATTTGAAAGTCTCAAAAATAAAAAATAAAGTCGTTTTAAATTAATTAATTAATTAGGATATTTTCTTTACTTATATTTCAAATGTTATCCCATTTCCTAGTTTCCCCTCTGGAATCCCCCTATCCCAATCCCCCCTCCTCCTCCTGCCTCTATAAGAGTATCCCCCACTTACTCATCCAATCCCTCCCACCTCCCTGCCCTGGCATTCCCCTACACTGGAGTATTGAACCTTCACAGGGCCAAGGACCTCTTCTCTCCTTGGTGCCTGATAAGGCCACCTTCTGCTACGTGTTCCTGGAACCATGAGTCCCTCCATGTGTACTCTTTGGTAGGTGTTTTAGTCTCTGGGAGCTCTGGGGGTTCTGGTTGATTGATATTGTTGTACTTCCTGTGGGGTTGCAAACCCCTTCAGTTCCTTCAGTCCTTTCTCTAACTCCTCCATTGGGAACCCCATTCTCAGTCCAGTGGTTGGTTGAGAGCATCCAACTCTGTATTTCTCAGGCTCTGGCAGAGCCTCTCAGGAGACAGCTATATCAGGAACCTGTCAGCATGCACTTCTTGGCATCCACATTAGTGTCTGGGTTTAGTGACAGTATATAGGATGGATCCCCACAGTCTCTGGATGGCCCTTCCTTCAGTTTCTGCTCCAAATGTTGTCTTTATATTTCCTCCTGTGGATATTTTGTCCCCCTTTTAAAAAGGATTGAAGCATCCCCTCTTTGGTCTTCCAACTTCTTGACCTTCATGTGGTCTGTGAATTGTATCTTGGGTATTCTGACCATTGGGGCTAGTATCCACTTATCAGTGAGTGCAGACCATGTGTGTTCTTTTGTGACTGGGTTTCCTCACTCAGGATGATATTTTCTAGTTCCATCCATTTGCCTAAAAATTTCATAAAGTACATTATTTTTAATAGCTGAGATCTTTGACAAAGGAGCAAAAACCATCCAGTGGAAAAAAAAGACGGAGTTTTCAACAAATGGTGCTGGTTCTACTGTTGATCAGCATGTAGGAGAATGCAAATTGATCCATTTTTATTGCCCTGTACAAAGCTCAAGTCCAAGTGGATCAAGGACCTCCGCATAAAACCCAATACATTGAAAGTAACAGAAGAGAAAGTGGGGAAGAGCGTTGAACACACAGGCATAGGGGAAATTTTTTTGAACAGAACACCAATGGCTTATGCTCTAAGATCAGGAATCGCCAAATGGGACCTCATAAAATTGCAAAATTTCTGTAAGGCAAAGGACATTGTCAATAGGACAAAACAGCAACCAACAGACTGGGAAAAGATCTTTACCAATCCTACATCTGATAGAGGGTTAATATCCAATATATACAAAGAACTCAAAGAAATTAGACCCAAACAACCCTATTAAAAATGGTAGACAGAGCTAGACAAAGAATTCTCAACTAAAGAATATCGAAGAGCTGAGAAGCACCCAAGGAAAATGTTCAACATGCCTAATTATCAGGGAAATGCAAATCAAAACAACCCTGAGATCCCACCTCACACCAGTCAGAATGGCTAAGATCAAAAACTCAGGTGACAGCAGATGCTGGTGAAGATGTGGAGAAAGAGGAACACTCCTTAATTGTTGGTGAGATTGTAAGCTGGTACGACCACTCTGGAAATCAGTCTGGTGGTTCCTCAGAAAATTGGACATAGTGCTACCTGAGGACCCAGATATACCACGCCTGGGCATATACCCAAAAGATGCTTCAACATATAACAAGGACACATGCTCCACCATGTTCATAGCAACCTTATAGTCAGAAGCTGGAAAGAACCCATATGTCTTTCAACAGAGGAATGGATACAGAAAATGTGGTACATTTACACAATGGAGAAGTACTCAGGTATTAAAAATAAAAAGTATTTTAAAAAGTGCTGCTCCTAAGATTGGAAAGTATTGATGGAATTTAATCATAAACATATTGGTGTGGGGGCATAGTCTTTAACTCCTTTAGGTAAGTAAAAGAGCTATAAGTACTGGATTGTGGTTTAACTTTTTGTTACATTTGGGAAGAAATTGTATCAGTTACTTTCTCCTTGCTGTGATTAAATACTTGACAAGAAACACCCCCCCTCCCAAATTTTTTATTTTATTCACTAGTGTTTTCATCATAAATTTTATATTGAGTTATAATAAATAATAGTGTGTTTTTATTTTGTTACTAGTGCTTTTCTGATGGCAGGATTTGGCTCCATAACCCAGGCCAGACTCAAACTCACTGTGTAGCCCAGGCAGCAATCCTCCTGTCTCAGCCTACTGAGTGCTGTGATTATAGGTATGTATAGCCAAACCAAACCATACTGTCAATTTATTTTTATTTCAGATACTACTTGCTCATTGTGGTATATAGGAGAATGACAGACTTTTGTATTGTATTATTAACTGTGTAGCTTGAAACATTTATTACTGATTTCAGGTGTTTTGGGTTCTTTTTGTTTGTTGTTGTTGCTAATTATTTTGTGTATCTTTAAAAGAAAAACAGTGTTTTATTTGTTCTTTCCCAGTCTGTAGGTATGAAGTTATTCAGAGTGTTCCTTTGTTATCTCTTTAAGGTGACAGGATCTGTAGCAATGTCTTCTTTCTAATTTTTGATGTTAGTATTTTGTATCTTCTCTCTCTTTCATACTCAGGCCTTATCAATTTTATTGATCACTTCAAAAAGCCAGTTTTTACTTTTCTAATTTCAACTTCATTGATTTCTACTCTATCCTTATTTTTTCTTCTGCTGCTTACTTGGACTTTATGTTCTCAACTATTTTTAGTTTCCTAAAATGGAAACTTAGAACATCAAATAAACACCCTTTCCTAATATATGGACTCAGTGCTATTTCCTTCTAAGTACTTGAATTTTACTGTGTTCCACAATTTTCAAGAAGCTGTGTTTTCATGTTTTTCTTTTTTGGTAATGATTTACTTATTTTTATTTATGTTGTCTTAGTCAGGGTTTCTATTCCTGCACAAACATCATGACCAAGAAGCAAGTTGGGGGGGAAAGGGTTTATTCAGCTCACACTTCCACATTACTGTTTATCACCAAAGGAAGTCAGGACTGGAACTCAAGCAGGTCAGGAATCAGGAGCTGATGCAGAGGCCATGGAGGGATGTTACTTACTGGCTTGCTTCCCGAGGCTTTCTCAGCCTGCTTTCTTATAGAACCCAAGTCTACCAGCCCAGGGATGGCACCACCCACAATAAGCTGGGCCCTCCTCCCTTGATCACTAGTTCAGAAACTGCCTTACAGCTGAATCTCATGAAGGCACTTCCTCAAGGGAGGCTTCTTTCTCTGTGATAACTCCAGCTTGTTGATACAAAACCAGCCAGTACATATGTGTATTGGCTTTGCCTACATGTGTGTCTGTGTGAGGGTGTAAGAACCCCCAGGACTGAAGTTACAGAAAGTTATGAGTGGCCATGTGGATGGGAATTGAACCCAGGCCCTCTAGAAGAACAGCCAATGTTCTTAACCATGGAACCAATTCTCTATGAGTCATCCTCATTTTTTTTTTGTTCAAAATATTTTGTTTCATATTGGATATTTTCTGTATTTACATTTCAAATGTTATCCCCTTTCCCCTACTCCCATCCTACCTTGCTTCCATAGAGGTGCTCCCTTTCCCAACCACACTCTCCCACCTCAGTGCCTTGGTGTTCCCATACACTGGGAAAATGAGCCTTCAGTGGACCTAAGGCTTCTCCTCCCATTGATGCTAGACAATGATAATCTCTGTTGCATATGCATCTGGAGCCTTGGGTCTCTCCATGTGAACTCATTGGTTGTGTTTTAGTCCCTGAGAGCTATGGAGGATTTGGTTGGTTGATAATGCTGTTCTCCATGGGGTTGCAGACCCTTTCAGCTCCTTCAGTTCTTTCTCTGGCTCCTTCATTGGGGTCCCCATGTTCAGTCCAATGGTAAGCTTCAAGTCTCATCTGTATCAGTATGGCTCTGGAAGAGCCTCTGAGGAGACATTCACATCTGGATCCTGTCAGTAAGCACTTCTTGGCATCAGCAATAGTGCTTGGGTTTAGTGGCTGCATATGTGATGGATCCCCAGGTGAGACAGTCTTTGGATGATCTTTTCTTCAATCTCTGCTCCTCTATTTGTTCCATTGCTTCCTCCCACGAATGTTTTGCTCTCCCTTCTAAGAAGGAATGAGGCATCTACACTCTGGCCTTCCTTCTTTTTGAGCTTTATAAGGTCTGTGAATTGTTTCTTGGGTATTCAGAGCTTTTTGGGCTAGTATCTGCTTATCAGCGAGTGCATATCGTGTATGTTCTTTTGTAACTGAGTTACCTCACTCAGGATGATAGCTTCTAGTTCCATCCATTTGTCTAAGAATTTAATGAAGTCATTTTTTTTTAAATAGCTGAGTAGTACTCCATTGAGTATATGTACCACATTTTCTGTATCCATTCCTCTGTTGAAGGACATCTGGGTTCTTTCCAGCTTCTGGCTATTGTAAATAAAGCTTCTATGAACATGGTGGAGCATGTGTCCTTGTTATATGTTGAAGCATCTTTTGGGTGGTATATCTGGGTCCTCAGGTTGTACTATGTCCAATTTTCTGAGGAACCGCCAGACTGATTTCCAGAGTGGTCATGCCAGCTTGCAGTCCCACCAACAATGGAGGAGTGTTATATCAGACTGGATTCATAAACAGGGCTCATCAATTTGCTGCATACAGGAAACTCATCTCAGAGACAAAGACAAACACTACCTCAGAGTAAAAGACTGGGAAAAACTGTCCAAGCAAATGGTATCAAGAAACAGGCTGTAGTAGCCATTCTAGTATCAAATAAAATTTTCTTTCTTTCTTTCTTTTTTTTTTTTCAAATAAAATTTTCAACCAAAAGTTATCAGAAAAGATAAGGACACTTTTTACTTATCAAAGGAAAAAAAACCTATCAAGATAAACTCTCAATTCTGAACATCTATGCTCCAAATACAAGGGCACCCATATTCATTAAAGAAACTTTACTAAAGGTCAAAGCATATATTGCACCACACACAATAATAGTGGGAGACTTAACACCCACTCTCATCAATGGACAGATCATGGAAGCAGAAACTGAACAGAGACACACTGAAACTAACAGAAGTTATGAACCAAATGGATTTAACAGACATCTATAGAATGTTTCATTCTAAAAAAAAAGAATATATCTTCTTCTCAGCACCTCACAGTACCTTCTTCAAAACTGACCATATAATCACTGGTCACAAAACAGGCCTCAACAGATACAAGGACATCGAAATACTCCCATGCTCCCTACCAGATCATCATGGACTAAGGCTGGTCTACAATAACAACAAAACAACACAAAGCCCATATACACATGGGAGTTGAACAACGCTCTACTCAGTGATAACTTGGTCAAGGAAGAAATAAAGAAAATTAAAGACTTTTTGGAATTTAATGAAAATGAAGGCACAACACACACAAACTTATGGGATGCAATAAAATAACACTATACTGAGTTACAGGTAGTTTAATCATGCTAAAATAATAATTTTGAGCCAGGCATTGTGTCACATGCCTACCATCCCAGCAGCTGGGGGGAGGGTCAGAAGAATCAGAAATTCAAGACCATCTTCAGCTACACAGCAAGTGTGAGGCCAGCATGGGTTAGGATTCTCAGACATGCAACAACAATCTTGAATTTTCTCCCCCCCTTATATCACTGACACCACACATTTTACTTGCTTCTAAACGTATGTGCACACGCACAACCACTATGCTGTCGCTATTATTTTGGACACAATGCCATCTGTTTCATGAATTATGACTGATACATATAATCTTAATTTATCTTCACTTATTTATTTCTTCATGCTCTTTACTTTTCAGACACACACACACACACACACACACACACACACACACACACACACTTCTTTCTTCCATCCTTTCTTTCTTCTTGAGACAGGCTTTCTCTGTGTAGCTGACTGTCCTGTCTACTCACTTTGTAGACCAAGATGGCCTCGAACTCAGATCAACAGTTTAAGGAAGCCACAGAAACTTATCATTAAGAGGTAAAGGGAGAAGGCATGGGAAAGAGAGAGGAGGGCATGACAGAGGCCACAGTAGGAGGGGTGTGGAAACAGTAATCATGAAACCTAATCAGGCAACATAAAAACCAAAACAAAGCTATCAAAATAAACTTATATAACCTGAAGATCTAAAGAAAAAGAACAAAACCAGACCACATGGTGTTTGTTCAACGCGTGCAAACCTGAGTTTGACCCTCCACATGTATTATGTAATATGTATCACATGTGTTTATATAACATTAGTCAGGGGTCTTCCCTGACAGGATACCACTGAGTTCCTCCTTTCCCTGCGATGTCTCCTGGAGCAAATTGACAGGGGATTTGAGGGTTTCAGTTCCAGTTCAAACCCCTAAAACCAGATTCCTGGGTGTGCAGTGGATAGTGGAATACACACCAATTGCCTTGTGGGTTGAGTTTCTGCTCAGTGTCCAGTAGGTGTCAGTGCATCCTCAGGGTTTAGCCCCAGCCTCCACATGGACTAGACTTTGGATAGTTTCCCCATATGTGTCTCATGTGTACTGGATGTTTGACTCTCCCAAGCTCGGTTTGTTACATATTCTTGTTAGATCGGGATCTCTGGTTTGTCTGTTTTGTTTGTTTTGGAGATAGTCTTACTATTTAGCTCCGGGTAGCCTGTAGCTCTTTATGTAGAGGAGGCTGGCCTGAATTCATGGAGATACTTTATCTCCAGTGTTGGGAGCCACAGCTCGCGTTAAACTCCGAGGCTCTGATGTGGTCATGCCCCGGCTACTGTTCACCATTTTAGGTTGTCCTGCAGGACTCCGGCTGCCTCTGTTTGCAGCAGCCGTGGGTACTTTGATCAGGCCGGTTTGTGGTGGCTCTGTGGATCTGCCATGGCTGCAGGGAACCCGGCATCCTACTTCTCTGGTCCTGCATCATTGTTTGCAGGGCAGGGCAGGTGTGGCAGATCTCAGCAAACCTCCATCAGGGAGCAAGGTGCAGACAGACAGCTGTTCGCAGCTGCTCCTGCCTTCTGCTTTGCAGACATCTCCTGGCTTCTTTCTTTAGTTTTCAGCTATTGCCTCTTGTAGGAATAGAAACTCTCACGGTCTTGACTTTTCTTTCACTGAGTTACATTGAGTGAGAGTCTAATCCACCATTCTATTTAGCATTTTTTTTTTTTTTTTTTTTGAGACAGACTCCTATCAGCCCTTGCTAACCTGATGTCCTTGTAGTCCAGGCTGGCCTTGAACTTGCAGCAGTTTTCCTGCTTCAGTTCTGGAATTACAGGGATGTGTTTCCGTGCCCTGCTCTCTGCTAGCATGTTAATACTTATGCTCTAAACTCCACAGCCAAGTGCCAGGGGTGGCAGTGCATAATTATAATTCCAACACTTGGAGGGCAGAGGTAGGAGGGTCTCCAAAGTATGAGCACAGCCTTGTCTACATTGTGGGCCATCCAGGGCTACACAGTGTGACTTTGTCTCAAAAAATAAACACACACACACACACACACACACACACACACACACACACACACACAAATAGAATCTACAGTTAGATAATTCTAGCATATCTGCCACGTCTGGTTCTAACACGTATTCTAACTTCAAATGATGTCTCTTGCCTTTATCCTGCTTGTCATTTTTTGTGACATTTAGATGGGTTCCACTGGGTTGAAGATGCTATTGTAGTTGGTCTTTACAAACATGGTTTTTGTGTGAGGGAACACATTCTCTACTATTATTATTTTCTATTAAAATATACTTCATTCTCATCAAAGGAAAAAACCTACCAAGATGAACTTCTCAATTCTGAACATCTATGCTCCAAATGCAATGGCACCCACATTCATTAAAGAAACTTTACTAAAGCTCAAAGCATATATTGTACCACACACAATAATAGTGGGAGACTTAACACCCACTCTCAGCAATAGACAGATCATGGAAGCAGAAACTGAACAGAGACACAGTGAAACTAACAGAAGTTATAAACCAAATGGGGTTAACAGACATCTATAGAATGTTTCATCCTAAAACAAAAGAATATACCTTCTTCTCAGCACCTCACAGTACCTTCATAAAACTGACCATATAGTCAGTCACAAAATAGGCCTCAACAGATACAAGAAGATCAAAATATTCCTATGAATCCTATCAGATCACCATGAACTAAGACTGGTCTTCAATAACAAGAACAACAAAAAGCCCCCACACACATGGAAGCTGAACAATGCTTGTCTTAGTCAGGGTTTCTATTCCTGCACAAACATCATGACCAAGAAACAAGTTGGGGAGAAAAGGGTTTATTCAGGTAACACTTCCACGTTGCTGTTCATCACCAAAGGAAGTCAGGACTGGAACTCAAGCAGGTCAGGAAGCAGGAAGAGGCCATGGAGGGAGTTACTTACTGGCTTGCTTCCCGAGGCTTGTTCAGCCTGCTTTCTTATAGAACCCAGGTCTACCAGCCCAGGGATGGCACCACCCACAATGGGCTGGGCCAGGGATGGCACCACCCACAATGGGCTGGGCCAGGGATGGCACCACCCACAATGGGCTGGGCCAGGGATGGCACCGCCCACAATGGGCTGGGCCAGGGATGGCACCGCCCACAATGGGCTGGGCCCTCCCCCCTTGATCACTAGTTGAGAAAATACCTTACAGCTGGATCTCATGGAGGCACTTCCTTAAGGGAGGCTCCTTTCTCTGTGATAACTCCAGCTTGTGTCAAGTTGATACAAAACCAGCCAGTACAATGCTCTCTCAATAATAACTCGATCAAGGAAGAAATAAATAAAAAAATTAAAGACTTTTAGAATTTAATGAAAATGAAGGCACAAAATACCCAATCTTATGGAACACAATGAAAGCAGAGACATGAGTAAGAGGAAAACTCGTATCTCTGAGTGCCTCCAAAAAGAAACTGGAGAGAGCATACACTAACAGCTTGACAGTACACCTGAAAGCTCTAGAACACAAAGAAGCAAATACACCCAAGAGGAGAAGACAGCAGGAAATAATCAAACGGAGCTGAAATCGACCAAAGTAGAAACAAAAAGAACTATACAAAGAATCAACAAAACCAGGAGCTTGTTCTTTGAGAAAATCAACAAGATAAATAAACCCTTAGCCAGACTAGCCTGAGGGCATAAAGACAGTATTAAAATTAAGAAAAACAGAAATGAAAAGGGAAAGCTAACTACAGAAACTGAGGAAATTTGAAAAATCATCAGATCCTACTACAAAAGCCTATACTTAACAAAACTGAAAAAAATCTGGATGAAATAGACAGTTTTCTAGACAGATACCAGGAGCCAAAGTTAAATCAGGATCATATAAACAGGCCCATAACCCCTAAAGAAATAGAAGCAGTCCTTAAAAGTTTCCAACCCCACCCTCCAAAAAAGCTCAGGACCAGATGGGTTTAGTGCAGAATTCGATCAGACCTTCAAAGAAGACCTAATACCAATACTCTTCGAACTATTCCACAAAATAGAAACAGAAGGAACACTACCCAACAAAGAAAGAGAACTTCAGACCAATTTCCTTTATGAATATTGATGCAAAAATACTCAAATTCTCACAAACCAAATCCAAGAACACATCAAAATGATCATTCACTATGATCAAGTATGCTTCATCCCAGGGATGTGGGCATGGTTCAATATATGGAAATCAACGTAATACACTATATAAACAAACTCAAGGGAAAAAAAAACACATGATCATCTCATTAGATGCTGGAAAAGTATTTGACAAAATACAACACCCCTTCATACTAAAAGTTTTGCAAAGATCAGGAATTCAAGGCCCATATCTAAACATAGTAAAAGTAATATACAGCAAACCAGTAGACAACATCAGACTAAATAGAAAGAAACTTTAAGCAATCCCACTAAAATCAGGGACTAGATAAGGCTACCCACTCTCTCCCTACCTATTCAATACAGTACTTGAAGTCCTGGCCAGAGCAATTAGACAACTAAAGGAGGCCAAAGGGATACAAATTGGAAAGGAAGAAGTCAAAATATCACTATTTGTAGATGATATGACATTATACTTAAGTGACCCCAAAAATTCCACCAAAGAACTCCTAAACCTGATAAACAACTTCAGCAAAATGGCTGGATATAAAATTAACTCAAATCAGTAGCCTTCCTCTACTCAAAGGATCAAAAGGGTGAGAAAGAAATTAGGAAAATGACATCCTTCACAACAGTCACAAATGATGTAAAATACCTTCATGTGACTCTAACCAAGCAAATCAAAGATCTGTATGACGAGAACTTCAAGTCTGGGCTGGAGAGATGATGGCTCAGTGGTTAAGAGCACTGACTGCTCTTCCGAAGGTCCTGAGTTCAATTCCCAGCAACCACATGGTGACTCATAATTGTCTGTAATGGGAAATGATGCCCTCTTCTGGATTGTCTGAAAACAGCTACAGTGTACTCACATGAATTAAATTAAAAATAATTAAAAGTAGATTAAAAAAAAAAGAACTTCAAGTTTTTTTGTTTTTTTTTTTTGTTTTTTTTAAAGAACTTCAAGTCTCTGAAGAAAGAAATCAAAGAAGATCTCAGAAGAGGGAAAGATCTCCCATGCTCATGGATTGGCAGAATTAATAATAGTAAAAATGACCATCTAGCCAAAAGCACTCTACAGATTCAATGCAATCCCCATCAAAATTCCCACTCAATTCTTCATGATGTTAGAAAGAGCAATTTGCAAATTCATTTGGAATAATCAAAAACCCAAGCTATTGAAAACTATTCTCAACAATATAAGAACTTCTGGGGCAATCACCATCCCTGACTTCAAGCTGTATTGTGAGCAGTTGTGATAAAAACTGCATGGTATTGGTACAGAGACAGGCAGGAAGATAAATGGAATAGAAATGAAGATTCAGAAATGAACCCACACACCTATGATCAACTTGATCTTTGACAAAGGGGCTAAAACCATCCTGTGGAAAAAAGAAGACAGCATTTTCAACAAATGGTGCTGGTTCAACGGTCAGTCAACATGTAGAAGAATGCAAATCAATCCATTCTTATCCCCTTGTACAAAGCTCAAGTCCAAGTGGATCAAGGAGCTCCAATTAAAACAAGGTACACTGAAACTGAAACTAATAGAAAAGAAAGTGGGGAAGAACCTTGAACACATGAGCACGGGGGGGGGGGGCATTTTCCTGAACAGAACACCAGTGGCTTATGGTCTAAGATTAAGAATTGACAAATGGGACCTCATAAAATTACAAAGCTTCTGTAAGGCAAAGGACACTGCCAATAGGACAAAATGGCAGATTGGGAAAAGATCTTTACCAATCCTGTATCTGATAGAGGTCTAATATCCAATATATACAAAGAACTCAAAAAGTTAGACTCCAGAGAACCAAATAACCCTATTAAAATGGGGTACAGAGCTAAACAAAGAGTTCTCAACTGAGGAATACCGAATGGCTGAGAAGTACCTAAAGAAATGTTCAACATCCTTAGTCATCAGTGAAATGTAAATCAAAACAGCCCTAAGATTCTACCTCACACCAATTAGAGTGGCTAAGATCAAAAACTCAGGTGACAGCAGATGCTGGTGAGGATGTGGAGAAAGAGGAACACTCCTCCACTGTTGGTGGGATTGTAAGCTGGTACAATCAGCCCTGGAAATCAGTCTGGCATTTCCTCAGAAAACTGGACATAGTCCTACCTGAAGACCCAGTTATTCCACTTCTGGGCATATACCCCATAGATGCTCCAATATATAACAAGGACACATGCTCCACTATGTTCATAGCAGCCTTATTTATAAAAGCCAGAAGCTGAAAAGAACCCTGATGTCCTTCAATAGAAGAATGGATACAGAAAATGTGGTACATTTACATAATGGAGTACTACTCAGCTATTAAAAACAACAACTTCATGAAATTCTTAGGCAAATGAATGGAACTAGAAAATAACATTCTTCCTTTCCGATCCGCCATCGTGGGTGGAGCTGCCGCCATGATGCAGATTTTTGTGAAGATGCTTACAGGGAAGACCATCACGCTCGAGGTTGAGCCCTCGACACTATAGAAAATGTAAAGGCCAAGATCCAGGATAAGGAAGGAATTCCTCCTGATCAGCAGAGGTTGATCTTTGCTGGTAAGCAGCTGGAAGATGGCCATACTTTGTCTGACTACAACATTCAAAAGGAGTTCACCCTTCATCTTGTGTTGAGACTTCGTGGAGGTGCTAAGAAAAGGAAGAAGTCTTACACCACCCCCAAGAAGAATAAGCACAAGAGGAAGAAGGTTAAGTTGGCGGTGCTGAAATACTATAAGGTGGATGAAAATGGAAAAATCAGCTGACTTCGTCGAGAATGTCCTTCTGATGAATGTGGTGCTGGAGTTTTCATGGGTAGCCACTTTGACAGGCATTACTGTGGCAAGTGTTGTCTGACTTACTGCTTCAACAAACCAGAGGACAAGTAGTTGTGTATGGTTTAATAAAAAGAAGGAACTGATTAAAAAAAAAAAGAAAATAACATTCTGAGTGAGGTAACCCAATCACAAGAAAACACACATGGTATGCACTCACTTATAAGTGGATATCAGCCTCAAAACTCAAAATACCCAAGATACAATTCACAAACTACATGAAGATCAAGAAGAAGGAAGACCAAAGTGCTGATGCTTTAGTTCTTCTTAGAAGGGGGGATACAAATATTCACAGGAGGAAATACGGAGACAGAGTTTGAAGCAGAGACTGAAGCAAAGGCCATCCAGAGACTGCCACACCTGGGGATCCAGCCCATATACAGCCACCAAACCCAGACAATATTGCTGATGCCAAGAAGTGCTTGCTGACAGGAGCCTGATATAGCTGTGTCCTGACAGGCTCTGCCAGATCATGACAAATAGATAGGTGGATGCTCACAGCCAACCACTGAACTGAGAACAGGGTTCCCAATGGAGGAGTTAGAGAAAGGATTGAAGGAGTTGAAGGGGTTTGCAACCCCATAAGAATAAAAATACCAACCAACCAGAGCTCCCAGGGGTTAAACCACTATCCAATCAGTACACATGGATGGACCCATGGCTCCAGCTGTACATGTAGCAGAGGATGGCTTTGTTGGGCATCAATGGAAAGAGAAGCCCTTGGTCCTGACAAGACTTGATGCCCAAGTGTAGAGGAATGTCAGGGTGGAGAGGTGGGAAGGGGTGGGTGGGTGGGGAGCACTCTTATAGAAGGCAGAGGGAGGGGAATGGGATGGGAGGTTCTGGAGGAGAGATTGGGAAAGGAGATAACATTTAAAATGTAAATACACAAAATATTCAATAAAAAATAAGTCTTTAAACAAATCTCATGCAATCAAGTTTTTAAATGTTTTTTTAGATTTACTTTTATGATTTTATGTGTGTGGGTGCTTTGCCTGTGAGAGAGTCTGGGCACCACATGTGTGTATGTTGTTTGAGAAGGTGATGGACCTTTACGTGGGTGCTGGGATTTGAACTTGGGTCCTTTGCAAGAACAGTCAACTCACCAGCCCCCAAAAGAAGTTTGTCAAATAATATCGATATGTGATTATTTGCTCCCAGTCTTTAGGAGAAGCTGCTACTCAGATATAAACTCCTCAAGTGTTTCTCAGTGTTTTCTTCCCCTTTGGGTTGGCACATGGGAACGGGATTGGACTGGGCTTGATAGTTCCTTTCTGTGTGGAAGGCTGTGCTTGGCTTGGGTTTGGTGTCTCTTGTCCTTCAGGTCAGTTGGCTGAGACCAGAGCCTAGGTTCTGTTTAACTAGTCTCTCCTGGCCGTGGAACGTAGGAAAGAGAACTGGAGACTATATTTCAGAAAGCCCGTTCCCTCCTGCCCCACCCTCTCGCCATCCGAGTTTGAGTCGAGGGAATTTTCTCTTAAGGGTCTGGTTGAACTCTTAGACTTGGAGCTCAGAGAAGTGTTCGAGGCCTTAGAACGTGGCCTTGGAATTTTTAGTTTTCAGGCTTAGCCTTTAGATATTTATTAACTTTTGTTTTTCCGACCAAAGCAGTGGTTCCCATGGAGGTTTCTGCTGTAGTGCCCCGTGAGTCCAGCTGTTTGCCCAGGGCTGTGACCTCGCTTCTCCCTGGCACCCAAAGGGAACGATTGACTTTGAGAAACATTTTAATAACTGCCTCGGCAAAGTGGCAACTTCTACCTTCCTGACGTGTGAAACTGGCAGTGGGAAGCCAATACAATTATTTTTCCAACTCCTCTGTCTGTAGCCAGAGGTCCCCAAAAGTGAGATTATTCTAACCCACACTCACGAATGTACCTGTGGAGTATCCACCCATAACTTACTTATATTTTTACACTTGTCTCAGCTTGGCGCCAGAATAGCATCAACTTTGACATTTGCTAATCCCAAAAAAAAAAAAAATTAGTAAAGTTGAGTAAAAATTTGATTGCAGACAATTACATTTTTCCTTCATTTATTTATTTATTTATTTATTTATTTATTTATTTATTTGGGATTTGACTCTGTAAACTGGCCTGGAACTAACCATAGCCCTGGCTGGTTTAGTCTTGCCTCATCCTCCTATGTGCTGAGATTACAGTTCTGAACCCCTCTGTCTGGCTTTAAAGTTACCCAGATAGATATAAAACAGAACCGACTTAGGGAATTTAATATTCACCTTGCCAATTCCAAATATCTTGGGCAGGTGCATTCATGTTTATTTCAGTTTTTCCTGATAGTTCACTTTGGTCCCTGTTTTCCAGTTTCTCTTGATGCCCTTCTGCACACTAAGAGCCGAGTAGGTGACACTGAGGACACGGCAGCAGTTGGGAGCACTTGTTGGAGCAGAAGAGATGGTTCTGAGCCTGTACTACTCCTGAGGACCTGAGTTTGGTTCCCAGCACCACAGCAGGCAGCTCATTACTGCCTAGAACCCAGCTCCAGGGGCTCCAACACCTCTAGTCTCTATGAGCACGTGCACACACATACATGTACCCACACACAGTCACACACACATTACTGAAAATAAAGTAAAAATTAAAAAATACAAACACATTTGGTGTTCTTTTAGAGGACTGAAATTCAGTTCCCAGCACTTGACTGGGAAACATACAACTGCATGTAACTTTGGGTTCAGGGTATCCGATGTGTGTGCACGAACACACACACATACATACACACACACATACACACATACACACACACATACACACACACACATACACACACACACACACACACACACACACACACACACACACATACACATACTCACCAAGAAAAGACAAAGTATTAAGGAGAAAAGAAAATGGGTCATGGGACAGAGAAAATGTAGTCTACTAGCAGGTAGTTGAACAACTCATCTTGAAAGTTATATTCAGTGTATAGAAAACAGAACAACATAAGGATAATAAATAATGAAACACAACATAGGTGGGGATGGGAAAATGGCCTCATGCTGTAAAAAGCAGCGTCTCTTACCTCTAGGGAAGTATAGGGCTGCGCAGTGCTTGTGGCCATGTGACTGCTGTACTGTTTGAACTGCTGGAGCCCATCCTCTACTGCCGGCGACAGTAAGGTGTGAGGAGGTCTGTGACAGCCTTCTACCTGTAACGTGCGAAGCTCTGAGATGCAGGCCTGCAGCCTAACGAAGTTGCCTCTCACTTGCTGCAGAGAGAAAATGAATCAAAGACACAAATCTTTAGGAACCCAGTATGCTGTTTAGCTTTTGTCAAACTGACACAGACTAGAGTCAGCTGGGAAGACTCTGCCCTCATCAGATTGGGCTGTTAGCTTGTCTGTGGGGACATTTTCTTGACTAATGGTTGGTGTAGGAGGCCCAGCTGTGGGTTGGTACTTCTCAGTTGTATAAGAAATCATGCTGAGCAAACAAAGGGGAGCAAGCCAGTAAGGGTCCTTCCTCAGTGGTTCCTCTCCCTTCATGAATTCTGCCCTGATTTCCCTCAATGACAGACTGATTAGGACGTGTGAGCCAAATAAACTCTTTCCTCCCCTAAATGATTTTGGTCATGATGTTTATCATATCAAGAGATACCAAACCACCGAACACCCAGGATTTGATTAATTGGCAGTCTTATTTCATCATCAATAACTCCTTAGGCATTCCTTCCCTTTCTAAAACCTGTATGGTTGATTGACAAATAGCAAATGTCAATCATGTTCTGAGTATTAGACTAAAAGTTTTCTAAATCAGAAGGAGAAATTGCAGCTGAAAATCTTAGATGATGTGGATTTATCAGAAATAGGGAAGGAAATGTTTTAATTTATTTACTCATCCAATGTACAAAGGTCTTGGTAACTAGTGTGCGTGTGCGTGTGCATGTGCGTGCGTGCGTGCGTGCGTGCGTGTGTGTGTGTGTGTGTGTGTGTGTGTGTGTGTCTGTCCTCTGAGAGGCTCCTCTAGCAGATCACAGATGTAGTTCCTTACAGCCAAGCATTGGACTGAGGTCAGGGACTCCTATGGAAGAGCTGGGGGAAAGGGTTGAAGGAAGTGAAGAGGATGGAACCCCATAGGATGACCAACAGCGTCAGCTAACCTGAACCTCCGGGAGTACCCAGAGACTAAGCCACCAACCAAAGAGGATGCCGTTTTTAACTACATCCAGCAAAAGGTCTGCTGTTCTGCCACCATGCTCCCTGCTGGGTTGATGATGGACTAAGCCTCTGAAGCTGTATGCAGTCTCCAATTAAATGTTTTCTCTTCAGAGAGTTGCCATGGTCATGGGGTCACCTCACAGCAGTAGAAAGGTGACTAAGACACAACTGGAAAAGCAGAAATGAATGCTACTTGCTATGCTTAAAAAAAAAAAGAAAAAAAAAAAAAACCATGAGTTTGAGCTATAATACTGCCAAGGCAAGACATCTGTCCAGGTCAGGCTGTTTTGCCTTTCTTACTTTGTTTCTGTGTATTCCTCTTTCTAAGTCTCAGGGAATGGGGCCTGAAGGCACAGGAAGAAAGGAGACATCAATTCTGACACAGAGAAAATAAGAACTCGAGATAGGGAAATAAAAAAACAATTCAAGAAACAAATGAAATAGCCTAGTGAGGTTTATTCATTTATTTGTGTGGTGTACATATGTGAGTGATTGTGTGTGTTCATGTGAAGAATGGGCACATTTCATGTGGGTTTGTGGAAGTCAGAGGAAAACCTAAGGTTATTCCTGCCTTCTCCCTTGTTTTGAGTCAGGGTCTCTTTGTTGTTTGGTGTTCTGCTATTGAGTTTCCAGGGATTCTCCTGTCTCTGTTTCCCATCTAGACATAAGAGCCCTGGGATTACGGACAGGTGCTACCATGCTTGGCTTTATGAGGGTTCTAGTTCAAACTCAGGCCCTCAAGCTTGTGTAGGAAGCCATCTACCTACCCACTGGGCCGCTCCCTCAACCTCGCTTAGTTTGCTTTAAGCCCTTTTTCTTATACACCCCTTTCTAATACTTCATTCTATATTTTAAGTCAACATCTAGGTATGTGGGCATTTCTGTGATCCCAGTACTTGGGAAGCTGAACAGAAGGATGCCTGTGTTTCCTTTGCAGGCCTTTGGAACATCTGTACTTCTCCCTGTCTGTGTCTGTCATTGAATTAGTATCCTTGATTTCATCCAATGAATTTGAATCTCATAAACCTTGTTTATAGCTGATTGTGGTTTTTTCTTTTTTAGGAGCAATGGGATTGCATTTTCCTACTATTCCTTTGCCTACACCTTTATTTATTTTTACTTTTAATTTATGTTTGCATTTATTTATGAGTCGTGAGGATCAGAGCATGCCTATGGAGGTTAGAGGACAACTTGTTGGAGTCAGTTCTCTCCTTCTTCCATATGAGTCCCAGGGATTGAGCTCAGGTTGCTAGTTTTGGGGCAAGTACATTTATCTACTGAGCTATCTGTGGGCACCTTCCCTAGCCAGACTACTTTGTTGTAGCTGAGTCTCCTGAATATCATAGAATGTGCTATGATAAAAATATACCAGTTTAAAAGTTTTAATAGATGAGCTTAGCATTTATTGGTGTCAGATGCTTGTATAGTACAGTACAGTACAGTATAGTATAGTACAGTATAGTATGGTATGGTATAGTATAGTATGGATTCTGTGAAATTTATCTTATTTTAAATTCTGTGTGTGTGGTGATTTGAATAGGAATGGTCCTCATAGATTCATGTGTTTGAATGCTTGGCCCAGAGAGTGGTTGTATTAGGAGGTGAGGTGTGGCCTTGCGGAGGATGTATGTCACTGTAGGAGGCAGGCTTTCAAGTCTCATATGTTCAAGCTATGCCCAGTGTGGCACACAGTCTCCTGCTGCCTGTGGATCCAGATGTAGAACTCCTGGCTCCTCCAGCACCGTGTCTGCCTGCTGGCTGCCATGCTTCCCACCATGATGATGATAGACTGAACCTCTGAAACTGTAAGTCAGTCTCAGTCAAATGTTTTTCTTTATAAGAGTTGCTGTGGTCACGGTGTCTCTCCAAAGTAATGAAACTCAAATTGAGATAGTATGTATGTGCACAGATGTTATGTGGATCTATACACATGAGTTTAAGTGCCCAAAGAAGCCAAGACATTAGACTCCCTGAACTGAAGTTACAGGCAGTTGTGAGTTGTCTAATACGGATACTGGTAATTGAATCTATGAAAGAGCAGCACATGCCAACACTTTCTGTTTTAGGGAAGTCACTGTCTTGTGCATTTTATTTGCCCCCTTTCTATAAGCTTTTGTTGTCACAACTAGGAATATTTGAGCCTGTTTTGGTTTTTATCTTTATAACGCCATGTTTATGCAATTCCTTTAAACTACACCTCTAGCAGTATTTGATTCACCACGTGACAGAATTATTATATTTCCTTGTCTTATTCTCCCTCTCCCATTGCACTCAGTTACAGTCTCCCACATTATCTTTTTAGGAATCACCTTTGTCTGTGTTATTCATTGCTTTGACATGGCTCCTTCTGAGTATCAGCTACTAAGGATGAGAAAATCAACACTATAGATAACCAGTGCTCAGAACCCTAATACCTCGTTGATTAATTTCAATGAATTCTTTATAATGAAAAATTTAAAGAGTTAGGAAGAACGTCACAGGAAGGACATTCTTCTGGAATCCTCCTCTGAGCGGGGGAATTAATCTTTTGGGTTAGAATTATTTATATTCAGGTCACGATGGCTATAAAAGGAATTCTAATATTTTAATTATGAATCCTATGTCATAATTTCTTATAAAAGGTTCAGATTTATTTGATGATACTAAAAAATTAAATGTGAGGGTAATCTTGGGTCCATCCTAGAAACTATCCACAATATACTGTCTTTCTACATTTATATTTTGGGTGTCTCTGTGGACAAGAAATGTCAGATGTCTATATAGTTCAGTGAAAATAGATTTAAGGGCCTATTTTCCTTATAGACTGGATTGTTTGTATACATCAAATGATAGTCACTCCTGCTATTTCCTTGAGATTCTAACTAGCACTGACTTTTCTATAGTTATGAAATTTTGGCTTGTCATTATTTCTGAGTTACCAGTGAGGAATCCTCTGTGTGCCTTCTTTTCTCAGGACTGACTATAGGCAATTAAAAGGCTTCAACTGGCAGGTTTCATGGTGTGGTGGTGGAAAAGCGGCTTTGGTGCACAGCCAACTCACTGTAGTCTCTGAAGGACATGGCCAAGGACTCAGGCTGCTCTGGCACATCCTGTTCTTGGGATATTTAGCTCTTTATCTCTGACACCTTCATCCCTAGGTCTCTGAGGCCTATAGTGAGGTTCCCCTTAAGAGCTTCTTCCAAGACTTCTTTATTCGAAGAACAGGGAAACTTGAACACACTTTTCTCTATCCTAACCCAGTCTTTTCTACTCTTAACCTTCCTTCTTTGCTTTCTCTAACTCCAAGCTGATAAAGCTACTACAAATTTTTGTCTGGGGTTCACTCAACAGTGAGATTGTCCCTTTATCTGTGCCAATTTATCTTTCAACTATTCTGAAAAAAGATGGGAGAGCTGGGTGTGGTGACTCACACCTGTAAGCCCAGCACTCAGTAGAATGAATCAGGACAATTGCCACAAATTTGAGGCTAGCCTGAGCTGTGTGGTGAGCTTCAGGCCAGTCTGGTTGACACAGTGATAGTGAATTAAATAAACAAGAGAATAAAGTACAAAAATCTACCAGCAACATCACTAGTACCACTAACAACAAAATGGAGTGGGGAACAGGCACTTTCCCCAGGTTAGACTCTTGATTATTCAATTTTAGTAGGTGACTAAAGGTTTAAGCTTTTCTCTTGGTTTGTTAGTTTACTTTGACAGCTGGCAGATCAGCTGTTTCTTAGCTTGGTTAAGTTCCTTAAAACTTATGGTTTTTAATATACAATGGCCTGTTTTTCCTAAAGAAGTGGTTAAGGGATCAGTTGATTTCAAAATGGCTACATTGGAGTAACAGGGAGATAAGAGAAATTATCACAACCCTCCAGAGTGAGTAGATTTTGTTTGCCTTTTTAGATATCTGTCTACTTTTCTCTCTCTGGTTTTGTATCCTTGGAGACCAGTCTACAGGGACAAATTCAGCGAGTTTCCTCACACTCCTGCTTCTTAAAAGTTGTGACCAATGGGAGGCACTAGCTGGGGATATAGATTCAGGAGTCCCACTTACCCATACTGTACTTAGCCACGGCCAGGCTTCTCCCCACTGTCAGGGTCCCACTGTCAGGGTCTTTGCACCTACTGCAATGGTCCCAAATAAAATCTTTTATGGCATTTAAACAAGCATCACTACATCTGTGACAGAAGTCACAGATCCCATGAGGTAGCTCTCTTTAGTTCTTGGTGGCCTGGCTGTAGCAGTATCTTTTGTTGACTCTGCTCAAACTCTGCGTTCACTTCTGCAAATATCCTTTCTGTATCTCTGAAAAAAATTTCAGCTTGGGCATACCATCTGTTTCTTGCTTGCAACTTGACTGACTTATATAGCTCTTTAAAAAAGCTTCCCTTAAAAAGAAAATTGGGAATTTTAGTTCTTTCTCCTTTAGCTACCTTGGTCTCTCTGAGGTCCCAGATCCTAGGTTTTCCTGTCTGTACTGAGGCAGTAGACAGTGACAGCCTTAGGTCCTCCTCACTTGCTTCTCCTCATTGCATTACCCGATGTGTACAGCGTCTTGAGAAGTTTGTGTATGTGTGCTTAGGTCAGAGGCCAACCTCAAGTGGCATTCCTCAGAAGCTGTGCTAGTTTGCTTTCTGATGCTGTGGTAAACACCATGACCAAAAGCAACTTGGAGAAGGAAAGGTTTATTTCCGTTTATAGCTTATGGTCCATCATTGAGAGAAGAAGGGCAGGAACTCAAGTCAAGAACTTGGAGTCAGAATCTGAAGCAAAGACCTTAGAGGAATGCTGCTTAGTGGCTTGCTCAGTTACCTACTGGCTTGTACAGCCTACCTACAGGCATGGATGGCCCACAGGAGCCCAGGCTCTTCTACATCAGTTAGCAATCAAGAATATGCTCCCACAAACATGCCTATAGGCCAATCTGGTGGAGGCAGTTCCTCAGTTGAGGTTTCTTCTTCCCAGGTATGTCAAGTTGACAGCCAGGAATAGTCATTACAGTAGTCATTTACATCTTCTCTCCTCTCCCCTCCTCCCCTCCCCTCCCTTCCTTTTAAAATCAAGTCTCACTGGGACCCGAGGCATGCTGATTTGGCTGTGCTAAAGCACCAGGAATCCTCCTGTTTCTGTCTCCTCAGCACAAGCACACACCACATTCATCCTTTTACATGAGGATTAGGATCAGCCTTAGGTTTTTGTTCTTGAGCCAACAGGTCTGGCTCATGATCAAACTCAGGTCCTTGAACTTAGGCCTCATGTTTGTGAAGGCAAGCTCTTTAGCTAATGAACTATCTCCACAGCCTCTTGTTTTGTTCTGGTTGTTTTAGACAAGAGGGTACATTTAGTCCTTGCTGCTTTGCCTGGATAGAACAATGACTTGCTTCTCATAAATGAAATGTGGAATAAATGGACTTTTGTGACAAGGACATAAAACATTCTCTGTCTCTCATCAGTTGCTTGTAGAAAAGTTAGAACGAGGACATGAAAATAACGCTACAGATCTAGGTGGTGAGGAAACAGGAACTTTTCCTCTTATCATCTGAGTGTTCTACTTTAGAACCAGCTCCTCTAGCTCTTATCAAGCCCTCAGATGACTACAGCTGTGGCTTCTATCTTAAATAAAACTGGTGGCTCAGGCATGAGGGGCCTCATGAGGTTACATACATACACACATACCAATGTATGTACATATAGACAGACAAACTTATACATATATACATTTGGTGGATGGGGCTGAGCCTCAAATAACACACTTGTTCTCGCTGGCCTTCTTATACCTTCTTAGACAAAAGTTCTTTATAAAATTTCCTCATAGATAAAATGTTACACAAAAGGGGACTTACAGAAGGATGTCCATAGTAAAGTCCAAGCAGCATTTCATTTTATAAGCTCATTGTAAGTTAAAAGAACTGTTTCCCATGGCCTTGCTTTATCATAGCACACTCATGGCTTCATCCTTGGACCTGACCTAGAATGAATGTTTTTTTTTTCTTGATCACAAATTTATTTCAAGCCTGTTTTCCTCTCTTATTGCAATTAGCTCATGAAGGTTTACAGAGCTCTATTTGCAGCTTTATTCTATATAGGGCTTGAAATTACATGTATACATTTAGTAATTTTGTAAAATTATTATCAGCGATTATGAAATCATCAATTTATCTACACATCATTATTACAGGAAACTACATCTTCGTATTGATTCTATAGGAAATCTGCCCAATAGGGTGGGCCAATATCCAGGAATATGTAGGCTATGTAACAGTGACAAGAAGGCATATCAGCAGCAAGAAGCAACCCTGGGAGAAAGTCTCTGGTGATCTTGACTTCCAGAGCTCACCTATCACAGGCCATGCAAAATGGTGGGCCATCTCCAGAAAGCTCATCTGCATGCCTTAGTCTTTCCTAGATGGCTTCTGACAGGTTCCTGCCTGGAGTTCCTACCCTGGCTTCCTTTCATGATGGACTGTGATCTGAATATGTAACTCCAATAAACCCTTTCCTCTCTAAATGTGAGCTCCTGGAAAGAAACTGAGCCTCCAGAGACTGATTAACTGACTAGAATTCAGTATGATGGAGAGATTGGAATATGTAGGTCCAAAGGCTAATTACGCCATGTTAGCTATTCTAACCCACCAGAACCATTCCTTGCCTACCTCTATGTTGGAATTAATTTCTTGTGAGTAGTATATTAAAAATTTTAGAATATATTAACTTAGCAGACCTCTGCCTTTTACCAACTCAAAGACTAAGAATATCATCAGATGGCATCTTGGGCCTATAGTAATGTCTCCCCCATCTCGCTGTATCTGTGTCTCTGATGCACCCAACAATGTATTTTAAACTTGCCTTCATTTATGACTTTCTTTGTTCTATAGAACTATAAAACTTTGTGAAACCACTTCCACACTGGAACATGGAATTTGGGGTAATCTAAATTGCTGGCTATGGTGACTTGAAATGGCTCCAGAATAAGCTCTTATTCCCTTTAAAATGTGGAATTTAAAACAATTCCCCAACTTGTTTTTGTTTGTTTGTTTGTTTTGTTTTATTTTGTTTTGAAGACATAGTTTCCCTGTGTAGTCCTGGCTGTCCTGGAATTTACTCTGTAAGCCAGGCTGGCTTTGAACCCAAAGATCCACCTGCCTCTGTCCCCCTGTCTGTTGAGTTAAAGGTTTGTGCCACCACTGCTTGGCCCCACATTGACTTTTGTCATAGTGCTTATCTTAGGGTTTCTATTGCTGTGAAGAGATACCATGACCAACACAGCTTTATAATGGACAACATTTAATTGTCCATTACGGGCTGAAGCATGGCAGTGTCCATGGTGCTGGAGGAGCTGAGAGCTCTACATTTTCATCCAAAGACAGACAAAAGACTCAGCATCCTTAGGTAGCTAGGAGGAGGGTCAAAACCCACCCCCCACAGGGACACACTTCCTCTAATCAGGCTAAACACCCTAATACTATCATTTCCTGGGCCAAGCATATTCAAACCACAACAGTGTTTATCATGGTAATAGAAAGTGAATTCAAACAAATGTGTATTATTTTTATACTTTATAATGCCAAAAGATATTACACTTTCACTTGCAATGAGGAGAATGAGACATTAATTTTAAAAGTGAGTAGATTCTAGGAAGATTTTACAGACATAATCAGCAACAAGTCTATTAAATTGTTTCCTTTGGTTATCTTAAAGATATAGTATATGTCCATTGATTTAACTAGAAAGCTGACTCAAAGAAGATGCATGAAATCACTGGAAGTCTTTCCCACCCTGTGATTTTGAACTATATCTAAGAGAGGGGGAAGGGAAGACTTGAATTTTCTTTGAGGAGAATAGATTATTGTGCGAGAGCTTTGTAAAGATAATGGTCCCCAGTCACTCCTTCTAGGACAAGTTTGAAAGAAAGAGAGTGACTGGAAAACCAGATCTCTGAAGAGCTTTAGAAACTTCTTTAAGTGCTTGCATTTCAGAGAGGATGAAAGGATCTAGCTGTTTACATTTCAAAGAACTGCAAATGCCAAGGTTTCTCTTCTCTCAAGGAGCAGCGTGGCTGCAGTCTATTTCTGACCCCAAATTAACAACTCAGAAGCTTCCCTCTTGCAGCTGGAGCCCCCATAGACACAGGAGGACTTCTGATTCATGTGGGCTAGTCAGAAACGGGGAACCAATGTGGTTTTTACCGTGAGTTCTGCTGTGGGAATCTCATTTGCTTTCAGGATACCAAGAATAGAGATGGACTTACCACAAATGGGAGGACACACTCATGTTGGTTTTGTACTGTGTATAAGCTGAACAGAGACATCCGGCTGGGGCCCATCAAACTGCAGGCTATCGAGAAAAAGTTCTGCAAGGCGTCACAGAGGTTGGGGCAGATGTCAGCCCAGGAAGGTACAGAAATATGCACAATGAGAAGCCTGGGAGGTTGATGGCTAATTTTCGTGGCAGGGGAGGTCCCTCTGCTGGTAGTTCTCCTGCGATTCATAGCAGCCACAGCAGTGTGGAACTGTGGCTACCACTTCAGTACTTGATGTTTTATAAACCTAAGGAAAGGAAAAAGAAAAACCTGGCTTTCATAAAACCGGATTAGGTACTTGGAGCAAATATATATATACGGATTCAATTTGGGTATCACATCTAACTTGGCAAGGTCATCCCACATTAATAGCATCCAAGAGATCTATGTTTGACTTTAGTGTAAGTATGAGAATGCTTAGACATGCTTGTGGAGCTAATAAAGAATAAAGCAGTTACACCAAAGTCCAACTTCAGGTTTGTCTGTTTGTTTTTTACAGGGTCTTATGTTACCTAGGCTGGCTCAGAGTTCATTTTGTATCTGGGCATGATCTTGAACTCCTGATCTTTCTGCTCCACCTCCCAAGTGCAAGAATGATACATGAGCATCACCGTGCCTTAAATCAAGCTTTGGGTAAGCATATTAGTCCTCATAAGTTTTGTTACTGCTTATGGTCCTAAACTGGAACTTGTTTCTCTGTCTTTCTCACCATATTATAAGGCTTCCCACAGTGTCAGGTGTGGGATGACTCCATAGGAATTGCTGGTCAGGGAGGCTCCCAAAATAATAAAGGTTCTTGCTATTTTTTCTTGGTTCCCCATTACAAGTAGTTAATACGAGCTTATTGAAGGCACCACACACCTAGAGTAAAAGCTATAGAGAGATCACATTGGAACTGAGTCCGAAGTTTCCTCCCTGATGGCTACCTCCCACGGTGCTAGAAGCTGCTATGAAGGCTGCTGGGGGCTGGAGGCATCAACAATCTTACCCAGCTGTGAACCCTAGGAACTATGACTCTAACCTGCCTGGCAAAATGTGCCCGTTTGTGCAATAATGGCATGACTGTTATGGGGCAGGAGTAACCAACTACCCCCCAATTAGATTTCAGACTTGCTCTATAGGATCAAACCTATGGGGAGTCTGGCTTTCATCTCACCCCAAGCTTGCGAAGAGGATTCGAAGCTACATGGCCAAGGGTCTTAGGCTCTGCCAACCAAAGCCTAAGGTTCAATCCAAGGCAGAGGTCAAAGCTCCAGCTAAGACCCAGGCTTCAGCTCCAACTCAGGCTCCTAAAGGTGCCCAGGCCCCTGTGAAGGCTCCGTAGAAAAGGCTCCTGCCAATGTGCAGACAGACAGACAGACTGCTGTGACACATCCACCTCACACTATTGCAGATGCTGTGTTACAAATAAACTTGAGATAAGGAAATAAAGAGTGAACCTATACCCACTATTGTAAACCTGGTTCAAAACACATGGCTGTGGAGTTCCTGGGCCCTCGTTGGGAACCTAACATTGCTGCTTAGATAAACTGACACACTAATTAAACCACCTTCTAAATATCTATGTTTACACCCACAGACAGAGGCTACTCTTAGCTTTAAATTAAGAAGCCGATCCTGGCAGTGAACAGAGGTGAATATGAAAACCTCACACAAGATACTAAGAACAACAGATGGATGGTTAAGGACTCAGCCCTAAATAAGATGTCTAACACGACCCCTTGAAGTCTCAGGGGACACTTTGGAAGAGGAGGCAGAAAGATGTAAGAGATGAAGAAAGGCTGAAAACTGCAGCCTGGCCACAGTCATCTTGAGAGCAGAGCATCTGTTGTACCTGATGGCTCTCCTAATAGTCAGCTATGGAAGGGAGAGGGTCCTGCCACTTGCTACAATCTATTCGCAGCTAATAACAACTGGGCGAATGGGAGGCATAGATAGTATCCAGTCAGACATAAACTGCTAAGCTCTGGACCACACAGATGACCCTAGTTGAACTCAGCGGGACAATAAACAAAACCGAAACTAGTAAACATTGGAAACAGATTTGTAAGGCAGAAGTGTGTGTGTGTGGGTGGGTGGGGGGGCAGCTGGCAAAGGTGGAAGGAAATAAGAGAAGGTGATAGGGTGGAGAGTAACCAGAATATATGTGTGAGTGTATGTGTGTGTGTATTTGTCAAAGAACAAATTTTGTTAAAAAAGGAGAAAAATTTTTTTTTTTTACTCATAAACTTAGATGTAAAAAAATCCCAAACAAAAAACAAATGAAAAATCCCAAACATGACAAGAATATTAAAACTAGGAACATATAAGAAGAAGAACACTTCATAGGCTAGCGAGACGGCTCAGCAGTTAAGAGCACTTGATGCTCGTCCAGAGGACCCAGGTTCAATTCCCAGCACCTGCATGGTATCTCACAACTGTGTGTAATGCCAGTCCCAGGGGCTCTGCAAGTGTCAGACCTTCGAGTGGTTTATTCACATATATTTGAGCAAAGCCCTCAAATGTATAAAGTAAAAACAACATATTGTGGCCATAAGTTGTGCTTATCTCAGAAGCATAATATTAGCGAGGCATGGTGGCTTCCACAAACATCTCTCATCTTGGCATTTAAGAAGCTGTGACAGGAGAATTGCTTTAAGTTTGAGGCCAGCCTGGGATTACAGTATAAGAAAAACTAGTCTTTAAAAAATAGGGAGAAAAGAAAGAAACCAGAGAGCCTACGTTCAATGTAACATCAGACCTGTAATAATTTATCACATTGAAAGATAAAATGAGAAAATTATATGATCCTTTATAGACTTAAAAAAAATCCAATGTCTATACATGACAAAGCCCCTTAGTAACTTGGGAAAGAATAATTTGGTTAAAATACGTTAGTAAAAACTTAGATCATCAGGGCGTGGTGGCTCAGTATGAGTCGTGAGGCTGAGGCAGGAGGACTGAAGCCAGTCTGGGCCATGCTGTAAGCTTCAGAACAGGCTGATCTAACACTGACGCAGGCCTCCCCCCCCCCCCAGCCTCTGCAGCAGCTGTGATTACATGCCTAAACACCCAAGCCTAACTTAAAAAACTCTTAGAAAGGTCTATTTCATTATCACTGTGTTTGTATGTGGACAGCATGTGTATACAGGGCACACGTGTGCTACAGCATGCATACGGATGTCAGAGGAGACAGCTGTGTGCAGTTGGTGGTGCTTTTCACTGTCACGTGTTTGTATGTGGACAGCACATGTATACAGGGCACACGTGTGCTACAGCATGCATACGGATGTCAGAGGAGACAGCTGTGTGCAGTTGGTGGTGCTTTTCACTGTCATGTGGGTTTTGAGGATCAAGATCATGGCCAGCCAAAGCTACAGACCAAGACTCTGCTTCAAAAACAAAATAAAAATGAGCAAATAAATGAGTGTGTAAGGCCAATTTCTAAACAGAATGTTTGGGCTGGAGAGATGGCTCAGTGGTTAGAGCACTGACTACCCTTCCAGAGGACCTGAGTTCAATTCCCAGCAACCACATGGTGGCTCACAACCATCTGTAATGGGATCTGATGCCCTCTTCTGGTGTGTCTGAAGACAACCACACACACAACCACACACACACACACACACACACACACACACACACACACACGGAATGTTTTGTTTGAGGGTAACATATATTGATACAGAAGAAAATGGACACCGAGAAGGCTTATTCTTATTTATACTCCTATAAGCCTATTTTCCTTCATATATAAAGATACCATATCATATCATATCATATCATATCATATCTATCTATCCTTCTATCCATCCATCTATCCATTCCCCACACCCCCCACCTACCTACCTACATATTTATCTTTCTATTTATCAGAGACAAGGTCTTACTTTGCAGTCCAGGCTAGCCTAGAACTTATCATGTAGTCCAGGTTGGCCTTAAATTCACATTCCTTCTCCCACCTCAGTTGTCCGGACATTGGGATTACAGAGGTGACCTATCATGTGCACCTTGAAACATCATTTTAAATGTAGGCCATTTGCATTTTGCAGTTTCAAGACATACCAATTTTAGCTGCTACGGGGTTGGTAATTAATACTAGTCTATGAAAACAATTCAAATTTCAGGTTGCTGCAGAAAACCAATCAAGTAATTGCTTAAAGACACTAGCTCTTTAGTCCGCAGGTCATTATGGGAATAACAGATGTGCGTCATGATGGTCAGTGAACAATTGTTTACCTCCTTTCAAAGTCTCTCAGCGAATGGCCATGGCAGAGTACAGACAGCGAAGGAAGTAAGCGTGTTACTTCCTTTTCTCTTTGTGACTAGTCCATGTGGCATTTTACAGGAGGTTGGTTATAACATGAAAGGATGCAGATATTTCAGAGAAAATCCACTAGCAAAAATGGAATCATTAAAAGAACTCTCAGGGGCTGGAGAGATGGCTCAGTGGTTAAGAGCACTGACTGCTCTTCCAGAGGTCCTGAGTTCAAATCCCAGCAACCACATGGTGGCTCACAACCATCTGTAATGAGATCTGATGCCCTCTTCTGGTGTGTCTGAAGACAGCTACAGTGTATTCCTATAAATAAATAATATTTTAAAAAGAGAACTCTCAGGAAAATTTTTAGATAGATACAAACTTAGAGAGGATTATAACTTCTAAGATTTTCTGAGGCATAGAAAAAAAAGTTGTGGTATATCATAAGTTATATTGTGGAAAGAAAGCAAGCACAAGGTATTATTCAAACCACTGGGAAGGTTTTGTTTAAAAACAATTTTGTGCATTAATTTTGAGACAGGATTATATAGCTCAGGTAGGCTTTGAACCCTCATCCTTCTGATACCTTGAAGTGCTGGAATCAGAGGAATAAGTCATCACATCCAATGCCCCAAAACCAATTTCCCCTTTAAATACAAACAAAACATTTTCCAATGTTACTGGAGTTTTAAACTATAGTATGTGAAATATTACCTTGGCATTCTCCTAAATGTACTTAGGAAGAGAGCTTTTAGTGGCTTCCCAATGACTAGGCTACCTTTGTGTTTCAGGTTGTACAATTATTTTTTTTTTTTAAGTGGGAAATAATTCTAATAAAAATGTTGTGTATCTTCTCACGAATCTATCTTGTCCGTTAGGAAATGAATTCTGATTCATTTCACTGCAAGTAAAATATTACAAGGTATTTACAGGAAAGCATTACGAATAAACACAAAGTCAAAATAAAATAAGGCTGGGGAGATGACACCCATGGATAAAGGCTGAACAAGCCTGACAACTCGAATTTGAATCCCTGAAACCCACCCAAAGCCGGACATAGCACACCTCACCTGCTAGCCCAGTTCTACCTTAAGACAGGAAGCAGAGATAGATGAATTCCCAGCACACACATGAACATGTACACACACACACATCATACATATAAACACATCATAAAGACACACAATGAGCAATAAAAAAGACAAAGATAAAACTAAATTTCCCCCTCAGAAATCTTTAGGGCCCACAATGTACAAGAATCTAATACAAATTTCCAAAAAAAAAAAAAAAAAAAAAAAAAAAGGAATGAAATAACTGTGAAAGAGAATGGTGTGGTCTGCAAGGCCAACCAGTTTATACAGTTCATTCTGAATAAACTACCCTCTCTGTGCAGTGAATTCTAACTGAAATGCCCTGACAGCAGAGGTATGTCTTTCCCCTAGGTTTAACAAAATCCTCTTATACCGTGAGGCCCTGCGGCTGCACCGTCATTTTTAGATCTCACAGTAACCCACAGTTGGAAGGCTATGCTTTAGCTGAAGTAAGAGATAGTTCTCCCCAAACACAATCGAATAGTGCATCTGGAGTGTTTGGACACACTAGGAAACAGGACCCCATAGACTCTCCTTTTATTAACAACACCCACTGCATGTTTTTTCCTCTCTGATGTGGACCTGGACTTGAACCATCCCAAACCAAGTTATTTTAGTACTAAAATCCCTCGGTGGGCTTCAGCTGTGCTTGTAACAAACTCCCAAACTCTTCATCTCAGCCTCCAGTTTTTCTGTGTTTTCCCAGACCTCCACCCTGGGCCAGGATCATGACTTGCAGGGGGTGACCCCCTCCCCAGGCTTTCGTTGTGACACACTCAGGTTCCGGCTGTGCTCTTTGAATTCTTTCTTCTCCAAGATTCCCTCACCACAGATTTGGGCCTCTTTACTGTGCTGTGCGCTTAAACTTCTTAGGACAGACACTTCAGTGTCCAGTAAATGATCCAGTTGTTCTCCCATGAGTGTCTCTCCCCCTCCCCTCTCTCTCTCTCTGTGTGTGTGTGTGTGTGTGTGTGTGTGTGTGTGTGAGTGTGTATGTGTGTGTCTATGTGTCTGTGTGTGGTTTCTCTGTGTGTGTATGTATGTATGTCTGTGTGTGTGAGTGTGTATGTGTATGTCTATGTGTCTGTGTGTGGTTTCTCTGTGTGTGTGTGTATGTGTGTCTGTGTGTGTGAGTGTGTGTGAGTGTGTATGTGTATGTCTATGTGTGGTTTCTCTGTGTGTGTATGTATGTGTGTCTGTGTGTGTGTGTGTGTTGTTGGGAGGGTGTTGCCTTGTGGGAGAACACTGGACTAGCATTCCACCCTAGTACCATAAACCAAACTAAACCATACATTTTATGGGTTTTAAGAACTTTTGCCTTCATGGACCCTATCTTTATTTTTAAAAAAAGATAAATTAATAGATTTTTAAAGAGTCTTAAGAAACGTCAAGGTTTCCCTTGGTGAGGGGAGACAAAAGCAAAGTTTCTTTGACCATCATAGCTCACTGTTTCCTTTTTACTGAAGAAGTTAAAACATGCTCAGTGACTCACACCTGTAACCCGGCTCTGGAAAGGCTGAGGCAGAAATTGTCATGGTCTGACCCCCCAGCACAGCTGTAGCCATTTTGTCCCATGCCTCCAGCCATTTCATATTGTTGCTGTGACATGCCTGCCAGTCATCTACACAGAAAAATAATAACTTGCCTCAGAACAGGATCATGCTGACAACATCCCCAATTGTTACGTTAGGATGTTTGATAATCTTAAGAAATTCCACAAAGCTTTGCTTAGGACCCTTCAAGTTAAAGGTCACTATGAATTGTTCATGTTTAAAAGACCTTGAGTTAGAGCTGAGCACCTGCGTATGAACTCATTATAGTTTTTGTGGTTTCTTTTTCCTTTATAAGCTAACAAAGATGTCCATTGTCATACTTCAGATAATTCTGAGCTAAGTCCTGAGTGTGACCAGTATTAGGATATGTGTTCAGTAAACTATTGTTGCCTAACTGAGATCAGTGTTTGTATGGTTTGCGTGTTGATTCCTGAACCCCAACAAAGATAATCACCCTTAGTTCTAGATCAGAGACAGATGATGAGAAGAGAAAGGGACTGAGAGACAGAGAGACAGAGAGACAGAGCTAGAGACAGAGACAGAGAGAAAAGAGAGAGACCAGGACAGACCACACACATGCAGGCATGCACGCACACACACACACCAGAGGCGGGGGGGGGGGGGGAGAATGCATGCATGCATGAATAAATGAATGGATAAATGAATGAATGAATGAGTGTATGAATGAGAGTGAATGAAGTCTTCCTGCTGTCAGTCAGTCAGGAGGCTCTGGCCAGAGCTGGTCTTAGGTCTTGGGCCATGCTAGTCCTGCCACCGCTCAAGCCAGCAAGTGGTCATGGATTTCACCGACCCAGCGATGGTGATACTGTTCTCCGGCTGCAGCCTCGCCGTGGCCCAGAGGACTGACCTAAGCGTGTCCTCCAAACCAACCTCTGAGGTGCCATCCTAACTCTTCCGTCTTTTCCTTCGCCCAGAGACCTGAAGACCGAGCACAACCAGCCAGCCAGACTGTCTGCTCTTAGAGTGCGCCAGCTCTGGCAAAGCTCGCCTCAGGCTCGCCCTTTCAAGGGAACACCTCAGGAGGTACCTCAAGGGAACTCCCCTGAGATACGGTCACCTCAGGGATCCTCTCAGGCACCTCGGGCATTATCCTTCAGGTACCTCACCTTAGGCTCCGTTCCCTCAGATGACTTTCCCTGGGCAACTCCCTCAGGCTTTCCCGCCTGGTTATCCCCTCCGCATCAAACAAAGCTCCAGCCTAGGCTCCAGCCTAGAACCCCCGACGCTCACTTAGTCAACGGTTTTATTTCATTAGCAGGTCTACGCCTCCAGACACCCGGTTGGTGTCCCCCCTCAGACAGAAGTCTCTTTCTCGGAGGCGACCCACCAACCCCCAGTTCTAACAACTCCCTCAGGCGAATCTTTTCTCAGGTACCCTCAGAAGGGAGTCCCCTCAGCCCACCTACTCCCCCCTCTCAGAAGTTCCCTTCACTCACCTCAGGCTCAGCATCTACAGGAACCTCCTCCTCTGTCACCTTCCTCCCTCCAGGTAGCGCCTCCTCTGAAGTCCCCTCAGGGGCCCCGCCCTTTGAGCGCTTCTCTGATAAGGACCTCCCCTTGTAGCACCGCCCCCTCCCAGAGGCTCCTCCCACCAAGCGCCCTTCCCTCTGCTTCCGGACACCCTCCACCCTGTGCTCTCAGGATGCGAGGCATGGGGTCATTTCACTGCGGGAAACCACTCAGCTTCATTCCTGGAGTTGTCGCTCAAGTTCCAAGGTGTCCATGGTCCATGGGCAGTTGTAGATTTTCAGAAAAACAGCGGAAGGTAACTTTCTCTCGTTGTCCCCCCTGTCAAACACAGGCGCAACACTCTACTGAGTCTACAACTTTACTCACTTGGCCAGCCTCGGTGGCGAGCACACTGTCCCATGCAGTATGCTATGATTTAGGTATGGAAGCGCACATTGGCCATCGGGTCCCCTGTCCCCCCCCCTTTTTTTTTGACAGTGGCTCTGTTGTACTTCGGTCTTACTGTTGCATACCACCATGGCTAATCCAATGGCGTTTGTTAATACATTGCTAATGTATTTGTTAATGTAATGTGTGTCTCAACTTGGACTGTAGGAATACTAGAATTATTTTTACTTCTCTCCATCTTTTAGGAAACAACTAAGGAAAATGTTGTTAAGCAGATGTTCTAGATGGGAGGCTGAAGTAAAAAGATTTTAATGAGTGAAATGGTTTAGAGTCTGCCTGTGAAAGTCTCTCCTTTTTTTTTTTTATAAGGTTAAAAAAAGATGGCCCCATTGCTTCGTTTCTTTTGTTTTTGCCTTTAAAAAAAGATTTATTTAGTTTTATTTTACGAATATGAGCGTTTTTTGCTTCATGTATGTCTGTACGCGGCGTGTGCAGTGCCGGAGAAAGCCAGAAGAGGGCGTTGGAGCCTCTGCAACTGGAGTTACAGCTGGTTCTTGGCCACAACATAGGTGGTGTGAAGGAACCCTGGACTTTAACAAGTGCCCCTAACTGACTACCTTTCTAGCTCCTCCCGCCTTTGCTTTTTTGAGACCGAGATATGATATATTGGCAAGAAAGTTAGTAAATGCAGCAGGTACCACCTGCACTTTACATATAAGGCCCCCGAGTGTCCTTTCTCCAAAAGAGCCACACAATGATGCTTCTCAGTGTGTGCATCTATCTCATTAACGTGTTTACTCTGATCCGGCAGGTCTGCTAGTCAGTAAGTTCTCTAGTGACACCCAAGGCTACTGGTCCCCGGACTACACTTGAATCGCCAGCTAATATACATACTTTTTAGGTTTGACAGGTGACAGAAACGGTTCCTTTAGCCAGTTTGCTCTAACTCTGGATTCTGACGTCTTTCCCTGCAACTGAATGCCGTTCTCCAAAGCCACTATCGAGCTTCAGGAGAATAGCTGAGGGGCTGGAGAGATGGCTCGGTGGTTAAGAGCACTGGCTGCTCTCCTAGAGGACCTGGGGTTTGATTCTTAGCAACCACATGGCAGCTCACAACTGTCTGTAACTCCAGTTCCAGGAGATCTTCTGGCCTCAGTGGGCAACAAGTAAGCACAGGTATACAGACAATAAATGCAGGCAAAACACCTATACACATAATAAAATAAAATGATTTAAAAGAAGGACAGAGCTGAATGTTGGCCAAAATAGGCTGAGGAATTTATTATGAGGCAAAGAAGTAGATCTACAGTATTAACTCTTCAAGAAAACTAAAAGCAAAGGAAAAGATGTAAACCATCCTGTAATCTGAGAAGGAATGTAAGGTACAAACATTTTTATGAGGAAGTAATGCTCAAGAAATTAATAATCCAAAATGGATCAACAAAGCTTTGGTGGTTTGAGTAAGAATGGTCCTCAGAAGCTTGTATATTTGAATGCTTAGTCAGCAGGGAGTGGCACTATTTGAAAGGATTAGAAGGATTAGGAGGCGTGGCCTTGATGGAGGAAGTGTGTAGCTGTGGGTGGGTTCTGAGGTTTCAAAAGCTCACACTAAGCTCAAGCATATGCTCTCCCTCTTCTACAGCTCAGGATGTAGCTCTCAGGTATTGATCCATTGACTGCCTGTGGGCTTCCCACCATGAGGATAACCCTTTGAATGTGTCAGCAGTCTCCCAGTTAAATGCTTTCTTTATAAGAGTTTCCCTGGCCTGGAGAGATGACTCAGTGGTTAAGAGCACTGTCTGTTCTTCCAGAGGTCCTGAGTTCAAATCCCAGCAACCACATGGTGGCTCACAACCATTTGTAATGGGATCTGATGCCCTCTTCTGGTGTGTCTGAAGACAGCTACAGTGTACTCACATACATAAAATAAATAAATAAATTATAAAAAAGAGTTTTCCCAATGATGGTGTTTCTTCATAGCAACAGAACAGTGACTAGGATAAAAGCAAACACTTGTTTTCCCTGAATTTTAAAGTTTGTACTTGCTTTCAACCATTACAAAGTATTAGTAAGATCATAAAGGAAGCAAAGGAGATGCATAGCCCAGGAGTGAAGACAGAACCCAGACCTCAAAAGACATAGAGGTTTGGGTGAGGTAATGAGACCTGGGAAGGAAGGAAAAGGTTAGTGAAGGAAACTTGAGGAGGGAGCACATGGTAAGCCAATAAAAAGCCAGGAAGAGACTCATGGTGCTATAGAAGAAATTCCTCTCAGCTTTGTGCAAGGGTACAGGCATATCCTTCAAAATGTCAGGAGCATCTGTGGTCATAAATCTAGTAATTACGTTTGGAAGTGTTTGAACAGGTAAAGAATTCATAATGATAGATGGTGTAATTGTAGGCTGCTTTTTACTCTCTTAAATCCTGAGAGGGAACTAAACACACCAAGCATTACTACTTAACTCCTGAATTCACAAAGATCATTTCCTTTCCTGACCACTTTCAACGATCATCTTTCCTTTTTAACGATTTTTATTTACTCTTAGATTTATTTTATTTTGTATGTGTGAGTGTTTTACCTGCATGAGTATCTGTGCACCACATGCATGCTTGGTGCCTGAGGAAGTGCTCAGTCTTCATGGAGGTGCTGGGAATCAAACCTGGGTCCTTTGCAAGAACAACAAGGGCTCCTAACTGGCGAGCCAACTTTCCAGCCCCACAAATATAACTTTTTTAAAGAACTGGCTTGATTGAAGTTTTGATTATGGAAAGGAAACAAGATTGCAAGAAGAAAGCCATGGCAGAGCACGCTGCCTTCATGAGCTTGGGCACCTAGTGAGAATGTGATCAAGGTTAGAGAGTAGGTCAGGCTTTGCCCAAGAATTCTTCCCAGCAAGCAAATACTTATTTACAGAGACAGAAGAGTGCATGATGAACTGAAGCAGTCTTCAGCCTGAGGTAGTGAAAGTCCTCACTGCTCCCAGACAGTGACTAAGGGCTGTTCATTCATCATCATTCCAACCTGGTCATTATGAGGATTAACAGTAACACACACAAAAAGATGAGAGCATTTCTGCATGGCCAAGACGAGCTGTTGGTTTGCAAAGTACCTATTGTGTGCACACCACGAGTAGAATATAATTCTGCAATTTTAGAGAGGACATCAGTGATGCTTCCAGCCGGTCGCTGCCTTCAGTTGTTATTCTTGATTTATATTTGTATCAGTTGCTGTGATAAAAGGGCCATGGCCAAAAATGACTTATGGAAGTGTTTGTTCTGGCTTATGCTTCCAGAGAGAGAGTCTACAATGGTGGGGGAGGCAAGGTAGCAGGTGATTGTTGCAGGAAGCTAAGAAGTCACATCTTCAGGTACACCCAGAAAGCAGACAGGGCAAAGTGCAGCGAAGCTATAACCCCCAAAGCCCAGCCCCAGTGACACACTTCCTCCAGCAAGGCAGCACTCCTATAGTTTCAACAGCCTCCCTAAACGGTGCCACAAACTGGGGACCAAGTGTTCAAATACCGGAGCCTATGGAGAGCATTTCTCACTCAAACATAATCATTATGTAACTTTTACAAATTCTCAGTAGTTATTCCTTACTAGATACTTACCATAATTTTGTTGTGAATTATCTAGTTATTCCTTAGTAAATTGATAGATGTTGACTTACATCTATATTATTTAAAACCCAAACCCAAGCTCTCTCCCTCCCTCCCCCCTCTCAAAAGTTATCTCTGTGTATGTGTGAGTGAAAGCCGTGTATATGTGGGTGCAAAGGCTGGAAGACTTCTACATGGGTGCTAGGAACCAAACACAGGTACTTTAGAAGAGGAGCAAATTCTCTTAACCACTGAGCTGTCTCTCAATCCCACCAAGTTCTCTGTTCGATACACCATAATATCTCTCAATCCCACCAAGTTCTCTGTTCGATACACCATAATATCTCTCAATCCCACCAAGTTCTCTGTTCGATACACCATAATATCTCATGTTTGCTATGGTTCAAGCGGGAAATTTTTAAGTAGGAATTTTTCACGGCTTTATTCACGAGGCAGGTTATCGTCAAATCTGTTTACACTTGTTTGCTATTTAAATAATTCACAATACCGTATCAGGTTAAATATAATAAAATGCTTATGTGTGCTATTTGATAATATGCAGAGTGCTTGCATAAGCCCATACTGTAATCTATACTTTTAATTTCTCCCTTTTTTTGGTCATTACCACTAACTTCTCCTTTTCAATGTGAAAGTGAGGGTTGGCAAAGAGCTTGTTGACATGCCTTTTTAGTTTTAAAAAGCTAAAAACTGCCTGTGTGGGGGAAGTCTGTCAACTCTGCATCTGAGACAGCAGATCCCAATACAGTTTCCTGATAGCATGCCACTGGGAATGTTAACTTCTGTTTCAGGTCTCTCTTCCAAGATGCCAAGGAGGTGATATGAAATCACTTGTAAAATCCTGGTAAGTGCAAACTCCCTCTGAGGCAGGAGGCAGTTACTTCATATGTCAGTCCTGCCCCAAACCATAGCTGCTGTAGAAGACCTGGGCACTTGGCTCCTTAAAGGCTGCCTAGAAATGAGGTAGTTTTACATGCAGAGCAGGCCCATGGTGCCACTGGGTGTGTCTTAGTCAGGGTCTCTATTCCTGCACAAACATCATGACCAAGAACCGAGTTGGGGAGGAAAGGGTTTATTCAGCTTACACTTCCACATTGCTGTTCATCACCAAAGGAAGTCAGGACCAGAACTCAAGCAGGTCAGGAAGCAGGAGCTGATGCAGAGGCCATGGAGGGATGTTGCTTACTGGCTTGCTTCCCCTGGCTTGCTCAGCTTGCTTTCTTATAGACCCCACAATGGGCTGGGCCCTCCCCCCTTGATCACTAGTTGAGAAAATGCCTTACAGCTGGATCTCATGGAGGCATTTCCTCAGCTGAGCCTCCTTTCTCTGTGATAACTCCAGCTTGTGTCAAGTTGACACAGAACCAGCCAGTACAGGCTGTATCTCTGTGGATTCTCCTCTCAAATACTCGGTGCTCATTCTTGACTCTGGCCAGAACACTTCCTGCTCACCTTAGGTTTGATTTTTTTTTTAAGATTTGTTTATTTATTTTATGTATATGAGTACACTTCTGCTGTCTTCAGACACACCAAAAGAGGACATTGGATCCCATCACAGGTGGTTGTGAGCCACCATGTGGTTGCTGGGAATTGAACTCAGGACCTCTGGAAGAGCAGTCAGTGCTCTTAACCGCTGAGCCACCTCTCCAGCCCAATGTTTCATAGTGGGATGGTTAACAATGTCTACTTAATAGGGTCTAGAACCACTCAGAGACAAACATCTAGGAATCATTGTGAGGCAGTTACTAGTTGTTGTGGGAAGACCCACCCTGATTATGCTGATTATGGATGGCTCCCTACCGTGGGTTGACATGGGTGGGGGGAGGGAGGGAGAGAGAGAGAGGGAGGGAGGGAGAGAGGGAGGGAGGAGTGTGGGGAGGGAGAAGCAGCATGTACTCTCTTCTTCCTATTGCAGATGCAATGTGACCAGACTCCTCAGTTTTTTTTGCCACCCTGCCTTTTCTATAATGGTGCATTATATTTTTCAACTGTGAGCCAAAATAAACCTTTTCTTATGTTAGATCTTAGCAACGAGAAAAGAAATTAATATTTTCGCAAGTGTATTTGCCTTTTAATTTATTTATTGTGTGTTGGGGGCCGTGAGTGCTATGGCGTGCATGTGGGGGTCAGAGGACCATCTGAGCAAGTGGCTTCTCTGATTTCCATGTTGTGGGGTCCCGGGGTGGGGACAGTGATGAAATCCAACTCAGACTTCAAATTCAGCAGCCGGCGCCTTTACTCACTGAGCCATCTTGCAGGAACACAGAAATAATTCTGAAAAATCTAGTGCCTGTACTCATACATATTTCCCCTAGTATTATATATATGCTCCTAGTAGTACAGATACGGATATTTGGGAATTTGGAGCAACTGCTGCAAATCCACTGGTGACTCCAGGCCTAGTAATGCTTCCAGCCTTCTGAGGAAGAAACCCACACCTACACCTGTCTTAGCTCCACCTACACGTGGGTTGGGCCTCTCTTCCTCGGCCCTCCTCCACTCAATTTTGATTGGTCATAGGAAGAAACCGGTTCTCCATTGGTTCCTTTGTGAGTGGGAGGAGTCGGGTTGTGTTTCATCTCACCGCTGCAGGCCGAGCTCCGCCGAGGGGATCCGAGAGGGGCCGAGGCCCACGCAGTAGCGGCACTGAGTAGAGGCTGCCGGACGCGCCCCACCCGGCACCAGGCGGAGTCAGAGATGCTGCCCTGGGCCGAGCGGCCCCGCCCGGGCCCCCGGCCGCCTCCGGTCTTTCCCTTCCCGCCGCCGCCGTCGCTGCTGCTGCTGCTGCTGGCGATGCTGAGCGCCCCGGTGTGCGGCCGCGTCCCCCGCTCCGTGCCTAGAACCTCGCTGCCCATCTCCGGTAAGATGCAGGAACTCTTGTCCTCGGCCCTTTGCATGGTGCCCTGCCCTTGCCAGCAGGTGCCCACACCCACCTACCTTGCTAAACCCAGTGGCAACATCTAGGGCCCCTGTGCACGGTGCACACCCCTCTGGGACCAAGGCTGAGACCTCTCTACCCGGTGTCTTTCCATCTCATCTCATCCCACCCCACCCCACTCCATCTCACCTCTCCCACCCCCAATCTGGCCTCGCACCGCAGCTTCCAAGACACAACCAGGGTGCTACTGAAGCCCTCCTTTTTCTTCAGGGAACAGCCTGTCACCCTGCAGACCTGGATACTGAGGCCCAGGGAGGGCCTGGGGTTTGCCCAAGGTTGTCCATTTCAGTCCTTTATCCCTCTGTTGTCCGCACATACACCTGCACCTATCACTTCGTTTCATAGCCCAGGCTATTCCCTGTCTTCTCTCTCTTTCATTCTAACGGGTCATCAAGACCCACCTTGATCCCTAGCCCGGAATTTCCGTCTTTTCAGCTTCATTTCCAGTGCCCTCCCACCGCCATCCAGACCCGTATCCCTCCAGCCCACTAACCATACGGCTGACATCTCTCCTTCCCAGCCTCCGCTATCAACCCACTTTAACTTTAATTTCCCGAATGTTCGCCGCTCATTCCCCACTTTGAGTGCTAGAAAACACTTCAATGAGCTGATTCAAAGTTCTTCACACAAATCAAACGGGGGGGGGGGGGGGAGGGAAGGAGATGGCTCAGTGGTTAAGAGCACTGACTGCTTTTCCAGAGGTCCTGAGTTCAACTGGAGCTGGAATTGAACAACCGCCTGCAATTCCAGCTCCAAGAGAACAGGATTCTGTGGTTACTTATAGTGCCCTCCAATACTAATTTAAAAGAATCCTAAAAATTACATATTTAAAACAAACAAACAAACAAACAAAAAAAAAAAAAAACAAAAAAACAAAGCAGGATCGGGCTGGAGAGGTAGCTCAGTGGTTAAGAGCACTGACTGCTCTCCCAGAGGTCCTGAGTTCAAATCCCAGCAACCACATGGTGGCTCACAACCATCTGTAATGAGATCTGTGCCCTTTTCTGGTGTGTCTGAGGATGGCTACAGTGTACATATAACAAATAAATCTAAAAATAAAATAAACTTTAAAAAAAGCAGGATAGGGCTTAGGTTCTTTTTTTAAAATTTATTTATTTATTTTATGGATATAAGTACACTGCCATTTTCTTGAGACACACCAGAAGAAGGCATCAGATCCTATTACAGATGGTTGTGAGCCACCATGTGGGAGTTGAACTCAGGACCTCTGGAAGAGCAGTTGGTGCTCTTAAGCGCTGAGCCGTCCCTGCAGCCCAGGGCTCAGGTTCTTGATGACGGCATTTGATGAGCCAGGGGCGCTATACGTTGTTCATGCCGCCAACCGTTTAAACCCTCTGCTGATGAGGGCATGAGTGTGGCACTGGGCTTGTTTTCTTCTCAGTGGGTGCAAACGAAGCCACAGCTCACAATGGGTCACAGCAACGTAGAGCTCAGGTGAAATGACATCGGCAGATGCCATGAGTCCAGAGGGCAAAGGTCAGACTCTGGAGTTTCAGTTCGTGCTGAACCCACAGTCCATAAAGAGAGTTACAGACGCCAGTCTTCGCTGATGTCCAGGATCCAGAGAGGCCTGGATGGCCAGGCAAACAGAGTCAGCAGCACAAATGGTTTGTCTCCCCGGAGATGGGGCCAAGGTGAATTCTCACAGAGCTGCCTGTTTTAAATAGTGAAATGTTTTAGGTGCTGATAGTGAGTTTAGCCCGAGTCTAGGCGGAATGCGTGCTAAGGAAGGAAGGACGGGAGCCTCTGAGACGGTGGCGTGTCCACTTGTCACCTCACGTCATTCTCCCCACAGCCTGCGGGGAAGAGGAGGCCCTCGGAGTGCACACAGCTGGTAAGGGAAGAGCTGTGTTTAAATGCAGGCTGGTCTATTTCAGAGACACATACCCATCCATCATGACAGCCTCGGCTTCCATGGGGTAAGGGGAAGCCAGGGGTACAGGGTGAGACAGGAAGAGGACTCCAAATGTGTTTGTGAAACAGTGCCCGCTGTGGTGTACGCACCTTTAACCCCAGCTGAGTGCTTGGGCAAAATAATGATAGTTCTTCTCAACAACAACCACAACAAGAGGCAAGTGGAGAGAATACTTATACTCTCCATAGGCCCTTTACAGTTTAGTGTCAGATTGCCATGAGAAAGGACAGGTTAATATCTGTTCAGCCGTTAGTGTTCCTTTCATGGGAAAGCGTGCCTGCCTGGGCCGAGCGCTCACTATTCTGCCTCCTTAGTTGTCTTCCACGGGGGACAAGAAAATGGTTGGTTTGTGGACGTTCTCGCCCCAAATGACTAGTCCCTGAAAGACAACAAAAATCATGCCCTTTGGGGACCCGGTGTTCCTGATGGGATGGCTGATGTCACTGTCCCCTTCTCTTCCTGCCAGAGGCTGACTCCTATCTCACCCGGTTTGCGGCTCCTCATGCGTCCAATTACTCTGTCCTCCTCGTGGATCCTGCCTCTCACACGCTTTACGTCGGTGCGCGGGACAGCATCTTTGCTTTAACCCTGCCCTTCTCTGGGGAAAGACCCCGGAGGGTGAGAGATGAGTGTGTGGGGGACCCGGAGCCCGTAGCATGCGTTTAAATCCATCACCTTGAGGGCTGTAGGTGGGATGGAGCAGGGTTTTCTGTGGAGTGACTGTGGTGGGTATTGGTAAGACCATCACTGGACGGAATAGAGGATGGGGCTGACGACACCCCTCACAGTGTGTAGACCCTTGTCTGCCAGTAAGGGAGGAGATACTGGGAAGAGGGTTGTCTTACCTGTGTCAGCTATGGGAGGGGGCATGGTGATGGGAAAGGCTCTGAGGGAGGCATAAGGATGGGGGAAGGGTTCAGTGGCACATTTCAAGGGCAGCGGGCAGTGCTACCACGAGAACAGTGATTTTTCCGGGGGGGAGGAGAGGGGAGAGTTTGCAAACTGATTTCGCCATATATTAGTAAGACAGTAACACAGTGCACAGAAACATAAATGAGTCCTGATGGGAACTCGGAACAGCATTGTCGGTCATAAAGTGATAACTTTCTGATATATTCCATTTCCTTGACTGTACTTTGGGGTTGGCTGTTCGCTCAGTAGGTGACGTGCTTGCCTAGCACGGACAGTTCCTGCATTTGAAGTCCAGCGCCACATGGTGTATGACTGTGATCCCAGAGCTAAGGGGGTGGAGACAAGATGATTAGAAGTTCAAGGCCATCCTCAGCTCTGTAAAGAGTCCCTGGGTAGGGGACTACCACTGGAAAGGAAGTGCAGAGAGTAGGAAATCTTAGATGTTTTCAGATTGTTGAAGTTTGTAGAACTGTCTCTTTTCCCTTGGATTTAGTGTGCAGGGGTGGCGGGGGCAGGGGGAGGGAACCTGGGGAAACGAGTTCTTTTTCTTTCCCAGATCGACTGGATGGTACCCGAGACACACAGACAGAACTGTAGGAAGAAAGGCAAGAAAGAGGTAGGTGGAAGCCCACACCGTGTCTTGAGTGTCTGTGGAGACCGTGGCCCAATCACCAGCAATGCTCCTATCCTGAAGGGCCCAGGCAAAAACTCTAACACCATTGTCTACACGCCCCCATTCCACAGCTGCCTCTAACTCTGTACCCAACCCCGTCCTTCCTCATACCCACTGCTTCTGATTCTAACCCTCTCTAACTCTCCCAGGACGAATGTCACAATTTTATCCAGATTCTCGCCATTGTCAATGCCTCTCACCTCCTCACGTGTGGTACCTTCGCTTTTGATCCGAAGTGCGGGGTTATTGTGAGTGACAGGGGCAGAGGGAGAGGGAGCCCACAGCAGTGTGAGTTAATCGGGAGTGGGTGAGAGGGTGGGAAGGGATTTTTGGGAGGGACCATGTTGGGCATGGTTAAGACAACCCTATGGCGGGTAAGTATTAGGATGCCTTTATAGGGTGGAGTCTTTGTCTTCAGGGGAGGGACATTGGGGCAGGGAAGACATTGTCTGCAGAGGGTAGATTATGCTAGGTGTAACAGTTGAGACAGTGAGTAGTGTCCTGGGAACTGGACAAATCCAAGAGATACTTCAGAAGCCAGACACGCATGTTTCTTTGTCCGTCTCAGCAGCTGGAGCCTGTTTCTTCATAAGGACAGTCCCAGTCTCTCTTCTCCCATAGAATGCCTCATCATTTCTGGCATCTTCTGCCAACCCCATTCTCTGCAGGGTGTGACTCTCATGACTACTGATGTCACCACCCTGTAATGTGGTACCAGCTGGCTCTGCGCTCTGACTCTTTGGGGTGAGTCACCCGGTCAACCACATTTTCTTCAGGATCTTGTTTATTGGTGAAAGCTTGTGGGATTTCCCACCCTCAACCCCAGGCAGTCTTGGCATGAATATATTCCCAATGATGCCTCGTCTAGTCACAGCTACATGATTGGAACTCTGACCTTTCTCTGTTAATTGTACAGTGGTCACCACTGGTCTTCTGGCAGCAGATTTGTGACTGAGTGCTGGGGTGAGTCAGGAAGGCTACATGTCCTTTGCACACAACCGTGTCCACCATGTTTCTTTCTTGGCTTTGATCCTGAACTACATACTGACCAGACTGTTCTGCAGTCTGCACTAATATAGTGATCCACTTGGGCCTAGATAGTACACATCCCCCAAACCCTCTGTTCCACAGCATCCTCCTGTCTCTGGTATAGGATGGCTCCAGGCTTTCCTCAGGTTTAGTTGGGCTAGTTCTATTTTTTCCATGTGCTCTTTACAAAAGTCTGGATCAGTTTATTAGTTCTGGATAGTCTTTGAAAACCTCTGAATCTCATCAACCTATACTGACAGTTTAGTTCTTTGTAGCTACCACCAGGTCTGCAGGGCAGCAGGGTTATTTTTCCCAGGACACTCGGACGTACTATGACCATCCCAGCTCATCTTCTTAGACTTACCTTTCTTCCTTAGATCTCTGAGTTGTTGGGACCCTAGTGGGTCCTAGCCAAAGTACCAAGATGGAATATATTCTGGGAATGCCTGTGATGGTTGGTGTGTCTTGGGCCCCATCTATTCTTGAAAGATTTCGGGAATGAAGAGCGGAGCTAGGGTTCTGAAGCCTTCTATGTAACAGACTCATGAACCAAGGGGCCGTTCTCTGGAGGAAGAAGGTGAGCTGGCATTACCAAGATCCATCCTGAGCCTGCTCTGTAGACTCTTCCAACACCCTCTTCTGCTTTTCCTCTCTTATTCCGTTTGATTATGTTCCTGCTTTCCATCAGTGCTGACGCTCCCCAAGTAATGAGGTTGAGTTTGTGGATAAGTGTTCCCTGACATCTTTGATCTAGACACAACTCACGGATGACTATGGAGAAACGACGGTCTTTATGAAGCTCTGGAACTAACTGTTTTTAGTGAGAGTGTTGTCTTTCAGTGCCACGTTCCTTCATACATTGGAAAAATATATCTTAACATGACTTGTTGAGGGAACGCCAGCCATTAGTAGAGAAAAATACTAGGCTTCAATAATGACCATCGCAAATGTAATGGTCACTCACTGTTGCTGGTTTAGGTACCTTATATTCACAATTAAGTTTAATTTTATCACCACATCATGGTGTCCAGGTATGACTTATTTTATATGCAAGAAAACTGATATTCAGAGAAATTAGATACTATGGCTAAGCCCATGAATCTAGAAGAGGCAGAGCCAATATTTGAACCTAGATATGTTCTATAACCCTGTCCCTGTGGCCAGCCTGCAATCTCTTGTGCCATTTGACAGGATTCATTCATCCTGGAGAATCCTTTGTTGTTGGTTTCCTGTCTGGGAGAGGTCCTTTATTTGCCTTCTGTTTATTTTTCTTGGGTGAGTCCAAAGGGCCAATTCCAACTTCACTGCTCAGGAGAGCCTACCTATCCATCCCTGGATCTCAGCTTTAGGGACTTGCCTTCACCACAGCTGACAGTGGGACTGTCCGCTGACATGGTGATGTGATGAGGAATCTCCATGTACAGATAGAGAAAACTAGTGAGGCCATCTTCCATTCTCACACCCCAGTGCAAGGTCATCTTAATAGCCAGAACCTATTTGTTAATGAGTGGCTCACTTTCTCAAAGGTTGGAAGGTTAGATGATAGGGTTATGCCACTGGGGGAACCAGAAGGGAGCTAGTTTTGACATGTGGAATTTTAAGAATTTGGCAGGTAAATATTGTGAGAAAGCCCAGCATTCAGTAGAATATGGACTTGGATTTGGAAGACATGGACTCATTAGAGGACGTCAGTCTCAGAGAGCTGGGCCAGTGATTTACATAGACGGGAAATACAAGAATAAATGATGTCTGAATGATATGTTAGAAAGACTACAGATAGATTCCAAGGATAAACATAGTGGAATTAGCAAAAGAAGGAGCTAGAGAAACAAATATCGAATAGGAGGAAGGACTCAGGAAGATAGAGTTTCAAGAGCCCAGGAAAGGGATATCTCAAGGAAAGGGATATTTCAAGGAAATGGATATCTCAAGGAGATGAATGGAAAGTGCCAGTTGATACATAGAGATTGAAGTGGATAGGGATCAGAGCAGGGCCCATCTCTTTGGTCTTTGGTGAAATGGAAGGGAACAGTTTTAGGCACAGGGATGGGAAAACAGTTTGGTGTCCAGGATGATAGGTACTTTGTTTAGACAGAACAAAGATCCATATTGGCAAATAGTAGAATATAAGTAGTTTGGGTTAGAGTTTGTACTCCGGGGCAGTGGTGGGCCGTGTGTGTGTGTGTGTGTGTGTGTGTGTGTGTGTGCGCGCGCGCGTGCGCGTGTGTGTATGTGGTGTGTTCGTGATTCTGGAAGATTGATATGAGGTAAGTAAGGCAGTGAATTGGGGGTGGAGCTCTTCAGCATAGGGCGAGCAGTAGGTAAGGTAGGAGGGAAGAGGTACAGCCACACTGGGTGCTAACTGAATTTCACCATTGTCCTAGCACCCGGGTAGTCACAAAACCACCATCCTTCTCTTCAGTCAGGGCTGTTCTCTGTCACACACATGGAGTGCTGTGCCTCTTTTGGGGGTGTCTTTCATTCTGAAGTGCTCTTTTGATCCAATCTCTTCCTTTGGAAAGGCCATCAGATCACCCCTCATCTTCACAAGTCTCCTTTAAGAACTATAGTGAATCTCCTTGTCTGCCGTCTGCCTCAGAGAGAGGAGTGACAGACATATTTCAGTAACAGCATGGGGCGCTTCTTTACTTCCCGCCCCTGGCCCCTGAGCGCCATCAGAACACTGAAGCTGGAGCCACAGTGGATGTCCGTTGAGTTTGTGAGCTAGAGACAGCAGGCTGGCATGTCCATGTAACTTTGACTAGAAGCCAACTACAGCAATGTTCCTTTGAGTTATAGCATGAGAACGTCCTTGGTTTCCACTTTTAGATATGTTGTCTTGAAACTTAGTGCTGTACGCTAAGGTCACTTGTGACTGACCCTGGTGAAAGTCTGCCTGTTACCTCCGACCTCTGGAGAAGAAGATACTTACCTCTCAAGCCCTTAGATCAAGATTGAAGACTTAGGTCTTTCTTCACTGACTTCAGGTTCTTTCTCTGCTTGGATGTGGAACCCTGGCCCTCCCTCTGTCCTAGGAACTGAGGGAGAATGATACTCTGCTCTCTTCAAGCCCTTGGGCTTCAGCTTCCCCGTAGACTTACGGTTTTCTTTGCCTTTCTTCGGAGCTTCTTTCTTGCATTTCTTTGGCTGTAGCACATCTAGGCAGTTAGAGACTCCAGAACTTCAGAGGGAAGGTGTATGTCCAGCCTTGTGTATTTTCTAGGGCTAGTCTAGGAACGCCTTCATGAGGGACTGTGGGGGGCAGGCCTGGGGGCCGAGAGGAATAAAGCAGAGAGAGAGTGAGTGGACAGAGGAGGCAGGGGTAAGGTTGTATACGGAGATGGGGGTGGGGAGATGGGGTGGGGACGGGCTTTTCCTTCATTTGATCTTATGTTTAATTCTCACCGTGAACCTTCCCCATAAACACCCGCCCCTCCCCTTCTGGTCTGTAGGATGTGTCCAGTTTCCAGCAGGTTGAAAGACTTGAGAGTGGCCGGGGGAAATGTCCTTTTGAGCCAGGTCAGCGGTCAGCAGCTGTAATGGCTGGTGAGTGGGGAGAGCCAAGAGTCCCCGATTCTTGCTCTAACGATCTCCTGCCCCACCCCTGCTGCTCCAGTTTCTGTGTCTCTTCTTCCCTCGGGCTGTCTCCTGCACTCATGTCCCCGAGTGAGTGTGACTGCCATAGGATGATATCCCCCACCCCGCACCGGCTCCTCTGTAGAGAATGTGGCCTCTGCACCTCTGGTGCGATTGCTGCTTCTGTGTGCTCCATCTTCTCCTCTCGAGGCACCCGTTCCTGTTTGCGGGAGGGGTCGGCTGCAGCATGGGGTGTGACACATTTGGAGAGAGCATTCTAAGAAGACTTAAAGTAGAACAGCACAATGCAAATGATCTTTGTGTGTGGTAACCGAGATGGCGGGACGCTTTGTCAGATACGGTGGCTGCTCGCTATACCTTGGCCATTAAGCCCTTGCAGTGAGGGGATGAGGGAATTTTAAATTAAGTTGAATTTAATTTGGTGTAAGTGGCTCCATGTTTCCTGTAGCTATCACTTACTTCACTTCTAGAATATCTCTACTTAGGAAAACCACTGCCAGTATTTCAGGATATTCCTTTCTAGCCTTTAAGATGTGTTCACACACCCACATACACTTTGTTGGCCCCTTTTCAGGGGAATGGGCCATTTTTCAATTTATTTTGTTATCGCCTTTGAAGGAGTCACCTGCAGTTGCTCAGGGTGGTCCCCGTCCAGACTCCTTTTGGAGGTGAGGACGTTATTGGCGTAGGGAATGGATTGTTTGTGTACATAAGCTATGTTTTATGAGAGGGCACCTCATGTAGACTCCCCAAATTCAGAGACAAGCCAGCTGTTTCCTCATGACAGTGCAGAAGGAACAGAATAGAAATCTTACGTGTGCATTGTAACATTTAACGTGTTTAATTCCTCACGGGAATATAAAATTGAACTTTGTCGTGTAACTTGACTTTATAGAACTTTCAATTGGCGATAATCACGTCTCGGATAAACCTCATTGGCTATGCCACTGCCACTGCGCAAAGCTTTTATAGAACTTTCTATATGATCTTCAAATACTTTTTTGTTGCTATTTTGAGACAAAGTCACATGTGTAGCTCAGGCTAGCCTCAAACTCTCTACATAGCCAAAGACAAGCCTGAGTTTCTGATCCTCCTGCCTCTATTTTCAGAGGCTGGAATGATAGGTTTGCATCCGTCTTATGCTGTGCTGGTGACGAAACCCAGGCTTCTGCAACTGGGCTTCATCCTCAGCTCCAAAAATACTTTAGGAAGGCATTTTAAAAATTCCATTAGGTCTGTCTGTCTGTCTGTCCGTCCGTCCGTCCGTCCATCCATCCATCCATCCATCCATCCATCCATCCATCCATCCATCCGTCTATCTATCTATCTTTCCATCTACTTATTTCTGGTGCTTTGAGACAGGGTCTTACTATGCAGCTCTGGCTGTTCTGGAACTGACTCTGTAGACCAGGCTGGCCTTGAACTCAGTGATTTGCCAGCTTTTCTCTGCCTTCCACGCACTGGGATTGAAGGCATGGACCACGATGCCCAGCTGAGAAGACAGTTTTAAAAGGCGGTGTGCTCTTTGTCTTCTGAGTGTACTGTACGTTAATTAGATAACTCCGGTTGTTGTTACTTTGTGTTTCCGTTAAAGTTTTCAGTATTGTTCGTATTGCTACGGTGAGCTTGTATGTGTATGGTCTGAGCCGTCAGTTTTGGTTATCTTCTCAGGTCCCTAGAAATGATCACCACATTGAAGGGTGTGATATTTTATGGCTCATTATGGAAAGCTAATGGTGTCTTTAGATGGGGTGTACCCATTCACACCCTCAGCCACTGGTGTATGAGGGTATTTTGTTTTCTCACATTAAATTTGCCGTTAATATATTGTTGTCATTTAAGAGCGCCTGTGCTAATCTACGGCTAAAAGTGGCGCTCTGCTTTAATGTGTGTGTCTTGGAATGCCAGTGAAGTTGCAGTTTTTCTCATGCTCTGGTACTTATTTTGTTTCTTGTTGGGTAAATTCTCAGTTCAGGTAGGGTGTTAGTATTTCAAGCCACACAACTTTTCCTTTATGCTGTGTGTGTGTGTGTGTGTGTGTGTGTGTTTTGTTGGTGTTTTCTTTGTTTTTTTTATGTGTGTGAATGTTTTGACTACACATATGTTAGTTCAACATGTGTTTGCCTGGTGCCTTCAGAGGTCAGAAGAGCATCGGGTCCCCTGGGACTGGAGTTATGGGTGGCTATGGACCACCAGTGATGTGTGTGCTTAGAGCTGAACCCGGGTTTTCTTAAAGAACAGCAAATGCTCTTAACCACTGAGCCATCTCTCCAACCCTGACTTATTTATTTATTATTTATTTAATTTATTATTAGTTTTGGTTTGGTTTGGGGATCAGGACTTCTCCCTGTGTAGTCCTGACTGTCCTGGAATTTAACATGTAGACCAGGCTGGTGTTAGGCTCACAGAAGGCCATCCCTTTAAAAATTTCTCTCTGACTTGGTTCTCGGAATATTTGAACTTGATGAATGGTGTGAACAGGGCTCAGTCTGTCTTCCCTCGCTAGCTGGTTCAGGACTTGTGATCTTGGATCAAGCTGTGTCTTCTCTCTTTCCTGACATGTGTGGTCAAGGTTATTATAAAATACAGTTTTTCTTTTATTTTTGGACACATTACAAAAGTTTTAATTATTTCTTTAATTTTTGTTTTTGTTTGTTTCTCTGTATAACTCTGGCTGTCCTGAAATTCACTTTGTAGATCAGGCTGGCCTCAAACTCAGAAATCCACTTGCCTCTGCCACTAAGTGCTGAGATCAAAGGCGTGCACCACAACACCTGGCTTATTTATTCATTTTCTAGACAGCGCCTCACAATGTCTCACTGTGTAGACCAGGCTGACCTTGAGCTCACAGAAAACCACCTGCCTCTGCCTCCAGAATATTAAGATTAAAAGCGTGCACCAACACTTCCAGCTTGGATAATATTTTGTACGAACCAAAAATTGACACTTTATGACTTTATTTTTAAATCATCCTTCAGTCATACAGTTGATGATGTTCTGTTTGAAGGCAAGCAAAAGGCTGAATAACTACAGTACCCAGCCACTGGGATTATTACCCGCTGCTGGACCAAAGGAGACCTGGTTTGTACAAGCTTAGGTTTGAATAAAACAACTCAGTCAATATTTTTCTTGGCTTTCTACCAACAGTTTTGGCAAAATTCTGAATTGGTTGCTGGGGCCATTAAGAAGGATTTCTGAGTTGTAGCTGTTGTAGACACTGCCACATTTTGCAGAATTGTGTGTCAATACAATGACCTCCTAGGTGTAGGAACGTGATGTGGTTATTAGCATTTTTTCCCCTAAGCTATACTCTTTAAGGATGTGTGAGTCTCTGGATAACTTGTCTGTTCTGTGAGGAAGAAAATTCATAATAAGACATAGTTTAAGGGGAGAAACTTTCTTTTAAGTTTATTTTCTTGGTTTCATTTATTATTATTTAATTGAAAAATCTCTTCCAGTGTCCAATTCGACCTGTAAATTTACCCTTTTTTTCCTTTTCTCTTTCTTTCTTCTTTCTTTTTTAAGATGTGGCTTTGCTATGGTCATTGGCTGACATAGAACTGACTCAGTAGGCTGGCCTTGAACTTCTAGAAATCTTCCTGCCCCTGCCTCCTGAGAACTGAGACTAAAAATGTACACCTCCCCTAGCCCTGATTTGTATTTTGAATAGCATTTCTCCTGGTGAGGTCAAACAGCTTTCTTCATATTTGCTGGTACTTGCTTTTCTTTGGGGGTAATCCTAATAATCTAGGATTTATTATTGTGGCTGGTGTTGGGTTTTGTAGGCAGGTCTCTCTGTTGCCCAGGCTGGCTTTGACCCTCTGCTGATAGTCTTACCTCAGCCTCCCGTGAGCTGGGACAACAGATATACACCCATGTCTAGCTGTAACTACACTTTTGAAATATGACATTTATCTGTAGTGTAGTCAGATAAAATTGGCAAAATCATCTCAGTATCTTTATTTGTGATATTTCTACTCGGGAGAAAAATGTGAATATTTTGGCAGCCGATTCCTATTAGCCTAAAATCATGGTGGGTCCTTGCAGTCTCCTTGTCTTCTGCTTGCCCTTTGAAGGTTGGCTTCCCCCCAAAAGCCTCGTCTTATCCACAGTTGTGATCTTAACCAGCCCTGTGGTGTCTTTCTCCACCACCTTCTGATGGCTCTGGGTTCTTTACCTGCCTCCCAGACCTAACCTGGATGGAGAACACACATCCAGCTTCTTTTTAGACAACTGTGCTTCAACGTCCCACAAGCGTATCAAAACCATTGTGCCCTAACAAACACTCACCATCTTCCTGTGAGTCCTCCAAACCTGCTTCTCACCCAGCCTCTCTCTGGGTTCGGAGTACTGTTCAGATCCAGGCATCCACACCGGAGCCAGCGGTCCATTGTCTTTGTCTTCCCACCACATCTCGTAATAAATCAGGTTTTCGCGATGATGAGCCGAAGCTTTTGTTATTTCTTTTTTGGAACCCTTCCAGCACCTTTTTCCTCTGGATTCCAGAACTGTTCCATCTGGTGGCAGTGCTTCTGCCAAGGTGCCCTGCAAGTGTTCAGGTGTGCAGCTGCTGACTGTTTGACTTTGGTCAAACCCAGTCTCTGAAATCCACATCTGATGTACAAGTATACGCTGACACATGGCAGCCATAGGATCTTTTATGGCCGATAGAGAGCAGTAGTGGGCAAACATGTTATCTCTCGTGACTCACTAGTAGACTGATGAAAAAAAGATAGCCTGTAATCTAATCCTTGGCCCAGAAAATGGGGGACATGATAGGACGGTAGCAGAAAGGCCGTGAGAGCCGCTGGGTGTGGTAGCATGTGCCTGTAATCCTGGCACTGGGAAGGAGGAGCTGGGAGATCAGGAGTTCAAAGCCATTTTCAGCTAGATAGTGAGTTCTAGGCCAGATTGGGCTTCGTGAGATCTTGTAAAAAAAGGAAAGGGAAGGAAGGAAGGTTTTCGGAGCTGGAGAGATGGCTCACTGGTTAAGAGCACTGACTGAGTCCAGAGGTCCTGAGTTCAAATCCCAGCAACCACATGGTGGCTCACAACCATCTGTAATGGGATCTGATGCCCTCTTCTGGTGTGTCTGAAGACAACCACACACACAACCACACACACACACACACACGGGATCCAATGCTCTCTACTGGTGTGTCTGAAGACAGCTACAGTGTACTCATATGCATAAAATAAATCTTTAAAAGAAATTTCTTTTTATTTCTGAAGTGACAATATGTTAATATTTGAGTTATAAAATAAAAGATGTTAACTGCAAAAAAAAAAAAAAAAAAAAAAAAAAAGTGACTAAAAAGGAGGAAACCTAGCCAGGGAAGGGGATATACGTACCTTAATCTCAAGTACTTGGAAGGCAGGGGCAGGGAAATCAAGGTCATCCTCGCCTACATGGGAAGTTTGAGGCTAGTTTGTGTTACATGAGATGCTGTCTCAACCCTTTCTGTCCCTTTTCCCCAAAGAAACAGTCATATTAGAAAGGTGGTTTATGTTGGAAATCCCAGTCCTTAGGAGGTTGGTGAGGAAAATCAAGGCAATCCCAGGAAGATCCTATTTCAAAAAACCCAACCCAACGTATTTTTTCTAGTACATTAGTCAGAATCAAGCATCATTAAAACTGTAGTTATATCATCTTCAACAGTCTTTCTGAAGACTACATACATACATATATAACCTATACACACATGTGCATGAACACAAACATATACACACACATGCATACACATACCATATGCATACACACATAAACATACATACATGCACACATACACAATGCACACACATATGCGCACATGCATGCAAAAACACATGTTTGTGCATGTGTGTCTACGTCAGTTATGCATGGTTTGGTGTATGCACACATGTGTTTGACATGCATGTGAGTGTGGAGGTGTCAGAGAATGTCCTGCTCTGTCACCCTCTACCTTTGTCCCCTCTAGACAGGGTCTTCCCTGAACCTGGAGCTAAAGCAGTAGTCAGCAAGCTCTAGTGATCTTACTGTTTCTGCCCCGCACAGTGCTGGGACTATTGACTTGCATATGATTAATGCGTGGCTTTCTGTGGGTGCCTGGGGTCTGAGCTCAGCAGGCTCTCTTACCCACAGAGTGTCCCAGCTCCTGTGTATGTATATTTATAATATTTTATAAAATAAGGCTGAATTAACCCCAGAAATTTTTTCTAACTAGCATATTCAGTAAACTCTGTCACACTGTGTCATCTCACGGTGGCCATCACACTGTGGTCATCACACTGTGGTCATCACACTGGGTCATCACACTGTGGCCATCACACTGTGGTCATCACACTGTGGTCATCACACTGGGTCATCACACTGTGGCCATCACACTGTGGTCATCACACTGTGGCCATCACACTGGGTCATCACACTGAGTCATCTCACTGTGGTCATCACACTGGGTCATCACACTGTGGTCATCACACTGTGGCCATCACACTGGGTCATCTCACTGTGGTCATCACACTGGGTCATCACACTGGGTCATCACACTGGGTCATCACACTGGGTCATCTCACTGTGGCCATCACACTGGGTCATCACACTGGGTCATCTCACTGTGGTCATCACACTGGTTCATCACACTGGGTCATCACACTGTGGTCATCACACTGGGTCATCACACTGGGTCATCACACTGTGGCCATCACACTGGGTCATCACACTGGGTCATCACACTGTGGCCATCACACTGGGTCATCACACTGTGGCCATCACACTGTGGCCATCACACTGGGTCATCACACTGTGGTCATCACACTGTGGCCATCACACTGGGTCATCACACTGGGTCATCTCATCTCTCTCTCTTGCAGGTTTTTAGTTTTTGTTTGTTTTGGTGCTGAGGCTGGACCCCAGAGTTTGTACAAAAGCTTTACTGCTGAGTTCCACCCCAGCCCTTAGGCTCTTTTGTTTTGGTTTTGGATTTTTGTTGTTTTTTGTTTTGTTTTTGCTTTTTGAGACAAGGTCTCACTATTTGGTTATGGCTGTTCTGGAACTCACTATATAGACCAGGCTGGCCTCCAGAGCTGCCTGCTTCTGCCTCCCAAGTACTGAGATTAAAGGTGTGCACCATTATACCCTGCCCTTGGTCTCTAGAGGCAGAGTCTCACTGTGTAGCCCAGGCTAGCCTGGGAGTATCTAATACTTCTACTTCAGCTTTCTCCTTCAGCGTTGGGTTTTCTGGCACCACTGAGCCAGGTGTGTATTGGAATGCTTGCCAATTGATCCATTCAGCAATAGTTGGGCAAACAATTGCATACTTATTAATATTTTACTGTATGAAGGTTACAGTTCTGTCATATTGGAGTTGAGAATGTCTGGGAGACTCTAGAATGTGTCTTGGTCTTACGTCCTCCTATGGACGTGGTCTTTATATCTGTGCAGTTGACGTCCCTTCTGTAAGTATTTGAGAGCATGGTGAACCCCTGGTTCTCCCTGAGCACTTGGAAACTTGCAACTTCCAAACCAAGGTATCTGTCCCTTCTTCTGTCCCCTAGTGTCCCATAGCAGCCCTTTTCCGAGGGACACCGAAGTGTCCACCCTGAGGGACAGTTCTCTTCTGCCATTGCAGGTTTCAGTGTTGCTAGCTCTTCAGGGGATCGATCCCTTAGAGTAGTTCGGGACCCTTTGCCTCCAGTGCTAGCGAGGCCTTTGAGTGATTACCTGTGATCCCTCCAGTACTTATGTATCGCCTTCACCCCTAAAGACACGCTCCCTAAATATGCATAACTGCCTGCGTCCATGTCTTCCAGTCTCAGGAAGCCGCAGCACAGCTTCTTATGAGTTTTGGTTTTAGAGCTTCTGTGCATGCTGTTCTTACGGACCATTTCCCTTGCCTTTTTCAGACAGGGTTTCTCTGTGTAGCCCTGGCTGTCCTGGAACTTGATCTGTAAACCAGGTTGGCTTCAGATCTCTGAGATCTAGCCGTCTCTGCCACCCAAGTGCTGAGATTAAAGGCGTGTGCCACCACTGCCTTGGTTCTAGGGACCATTTTTCAATCCGTTTTTCAGTATCAATTCTCTCTCATCTACCACCCAGCGAGTACGGAGTTGGCTCATGTGGGGTCCCATTTGTTGCTGGGACCTATGACTAATATTTGGTTTTCTTTCCTAAACTCTTCTGGAAGGGATTGGCATGTCATTTGACAGCTGCCCCTCCTCTGCTAGCAGCAAGACAAGCATGTGTCTCTGAAGTTCCCCGGGGGCTGTAACGGATGGTGCTGAGGGCCTACCATGTGGCAGGCCCTCGATAGGCTTCCGCACTGTTATCTGGCACCTGTGCTGGTCCTGAGTGGAAGGCGGCTTTCTCCCGGAAGAACCCGGGGTTTAGGAAAGTCAGTTCACCCAACATTGTATTGTCTAGTGAGTAGTCTCAGAGTTCAAACCCAAGTCTTCTGATGTCAAAACTCTCTTTACAGTCTCAAGTGGTAGAATTTTCTCTCCTTCCCACACCCTGCAAGGAAGTTTTCAATCTACAAGTCTCCCAGGCCTCCTGGCTGTTTTTCACTCTGCACTGAGTGTCGTTTCAAGGCTGGGTGTCTGGCTGGCTACTGCTAACAACACACAGCGTTTATGGACCATCTGTTACCTCCAGCATGTCTCTGCTCCCTTCTGTGTGGTCCTGCTCTCTCCTGCTTTCCCTGGCTGCAAGCTCCTTTAAGCTCTTGCTTCTCCTGGCTCTCTGGTCTGACCTCTCAGCTGCACGCAGAATACTCTCCTTTAGAAGGTGTAGCTCCCCGACTTAGCCTAGTCTATTTGCATTTCTGATCAGTACCTTTGCACTGTTCCTGTCGGGACCTAAACAGGATGTGTAGTGATGCGTAGGTGTTGGCCCTGGCTGTGTTTCCTGGACCTTTCTTAATTGCCTTCTTGAATTTTTCATGTGTTCTGAAAACCCTGTTGCTTAGTGTGTCCAGGAGTGAATGCCCTTCCTCTCCGGCTGCCTTCCTCTGTTGTTTCCCGTCCTGGTTACTTATGACAAACCAGGGAAGATACCTTCGTCTGTTCTCCTGTCTCTCCTGTTCAGTTTGTGTTCAAGTCTGCGCTAACGCATTCTCCGAGAAGCACCTGCTTGGTCTCCCCTTTCCTCTCTGCCTTGTCCTGGTCCCCCCTCCTTCTTTAGCTGTGTGAATGGTCCTTTGTTGCTGTTATTTCTCTTCTACCTCCTCGGTTTCTCTTTCTTCTCCCCCTTCATCCTTTCTCATTTCCTCTACTTCCCCCTCTTCTCTTTTGGAAAATATAAAAATTCCTTTGTTGTAATGAGTTCACAAACCAAAGCATCACACAGTGAATTTAATGTTGGGGTGGCTCCTCCTCTTCTTCATTTTCATTTCGTGTGTGTGTGTGTGTGTGTGTGTGTGTGTGTGTTGCATGCATGTGTGGCTGGGTACCACATGCTTGCAGTACCCAAGGAGGCCAGAAGAGGGTTGGTGAAGGATGGTGTGAGCCTCCATGTAGATGCTGGGAACCAAACTCAGGTCTGCTGCAAGAGCAGCAGGTGCTCTTAATGGTTGAGCCATCTTTAGTTTTTTGTTTGTTTGTTTGTTTTGTTTTGTTTTTGAGACAGGGTTTCTCCGCATAGCCCTGACTATCCTAGAACTTGCTGTCTAGACCAGGCTAACCTTGAACCCACAGACATCTCTTTGCCTCTGCTTCTAGAGCGCCTCGATGAAAGGCATGTGCCACCATGCTTGGTCCTTCTTGTTTGTTGGTGCCATCTTGTTTTTGAGTTCAGGCTTGTCTCCAGTCTCTGATCTTCTTGCCTCAGCCTCCCTACTGCTGGGATCACAAATCCACACCACCATGCCTGGCCATTGTCATTGTCACAGTCACCATTTTCACCATGGTCTTCTAACCCAGGACTTTGGGCTTCATAGGCCAATACTCTAACATTAAGCTATACCTCCAGCCTTCATGGCTTTCTTAAAAACAAACAAACACACACACACAAAAATCCAAAAAAAAAAAAAAAAAACCAAATTGATTATGTTACATTCCCCATTTAAAAAAAACAAAAAACAAAAAAACAAAACTGCGTTCTCTTCCCTGTGAGGTAAAGACTTCATTTCCCAGGAGGGCAGAGTGCCCTTCACAAGTGAGGGCACATCTCCACGCCTCCAGCCTTGCCTCTGCTCATTTGCTTGGCACAGAAACGTCTGTCCTCGTGGGCGTTGGCAGCATGGTCCTGAGTATGGCTCTGTTCACTGCTTCCCTGTCTTTGTCCTGATGACCTCTAACCTTTCATTCTTCAGAGATGCTGTGAGGGCGGGAACATAGCTCAGGTGGGGAACACTTGCCTGGCCAATGCGGGGTCCCAGTTTCAGTCCCTGGTACTTTCCTGCCACCCCAAATAGATACGGCAGGATCATCGTCCGTTCCCGTCTCCCTCTTCCAGTTCAGGACTCCATGACTCTGAACGTAGGCTTGTCCTCCTCTCCCCAGAAGGGAGTCCATGGTGTTGGCGATGCACTTAGCACAGTGCTTTGTGCACGGCAGCTGATAGAACCCTGACACCTTGCTTTTCCCAGAATGCTGGCCGGTGCTGCTTGAGGCCCCCCAGGTGCCCGTGACGTTCTATGGCCCACAGCCACTTTCTTACTCCTTGTGTCTGAGCCCCTGCCCATGTTATTCATGGTGACGGAGCTGTCCCTCTCTTCTGTCCCAAAGTACCTGTGATTTATCTCTTATTCCTAGAGTCCCCGAAACTGTCTCAGTGCAGGAGGGAGAACCCCACCTCTCTGTTACCCTCACTTTCTATGAAGCTTCCTCTCGTCAGACGGGGCTGGTATTTCCCAGAGTGAGGCTCGAACCACTTGTATTGGAGTGATCCCTGCTTGTTTGAAATGCAAGGCCTTGGGACGTGCTCCAGTTATTTCCCAGTTAGAGTTGCTGGGCCCGAGGACCTTCACTAACTACGTCAAGTATCCAGGCAATCCCAGCATGCTCTTGGGCCGTGAATCGTTCCGGGGTAGTGTATCCAGCAATGTTCAGAAAGAACACGGGCTCTCTGTTCCATCATGGTAAACTTGAGGAAGATTTGGGGTTTGCTGAAAAGCAAATGCCACGACCTGGGGAATCTCAGGACAGTTAGCCGTCACCAGGTTACCGCAGTGACAGCCGATGATGGATGTCTGCTAGAGATTTTATGCCCCTGTCAGGCCTTGGTCCTTCTGGCCCTCTCCCTCAGTGCAGGCTTCCTACTCCAGCACTTTCTGTAAGTCAGGTGTTCCCTGTGATGACATTTGCTGCGTGCTCAGTCTGTGTTGCTACACTGCTTTGTCCCATGCTCTGCCTGTGACTGCTCCCGCTTCCAGGGGTGTGTCTCTGACTGGTCATCTCCTTCCTGTCTCCCTGCAGGGGGCGTCCTCTACACAGCCACTGTGAAAAACTTCCTGGGGACCGAGCCAATTATCTCCCGAGCTGTAGGTCGAGCTGAGGACTGGATTCGAACTGAGACCTTGTCATCCTGGCTTAATGGTGGGAAGAGGGACAGGGTCCTCCGGGACACAGGTCTGGTGGGGGCTGGGTCGGCCCAGGCTGTCTGAAGATCTGAGGTCATTGGTTCCTTCAGCCCCAGCCTTTGTCGCAGCTGTGGTCCTGAGCCCGGCTGAGTGGGGGGATGAAGATGGAGACGATGAAATCTTCTTCTTCTTCACGGAGACCTCCCGAGTGTTGGATTCGTATGAGCGCATCAAGGTCCCACGAGTGGCCCGAGTCTGTGCGGTGAGATCTTTGTCATGGATGGCTGTCATCTCCCAGTGTTTGGCCTCCCATCTCTTCCTCCCTGGGTCTCTCTTGCCTCTCTCCTAGGTTTAAGGTTTGTTCTCTACCTAGGCTTCTGCCATGGGAGCTTGAGGAATGTGAGGGAGAAGGCTCTGGCTCTCCCCCACACCTACCCTTGCTACACACTGTCTATAGGAAGTTGTTTAAGGAAGTTTAAGGAAGGATGTGATGATGGACCCAGGTTCAAGTCCTGCCTCACCACTTCCGGCCTCTGTGACCTCTAGTTCGTTCTTTGGCACCTTCGAAACATATATGTAGAGTTTATATAATAATCAAAGACAAGCTGTGTTTTAAGGACTAAGTGAGTTCTTTGTCACGATTTTCATTGTCACTGCCCTTGTTATCACAACCCTATCTATCCTTGTCCCCTATTACCCCCAGCCTCTCAGACTAAATGTCTGTCCTTCTGCATGTCTGTCTCCCTGTCTGTCCGTGTGTGCTATGAAGTCAGGGGCGACACAAGAGGATCTGTACGCAGTTTGTCTGGTATTGATCTTCTAAAGAGTGTTTCCCATGTTCTTATCACTCCAGGGGGACCTTGGGGGCCGGAAGACCCTTCAGCAGAGATGGACGACGTTTCTTAAGGCTGACCTGCTGTGTCCAGGGCCGGAGCATGGCCGGGCCTCGGGGGTTCTGCAGGACATGACAGAGCTTCGACCTCAGCCTGGAACGGGGACCCCCATCTTTTATGGCATCTTTTCCTCCCAGTGGTGAGGGGGTCCTGGTGTGGATGACGGGGTGACAGGGTGGGAGAGCCGTGGAGTTGGTACGGTCAATGCAGGTGGACTCTCTTTCCCTCAGCTGCATGGCTCCGTGTGTTTCTCGGGGACCAACTCATTTGGTAGGGGATGAGTGGCTGTCACCTAGCTCTCTCCAGATCCTTGGCTCCAATGTGTGACTCCTCCAGGGAAGGAGCTGCCATCTCAGCTGTGTGTGCCTTCCGACCCCAAGACATCCGGGCGGTGCTGAATGGTCCCTTTAGAGAGCTAAAACATGACTGCAACAGGGGACTACCTGTCATGGATAACGAGGTGCCCCAGCCCAGACCTGGAGAGGTGAGGGATAGTGCAAGTAAGTCTTCATCTCAGGCTTGATTTTTTTTTCTCCCACCATCGCAAAGAGCAAGAGCTTTGCTAATCGTCCCCAACGCTTTCTGTTCCCTGAGGAAAAAATGGTCACCCAGATCTGTCTCCTTTAGTGCATCACCAACAACATAAAGCTCCAGCAGTTTGGATCCTCACTCTCTCTGCCAGACCGCGTGCTCACCTTTATCAGAGACCACCCACTCATGGACAGGCCTGTGTTTCCAGTCGATGGCCGCCCCCTGCTGGTCACTACAGATACAGCCTATCTCAGAGTTGTGGCCCACAGGGTAACCAGCCTCTCAGGGAAAGAATATGACGTGCTCTACCTGGGGACAGGTATATTTAAGCATCAATCAAGTGCATATAGTGCATATTGTCACCACAGAGAGGTTCCCTGTGACATCTCAGGCACAGTGCCGGTTAAGCCATTTTCTTGCCCCTTTCTTTCGTTCCCGCAGAGGATGGACATGTCCACCGGGCTGTGCGCATCGGAGCTCAGCTCAGCGTCCTGGAGGATCTGGCCTTGTTCCCAGAACCACTGCCGGTTGAGAGCATGAAATTGTACCGTGTGAGTTGTGTATTCAGGGAGCCTGCTGGGAAGAATCGAGTCCGTGGCCAGTTCACGATCTGGTCTGGAAGATGAATCACATTTTCTCTCCCGCTCCACTTCTCCAGGATTGGCTCCTAGTGGGCTCCCACACCGAGGTGACACAAGTGAACACCGGCAACTGTGGCCGTCTCCAGAGCTGCTCAGAGTGTATCCTGGCCCAGGACCCCGCGTGTGCCTGGAGCTTCCGGCTTGATGCTTGTGTGGCTCATGCAGGCGAGCACCGGGGGTGAGTGTGTTTGCTTTGCTACGCTCTCTTGCCTGCCCTCCGGGACTCCGCCCCTCCCACATGCCTGTCTCATCTGCCAGTGCCATCCTGTCTGTGTGGCCTCTTGTATCACTTGCCTGCCCATCTGTCAGCCGTATTAGCTCATCTGTCTGTCCGTCTGGTGCTGTCTAACGAATGCTAGGCCCCGATAGTGTGACTGAGTCCGTGTCAGCCAGTGATAGACGTCTCTAGGAGACCTTTCTCAGTCTCTGTCTTAGCAGCTCACAGTGGCCTTCCTCTCCTCACTGGAAATCCTCTCCTCTCACCCCACCGCTGGCCGGCGGCCCCCTCCCTTCACGCCCTGCTTAGGTGATTTCATGCCTGCGCTGCACACACGTGTCTCCGGCAGAGCTGCGGAATGCCCCTGCAACCCTGTACTTCACGCTCCCTGCAGTGCTTCCTAAGCACCGGGACACGGCCAGGCCAGGCATGCACTGTGATTTCCTCTCTCCCTCACACTCACAGCTCTGTGAGAGGAGTGAAGTCCCTCCAGGAGCTCACACCACACACTGCACACACTGTACCTTGAGTGACAGTGGATCATTGCCACACTGGCTTCCTCCACCTCCACTGCCACCAAGCCAGCGGTGTGTGTGAGTGTGTGTATGTGTGCTAGTGTAGGAGTGTATATGTATGGTGCAGTGTGTGTGTGTGTGTGTATGTGTGTGTGTGTGCTAGTGTAGGAGTGTATATGTATGGTGCAGTGTGTGTGTGTGTGTATGTGTGTGTGTGTGTGCTAGTGTAGGAGTGTATATGTATGGTACAGTGTGTGTGTGTGTGTGTGTGTGTGTGAGCTAGTGTAGGAGTGTATATGTATGGTACAGTGTGTGTGTGTGTGTGTGTGTGCTAGTGTAGGAGTGTATATGTATGGTACAGTGTGTGTGTGTGTGCGTGTGTGTGTGAGCTAGTGTAGGAGTGTATATGTATGGTACAGTGTGTGTGTGTGTGTGTGTGCTAGTGTAGGAGTGTATATGTATGGTACAGTGTGTGTGTGTGTGTGTGTGTGTGTGCTAGTGTAGGAGTGTATATGTATGGTACAGTGTGTGTGTGTGTGCGTGTGTGTGTGAGCTAGTGTAGGAGTGTATATGTATGGTACAGTGTGTGTGTGTGTGTGTGTGTGTGTGTGCTAGTGTAGGAGTGTATATGTATGGTACAGTGTGTGTGTGTGTGTGTGTGTGTGTGTGTGTGCTAGTGTAGGAGTGTATATGTATGGTGTATATTGATGTGAAGTGGATGTATGTGGACTGGCAAGTGTATGCCATTGCCACAGCCTGTGTGTCAGAGGACAGAGGACAACCCTGGATGCTATTCTGCTTTGAGACAAGGTCTGTCTGTGGTTCACTATTGTGTATTCAAGCTGCCTGCAGGCTTCCAGCGTCTTCTGTCTCTTCCTCCTCCTCAGTCAGTAGGGCTGCACAGGGACTTCTGGGATACCTGTTGTACTGTGACCAACTTTGATGTGGGTTCTGGGGAACCAAACTCAGCCAGGTTTGTACAGCTGGCCTGTACCCCCAACCCAGTCACTTCCCGCTGGGGGGCTCCTAACTGACATCCACTTGCCTCTCAGAGGCGACCCTAAACGTATGCCACCTGGATGCCAACCCCTGGCATCTCACCCTAAGCAGTTCAGAGTGGCTCTCTGTCACATAAGGACTCTCCTAAAGAGATTTTATTCTTGGATATTTTAAACACATTTAAAAGTATGATAAATAAATATGGCTAAAATGATAAATTTTTGTATCTCTGTCCCTTCCACCACTGCTGCCTAGCCAACACTGAGTTTTTAAACAACTTCACGGCCAGTTATTTTGAAGCAGATCTTAGATTTCATCTTACTTTATTCATAAATCTTTGAGTTTTGTAGCAAACAAGGGCACTAAAAACAAACCAAAAAAGAAAAGGGTGCTGGAGAGATGGGTCAGCAGGTAAGGGTCAGCAGTTAAAAGCACTGGTTGCTCTTCTGGAAGACTCAGGTTCAGTTCTTAGCATCTACAGGATGGGTCACAGTTCCAGGGGCTCCAGTGCCCTCTGCTGGCCTCTGAGAGTATTGCACACATGTAGTGCGCTGAAGAGGGAAAAGCTGCCTGAGGAATGACAGATTGTCATTTGGTACAGAATGAGAACTGTCCTCTGGCCTCAACACACACACACACACACACACACACACACACCACACAAAATAAATAACCATGTTACACAATGGTTAATACTGTTGAAGCCATACTCAATTCTTAGCTTCTTAGTGTTATCAAATAATACAGTTAATGTTTCAGTTTCCTCGTTTACCTCACCCAGGTAAAAGGGTGACTCATCAACCATCTGTAATGGGAACTGGTGCCCTCTTCTGGCGAGCAGGCATATATTCAGGCATAATAAATATATTAAAACAAAAACAAACAAACCAACAACCTGTATAAGTCAAGATTCAAATAAAACCATCAATATCAGTATGCTTATGTGTTTTATAACAGTCTTTTAATTTAAACTGAGATAGGGTCTTAGTCTGTAGCCCAGGTTGGCCCATAACTCACCCTAATCTATAGAACCTGGGCTGGCCTCAAATTCCTGCCTCATTCTCCCCCACACTGAGATCACAGGCATCGGGATTCGTGCCTGATTCAAACCTAGGTCTGTGTGCAGGGAGGCACTCTCCCCTGAGCTAGTCTCGGCTGTTAATCTTTAATTCCAGTCCTTTCAGTGGGATACTTTTTGGTCGGCTGTTTGCAAAGTACTTTTTCATAGTAACTGGGATTTTCTGTTTTGAAGCCCCATGGCGGGCCACCAGCCTGGCCTCGCACCAGCCTTTTACCTGGGTGCTGAAGGTTTAAGTCAAGTCCGCCTGCTCGCACGAATAGCATGCTGGTCTGATGAGCCGCCCCTCCCCTCTCGAGACCTCAGGTGAAGAGACACCCTGTAGCTATGCCCAGTTTCACATCTTAGATTTCTCTTCCTCTTAGGGGATACTCACCAAGCATCTTCCCAACAGATGGTCTGCTAGGACTGAGTGTAGATTTGACAGGGAAATGCCTTGAGGAACGTAAGGTATATTAAGGAAAGATTTGGTGGAGGGGAGAATGCTCACTAACTCCAGGAGAGATTTATAACATGATGGGTTCTGGAGTACTGTGTTAACCAAGTATTGTGGTAACCAAGTACTGTGGTAACTTAGTACTGTGATAAGCTAGTACTATGGTAAACTACTACTGTAATAACCTAGTACTGTGAAAACTAAGTACTGTGTAGCTGAGTACTATGATAACCAAGTACTGTGTTAACCGAGTGTTGTGTTAACTATGTACTGTGATAACCTAGTATTGTGATAACCAAGTATTATGGTAATTGAGTACTGTGATAACTAAGTACTGTGTTAGCTGAGTACTATAACCAAGTCCTGTGGTCACCGAGTACTGTGGTACTGGGAGTAAGTACCATGGGGCTGAGTACCAGTACTGTGAGGGTCTGAGGAGGGTGAAAGCACATTCAGTCGATCACTAGATTTCTCAGATATTCTCTTCTTTGTAGGATGGTTCAAGACATAGAGTCAGCGGATGTCTCCTCTTTGTGTCCGAAAGAACCTGGAGGTCTGTATGGTTCAGAGAAATGTGGGCGAAATGTATAGAAAGGGAGGGGCTAGAGAGTTGATCTTTTTTGACTCATTCAAAATACTTGAACCCATGAAGACATGGCAGCCCAGGACCCAGGGCCTTTCCATCCTTGGGAATCCCTTTTGGCAATGTCGCTATGAGCCTCTCTTATATATGGTATCTCTCCATATGCCACCCCCAACCTACTTCCTGCCTGTAGCCTCATGTCTTTCGTGTCTTTGCCTTCTCTCCACAGAACATCCGGTAGTGTTTGAAGTTCCGGTGGCCACCGTGGGCCACGTGGTTCTGCCATGCTCCCCCAGTTCTGCCTGGGCATCCTGTGTGTGGCACCAGCCCAGTGGAGTGACCGCGCTCACCCCCCGGAGGGATGGTCTAGAGGTCGTGGTGACCCCAGGGGCCATGGGGGCTTATGCTTGCGAGTGTCAGGAGGGTGGAGCTGCCCGTGTGGTGGCTGCTTATAGCTTGGTGTGGGGCAGCCAGCAGGGGCCCTCAGACCGGGCCCACACCGTTGTGGGAGCTGGACTGGTTGGCTTTTTCCTGGGTGTTCTCGCAGCATCCCTCACTCTCCTCCTGATTGGTCGCCGTCAGCAGCGTCGAAGACAGAGGGAGCTTCTAGCTAGAGACAAGGTGGGCTTAGATCTAGGGGCTCCACCTTCTGGGACCACAAGCTATAGCCAAGACCCTCCCTCTCCTTCGCCTGAAGATGAACGGCTGCCCCTGGCCCTGGGTAAGCGCGGCAGTGGTTTTGGTGGCTTCCCTCCACCCTTCCTGTTGGATTCATGCCCAAGTCCAGCCCACATCCGGCTCACCGGGGCTCCTTTAGCCACGTGTGATGAGACATCCATTTAAAGGCAGGAAAATGACTGCCAGCCATGAGAAATCTCTGGAACTAGTGGTTAGCAAGACCCCGGGAGATAATCATGGCTGCTCTGTTCTCATGGAGTCTGTCTGATCACGCGTCAGTGTCTGTCCTCTGGACCTGGATGGGCTGAGGGGCCAGACCTTTGCCTGGTTCCTGATTCTCATGAGACATCAACCCTGTAACCCTCTGCTATGGCCTCTTGTCTTGGGCCCATTAGCTTGTAGGGTGGAGCAAGGACACAGACCCCGGAAAGAGGATGTACTGTTGGGTAGTTGGGGCGTGTGTACTATGCCCTGCATCCTTGTGGTGGCTGTATGATTTTCCAGTTTGCTGACTCTGGGGAGCGCATGATCCCCTGACTGCCTTGAGATCCCTCCCAACTCAGTTTCCCTTTGTTCCTCAAAGAGTGTGTGTCTATACACTGGTGTGCCTGGAAGACCTGTCCATGAGTTCATGGAGGACAGGGCCGGTGCCTCGGTGCTTTTGCGGGGGTCGGAGAAGAAGGTTGGACGGAGGGGGGGATGACTTTACCCTCGGTAACCAGTGAGGGAGACCACATGCCCCCATCACCCCACAGCGCTTCTTTAACTTCCAGCAAAGTTCCCAAAGTGACCTTCTGGGTGGGGTGGGCAGCAGGACATGTGGCCCCGCCCCCTGCCCTTCTCCTTCTCTCTTCCCTCTGGCTGCCACCACTGCCGGCCACCGCTGCGCTTTCCCTGGCTGGAGTGGAGGTGAGCCCCTTTCCCTTGGTTTCCGTTTAAAATGAACTTCACAGCATTCTAAATATTAGGGGATGACAAAAGGAACCCAGAAAAGTGTGTAGAAGATACAAGCAGGGTAAAGATCTGCCTCAGTGACTTTCACCCTTGTCCTAAAGCAGGAGGCCCCCCAGCTAGGGTTCATGGACTCCCTGTATGCAAAGTGTCTGTCCGTGTGTGTGCATGTGAGTGTGTGCACGTGCGTGTGTTCGTGTGCATTCGAGTGAGTGCGTGTATGAGTGTGTGCGTGTGTGTGCGTGTGCATGCCAGTGAGTGTGTGTGATGACTTTCATCAGACTCTCAAGGCCTTAATGAGGTTAAAGGACCACGGCCCACTTGGGCCACATGAAGGAGGTGTTGCTCTGCAGTTCCTCCCTGGCCTTCGGCCAGTCCCTGGACACGTCTCTCCAGCCATCGGAAGCCAGGCTCTGCACGTCCTTTCTCGCTCCGTTGTCCCCGCGTGCTCCACCTCTGCTCAGCCCTGCTCTTGGCCTGTGAATGTGCCTCGTCCATCCTGGTGAGGGACCTCAAACCCCAGTGATGACGTCGCCCTTTCCAGTCTCAGTTTGCGTCGGCTTTCCTCAGCAGCAGCCTGCGAACTCGAGAGTCCCCTTGGGTTTGGAGTTACCAGTGGCTTTGAGGAGGATCTTTGGCATGCAGTCTAACCTAGGGACATTGGTTATTCATCTGCAAAGTGGGGATATACCTACCTCAGGGTTGCTGCAAGGATCAAACGAGGAAATGTATAAACAATAAAGCATTACCCATAGCAGTAGACGTTGTTACGGTAACTATTGCTTTATCATGCCTTCATACTGGACCATATGATCGCCGCGACAAGCAGTCACTGTGGACCCCATGCAGTGAAAGGTGGGCGTGTTTTCACAGTCATCTGGTCTTAGATCATCTCGGGATGGGTCTTAACTACCCTAGTAGGCTTTAGTCAAATCTGTGATTTTTTTAATTATGTGTGTATGGTTTTTAAATATTTATTATATAGATAATGCACTGTATCTGTCTTCAGACACACCAGAAGAAGACATCATATCTCATTACAGATGGTTGGGAGCCACCATGTGGTTGTTGGGATTTGAACTCAGGACCTCTGGAAGAGCAGTTGGTGCTCTTAACCACTGAGCCATCTCTCCAGCCCCATGTGTGTATGTTAGTGTATGCATGTGTGAGCTACCTCAGGATACCAGAATAGGGCATTAGACCCCTGAAGCTAAAGTTATCAGCAGTTGTGAGTTGTTTGATGTACAGTTTGGAAACTGAACTCAGGCCCTGTGAAAGAGTAGCAGGTACTTGAATTGCTGAGACAACTCCCCAGCCCTCTATTCTTAAACATGTTGAGCAATGTTGTTAGCCAGAGGTTCCTTCCGCTAAACCAGGAGCTACAGGTGCCATCTTTGCTTCTCTATGGAAGGGACACTTGTGCGGAGTCTTTGTGCTATTCCACTTTCAAGAGGGAAGTGGATTTTACTTCACGATAAAAGAGACTGGAAACACACACACACTCCAGCTAAGAAGGAGATGCTCAAATAAGAACTTTTTTTTCAAGACAGGGTCAAAAATTAAATCTAAATATGTTCTAATGTCTTCTTATGATACCCAGGAGAAATTTCAAACTAATTTAGAGCCCTATAGGTTTATAGGTTAGGATACCTATTCTCCTGTTCACGTTTTACACACACACACACACTCTTTCCTCTCACTCAAGGTAACCTCCACAAGCCTTCACTCACTGTGGGCACGTGAAGGCTTTTTCTCCCTCTTGGTAACTGTGCTCACTGTCTGTGGCAAGCCCGGCTCCTTCTAGCTTTATCTTAGGCTTTATTAAAATACCTCTTCCAGAGTGAGGGCCACCCTGATCACTCAGTATACACGTGTGTTTGTCTGTTGCTGGGATAAAAGACCCTGACCAAAAGCAACTTAGCAGGGCAAGGGAACTTTTGGGGCACACAGTCTGTTGTTAGGAAGTATGGTGGCAGGAAAATAGGATGGCCTGGCAGTCGGGAAGCAGGGTGACCACATTTCATCCCCATGTAGAGGGGAGAGACAGAGACAGACACACACAGAGACAGAGAGACATACAGAGAGACAGACACAGAGACAGACAAAATAGACTCAGCGAGAAGCAGAGGCAGACAGACAGGCAGGCAGACAGACAGAAAGACAGACAAGCTGGTCCCTAGTGATTAACTTTCTTCAACAAGGCTCCACTGCCTAAAGGTTCTATAACCTTTGCAAACAGCACCACCAGCTGGTACCCAAGTGGGAGCTGGTGGGAGACATTTCATATTTAAACGACACCATCTACCTACATGCCTTTCTAGCGCAGCACCTGTCATTAATGTGCATTCTTTCTCTTTTTGCTTGTTTATTCTGCTAGAGCCGTTGTCCTTCTTACTGAGTCTACGCTTGATATTGTCTTACACCATAGCCTTTAGTGTCATCCTGAATGTCCAGTGCCTAAGAAATACCCTAAAGAAACCTCAGAGATATTTACTGACTGAGTGCGTAGGGCCAATCACTGGCCTGGCTCACTGAGGCACAGGGAGAACTCTGGGAGGACTCCTCACTCCCGCAAGAACTCACAAGGCTCCGCCGCCTTGGTTCCGCAGCAGTGAGGCATGGCTGATGGGAATCCTCCGTCTCTCCGGCTGACTGGCTTAGTTACTTATCCGTTGTTCTGGTAAAACACCATGACCAAAAGCAACTTACGGGAAAATGATTTGGTTTTGATTTACGGTTCCAGAGGGATAAAAGTCCACCGTGGCCAGGAAGCCTGGCAGGTGTGGCAGCTGGGGCAGGAAGCTACGGACTCACGTCCTCAACACAAGCACGAACTTGGGGGAGTGAACTGCAGGTAGGGAGAGGCCATACAGGCTTCATGCTGACCCCGGGGACATACAAGACCTCGCATCCTCAACCTCCCCAAAGAGCACCGCTAACTGGGCTCTAAGTGTTCACCTTCCTGAGCCTATGGGGTTCCCTTCCAACTGCCACACAGACACCCCGGGACAGGTGTTTTTGGGGTGTTTCCCTTTTAAAACTCCAACAACCTCTCTCTAGCTTAGATTCTGAACTCTCCAGCCTAGACCTTGATTTTCTCTAGGCTCCATTAATAGTTCGTGTTTGGTTATTAGCAGATTGGTCTTTCCTGATCTTCCTTCCAGATAGAAGAAATTAAACTCATTTATCTGAGATACAATAATCTTTTCTAAGAATAGATGCCCTTAATAGGAATAGTTGCTTTAACTAAAAATAAAGATAATGTTCATACATGTACTAATTTGTATGTATAGCCAGTAAACATTTTTCATATTAAAGTCCACTTCAGAAAGATTAGGGGCATTGCTTACATTGACATCTTAATACACCTTGTCTGAACTGAGAGGAGATTAGTGCATCCCCAAAGCTAGAGAAGAGTCCAACACCCAAGTCCTTACATCAGACGGTGAGGTGGATCCCACTCACGTCTGCGGTCTGGGCAGTGGTCTTGTTTGTGCCTGTGTCTGTGTTTAGATGAGTGTAGAGCCCTTGCTTTCATCCTGACCTGTCCTCTGCACTTACTGTCTTATCCGGTGTTGATGCTCTGAGCCACTCCCAGTTCACCAGAGCTCGCAGAGCCTTGGTTTGCTTCACGGATCAGAAGCCGCACACGTGGCAGCCATTTGTACATCTGTGTCGGGTGATGTGTCTAGGGCTCGGTGGGTATTGGTAACCTAGAGTTGGTGAAATGTGGTCTTTAGGAGCAAGATGCCAGGAGCTCAAGGGAGGAGGCACAGCTGAGAGGTACCCAGGAACCGTGGGAAGAGGTGGCCCGAGGTGGCAGGCTCTGACTATGACCTGCAGCCCAACAGTGGGACTGAGAAGCCTGTCCTTAGGAGGATTGAGGCCGGGGCTGGAGAGATTGCTCAGTGGTTAGAGCACTGACTGCTCTTCCAGAGGACCTGAGTTCAGTTCCCAGCAACCACACTGTGGCTCACAACCATCTGTGATGGAATCTGATGCCCTCTTCTGGTGTGTCTGAAGACATAGACAGTATACTCAACATAAAATCTAAATAAATAAATCTTTAAAAAAAAAAAAAAGAAGAGGATTAAGGCTGCTAGAGAGGTTTCTAAATGTGCCTACGTTTAGGTGGAGAGGAGCTGCTTCTCGAGGACTTCCTATGAGGCAGAGCCCCCTCAGTGTTGGACAAAGCAGGCAGCCTTTGGGGGTGGGGGCATCACACCCGTCTGTGGCTTTCTAGGGGCTCAGCCCTGGCTAGTCCTCTTTAGAACCCAGAGTCGCAAAGCTTCCTATCCAGAGATGTGAAACATAGGACTTAGCAGAGCAATTTGGGGAGTTCAGAGGTGGAGGTGAGTCAGGAAGTGGCCTCAGATTACAAACACCACCACTTGATGAGAAATGTACCCTGAAATGGGTTTTCCATGCACACAACCCCATTAGTGGGTAAAAAAAGATTTATTGATTTTTTAAATTGTTATATAAATATACCCTCCCCACAATAAAGCACTCAGGAAATCCTGAAAGATCTAGAAAACTATCTCCTATAGGTCAGGGGTGTGATCTCAAATATGGAAGAATTTATTCAACATAAGCCTGTAAGGGTGTGTGTGTGTGTGTGTGTGTGACTCACGCACACACGTGGGAGCCAGAGGACAACCTTGTGTGTTCTTGCTCAGGATTCAGTGCACTTTGTTGTAGTGGTTTTTAGTTTTAAAAAAGTACAGAGAAAGAGGGGGGGGGGAGGGACGGAGGGACGGAGGGAGGAAGGGAGAGAGAAGAAAAGGATAAAGGATTTATCTATTTTTGTTTTATGTGTGTGAGTGTTGACCTATGTATGTGTAGGTGCATCACGTGTGTGCCTGGTCCCTATGGCTAGAATTTAGTGTCGGATCCTCTGGAATTGGGGTTATAGGTGGCTGCAGTTACATGTGGATACTGGGATCTGAACTTGGGTTCCCTGGAAGGACAGCAAATGCTTTTAACTGCTGAGCCATCTCTCCAGCCCCATTCCTCTTTTGAGACAGGGTCTTGTTCCGTGGTCCTCATTGGTTGGAGCTCACTATTTAAGCCAGGCTACTGTTCTCAAGCTCATATGAGACCCACCTGCCTCCTACTCCAGCATTCTGGGATTAAAGGTCTACTCCACGGTGTCCTGGAAATTTCAAAATGTGTCTTGAGACAGGGTCTCTAGCTGGCCTCACCACGTAGACGAGGCTGTCTGGACAGTGGGTGAGTCCCGGGGATTTGTTTGCTCACAGAGCTGAGGTCACCATGGCCGCATGTTTATGTGGGTTCTAGGAGTTGAACTCAGATCCCTGTCCTGGGGCAGCAGCACTGAATGACTGGGCTTCCTCCCACTCTCTGAACACATTTATAAATGAAATCTGACTCTGCAGTACTTCTGCGATCTGCTTCTTCCATTTGGTATCTGAATAAATTTCTTTCTCTCGTATTTCAGCTAGATGTCTAGGCCTTCCATAACAGCCGAGACAGAATCCAGTTTAGTTTTGTGATGGCACCTCTAACGTTCCTGCAGTTTTATTCATTTTTTTGTTTGTTTTCCATAAGCTTATACTATTTAAAAAGTAATAACTGCATTGTTTATTTACACATCTCTGGGCTGCAGATACCAGAAGATGGTGCTGAATCTCCCGGAGCTGGAATTACAGGTGATTGTGAACCGCCTGGTGGGAGTGCTGGGATTTGAACTCAGGTCCCCTGGAAGAGAAACAAGCCTTTTAAATTGCTGAGCCATCTCTACAGCACCAAAATCTATAGTATTAGGGAATTTTTGTGTTTTTTCCCCTAATACAAAGTGTTTTAATCTTCATTTTTAAGAGAATCGGGATTTGGGTGTTGTGATACATCTCTACAATCCCAACCCCTGGGAAGTGGAAGCAGGAAGAAGAGGAATTTAATATCATCCTTGGCTACCCATGGAATTCTAGGCTAGCCTGGGCTATATAAGAGCTAGTGTCAAAATAAAATAAAATAAAATAAAATAAAATAAAATAAAATAGGGCTGGACTGATGACTCAGTGGTTAAGAGTACTAGCTGTCCTTCCAGAGGTCCTGAGTTCAATTCCCATCAACTACATGGTGGCTCACAATTATCTATAATGTGATCTGATGCCCTCTTCCGGGATGCAAACATACATGCAAATAGAGCACTCATATACATAAAATAAATAAATAAATAGTATATATAATAAAATTTAAGAAAAAGAAAAAATAAACTAAACACAAGTCAGAGTAGATGCTAAATTACATCAAATAACTTCCTGGCATCTACCAATATGACGATATAGTTTTTCTCCTTTACTGTAAGTGTCCTGGTGTGGCACCCTACTCGGCTTCCTGGCATGACCCCTGCGTTAATGATTCTGTGATCTCAGAAGGGGAAGTGGCTGCTCTCGGAAGTCTTAAAGAAAAGACAGCCTGCTTTATAACCCTGGAGACACCTGCTCTTTTTACTTCACCATAAACCCAGGAAACTATTCCCTGTCAGCTCCAAGAGCATTTCCTTATTCTCCGGCTATAGCCACAGAGTGTTCCTTTGTGTGGCTGTGTCATAGTTTATTGAGCCAGTTCCCGGGCAGAGGAGGGTGTTTCCAGACTTCTGTTGCTGTGGTTGCTTCCTACACACATTATATTGAGGGTGTATAGTTCGGTAGACATTCAAGGAGATGGGATTATTTTGTGTGTGTGTGTGTGTTGAAATGAACTGAGAAGCTTTTAGCCTTTTAGAGATCACGACTGAACAGATAGCCTATGAAAGGCTCAGATACACAGAGTTCAGATCACACGGTTGTGATCTATCTACAGATCACATTATAAAATATATAATTTTAATATGTAATAATAGTCACAGAGACTTGCGCAGGGAGTGCATGTATAGGGGGCATTCTTCTATGCTTCTTATATTTCCTTTTTTAATATTCATACTTTCCCCTAACCATGTGTAACCTCTAGGTTTTCTAGGATTTTGTTTTGTTTTGAGATGGGGTCTCACTGTGTAGTGCTGGCTGGACTGGAATTCACTATGTAGACAAGGCTGACTTTGAACTCAGAGATCTACCCAACTCTGCCTCCTAAGAACTGACATTTTTTTATGCATTCAGAGCTTTGAGAAGCAATGTCACTAAGGAAAACAGTAACCATTTCTATTTCTGTGAAAAAACACCATGGTCAAGGCAACTTATAGAAGGAAGGATTTACCCGAGCTTATTGACTGGGAAAGATAGGAGTCCATTGCTGTCATGGAGGGAGGCCTGGCAGCTGGCACACGGGTGGCTGGAGTAGCAAGCTGGGAGCTCACAGCTCAAACTATAAGCAGGAGTCAGAACAGTACAAGGCTCTGAGACTTCAGAGCTCTCAATAATGTACTTTTTCCAGCAATCTGTATCTCCTGAGCCTCCCTAAACAGTTCCACCAATTGGGAACCAAGTATTTTTTAAATCTATCTGTCTGTCTGTCTATCTATCTATCTATCTATCTATCTATCTATCTATCTATCTATCTATCTATCTATCTATCTGAGTACACTGTAGCTGTCTTCAGACACACCAGAAGAGGGCATCAAATCCCATTACAGATGGTTGTGAGCCACCATGTGGTTCACCATGTGGTTGCTGGGAATTGAACTCAGAACCTTCGGAAGAGCAGTCAGTGCTCTTAACCACTGAGTCTTCTCTCTGGAAGGAGGGGCGGGGGGATGCCTCAGGCTATGGGGGCACATCTCATTCAATCCTCCACAACAGCTATCAGGCACTGAACATCAGGTGTCGTCCTGCGCCTCTCTTCAGCTATTGATTTGAGTCAGGCTCTCTCGGAACTCGTGTCTTGGCTAGGCTGGTTGACCACAGAGCTCTTAAGGTCTGCTTGTCTTCGTCTTCTAGTGGGTGGGCTGCAAGCAAGCATAGCCAGCTTTTGATGCGCAGGACTTTGAACTCAGAGCCTCCTGATTATGCTGCAAGTGCTCCTACCCACAGAGCCATCTGCTTAGCCCCTCCTTCCTTCCTTTTTTCTTTCACTTCTCTTTTCTCCTTTAGTCTCCTTCTGTTCCTGCCCCTGCTGCCTCCCTCCTTCCCTTCTTTCTTTCCTTTCCCCCATTCCTTCATTTCTCTCTATTTTTCAAGACAAGGCATTTCTGTGTGTACCCGAGCTTGCTGTAAACTGCCCCTCATCCTGCCCTAGCCTCCTGACACTGGGATTGCAGGTGCAAGACATCACACTCAGCTTGGAGTGGGCTACTTCTTACTCTCACTTTAACCATGCCAAGAACACTCTGGGCTCTGCTTTACTAAGGTCCCGGAGCTCATGTTTCTCAAGGCTCAGCTAGGGAAGCAGCAGGAGCTGGATTTGAACTGCCTGCTCCGCACTGCGCCCTGTCTATCAGCCATGCTGGCCCCGTGAGCTCTGCCAGTATTCTTGTTCTGCGGTGAGCACCGTGCTGTGCTGCGTCCTGTTGGTTAAGAACAGGTAGGTAGCTTGAGCCACCAAACCCAAGCACTATTGCTGATGCCAAGAAGTGCTTACTGGCATGAGCCTGATATGGATGCCTCCTCAGAGGCTCTGCCAGAGTCATACAGATACAGCTGAGGATGCTTGCAGCTAAGCATAGGACTGAACATGGAGAACCCATGAAGGTGCTAGAGAAAGGACTGAAGGAGCTGAAAGGGTTTGCAACCCCATGGGAAGAACAACATCATCAACCAACCAAACCCTCCAGAGCTCCCATGGACTAAAACACCAACAACTGAGCACACATGGAGAGACCATGGCTCCAGTGCATATGTAGCAGAGGATAGCAGTGTCTGACATCTATGTGAGAAGAGGCCTTTGGTCCAGTGAGGGCGCATTTTCCCAGTGTAGGGGAATGCCAAGGCACTGAGGTAGAGAGGGTGATTGGGAGAGGGAGGGCCTTCATGGAAGGAAGTGGAGAGGGAGGGGAGAGGGGAAAACATTCGAAATATAAATACAAAGAATATCCAATAGAATAATTTTTTTAAAAAAAGAACAGGTAGCTCGGATAAACTTCCCAGCTTATTTTGATGTCAAATCGTGTCAGATTATCGAATACTTATGAAACATCTTCCACAGGAGAGGGCTGGGGCCAGTTGTTGTATGACGTGTAGACATTTTGGTCAGGACTCATCACGAGACAATAGAAGCAGCAGTGTGAGAGTTGGCTGCTTACCCTACGGTTACCACCCCCACTGGATAAATAATGTTGCTCAACTAGCGTCCCCAGGAAGGACTGTATATAGTTTAAGACAAACACACTCAATCAATGTGAATTCCTGCTCCTTCCTGGCGTCCCTCTCCACCCAGCCAAAGTAAACTTCAGGTCTGTAAGCTTATTACCATCTAGGTGACGTCATAGAAAAACTAACAAAGAATATCCTTCTTCCCTCTTCCCTCCTCTCCTGCTCCCTTCCAGCTTCCCTCCCTCTCACCCTCCTTCTCTTTGTCTGCTCTTCCCTTCATCCTTCCTCCCCCATGTGTCCTTCTCTTTCTCTATGTCTCTCTTTCTTGAAGGGTCCTCACTGCAGCTCAAACTGGCCTCAAACTTACGGCATTCCTTCTCTGGCACCATGTGTCTAGAAACTCCTTCTGGGGCTAGGATCAGATCCGAGCATAGAGCCAGCTACCACCTACTACCATCCACAGAGCACCTCCACTGTCCTTCGTTTACTATTGTGATTTTGATTATTTTAGTTTAAGGTCTCTGTGCGTATCATGGGACTTGCTAAGTTCACCAAGCTGGCTTCAGACTTGCTTCCTGCCTCCGCTCCCAAGTTCTGGGGTCACTATACCTGGCCTTCATCTTCCTTTAGCCCTTAGTTGAGTTGCTGTTGTCTGGACTCTTACAGTGTCTCTCCACAAAACATTAGAACGTGCTAGTGCTTCTGCCCAGCCCAGAGCGATGTAAGTTTCCCAATCTAACGCACAGTCCTGACCAGCTCCTTTTTGGACCCCAGCTTCCCCTTTCTCCATTTCACAGCAGAGCAAAGCTATACAACTGCACCCATCCTGCACCCAGAGGCTTCTACCACCCCTGTTCCCTCATCCCCACAACCTTAACTGAAATAATTCCAAACGAATGAAGAAGCCAGAACCGGACTTTGTCGAGTAGAAGGCAATTGACCAAGAAGGGGGCTCTGCTCTACTCCCCACCACTGCCTTTTATATGGTCAGATCCTTTCTAAAGGGATTAACTGGAGTCCTCATGGAAAAGTCAAAGCTTCTAAATTAGGCCTGAGAGATAAGCACGTGAACACGGGTAGCTGAGGAGCCAGTACAAGAGAGGGAAGTAACCAGGAATGAACTGTGAGATGCTAGGGCTTATCCCAGCACTGCTGAGGCAGCCCTGCCTGGTCAGCTTATTGTGCACAAGTAAGCAGTCACAGAAGGTACCAGAAAGCTTTGTATCCATAGAAGGAGAGGCCCGGGAGGAACTGTGGGCAGATGGGGCTACCCCTCCTGTCTTCCAGGTAACGGGGTGCAGAGTGAACCAGATCCTGGGTAATCAAGACAGGACTTTGTCATCAGCCCAGCATCCAGCTCTTCTGGAAAACATTCCTGAGAGAGAATTTGCTCTTCTTACTCTCTTCCCCCACCCCCTCATGTTTTGACAGGTTCTCTTGTATTCTAGGCTGCTCTGAAATTCACTGTATGCCAGACGGTGACCTAGCACTCCTGATCCCCCTGCCTCCACATCTCCAATGCTACATCACAGGTATGCACCATGGCACCTTGCTTATGCAGTGCTGGAGACGTGCAAGTGCCAAGGCGTCTTGTGTGCTAGAGAAACAGGCTCCCAACGGAGCTGCCTCCCTAGGCCTTAATTCCAGTTTTTTTTTTTTTAAATTAAAATATTGGGATCATTTAAAAATAAAAGACAGTGAGTAGAAATACTCGAGACATTGTATTATAAAATTGTTAAATAAATAAGATACTAAAATATAAAAAGATGTGAGTGGAAAATTGCCTTCTTATCTCTCTTAATTAATTTCTTAGGTGCTCTCTCTCTCTCTCTCTGTGTGTGTGTGCATGTGCACATGACTGGTGTTGGACATCCCCCTCAACTGCTCTCAACCTGTTCTAAAATGTTATTTTCCATATATGTATGTGTTGCTCGTGTGTGGTATGTCTATGTGTGTGGAGGACACATAGTGTTTGCAGAGGCTGGAAGAAGGTCTCACATTCTATGGAATGGAGTTGAAGATGGTTCTCAGGTACCATATGTGGATGCTGGAAACTGACCTCTGGTCCTCTGGAAAATTAATCTTCTTAACCATTGAACTAATTCTCCGCCCTGATCTTCTTTTCTTTTGAGGAATGATTCCTCGCGGAACCGGAAGCTCATCATTTCAGCTAGTCTGGCCCCTGATTCAGGGATCCACCTATCTCTACCTGCCCAGCATTGGGGTTGCCACGTCTGTGTGCCACCACATCTGGCTTTTGTGTGTGTGCAAATCCAGGTCTTCATTCTTGTGTGCAAGCACGTTCTCGGCAGCCCTGCATATACAGTCTTGGCAGACATTATTCTGATGCCTTCCAAAGAGCTCGTACCACTTTGAAATCCCTCTGGCAGAATATATGTGTTAATCCTTGCTGGAGATCTGCCTTCTTGAGCTATAGATTTTGTTTGCACCAATATCCCCTGTTGTTTCATCTCTTGAATACATAGTTTTGGGACACCCTTGATAACATGAAGAGCCAGTTTTGACTTACAAACTTGGCACTTACAAACTGGTATCTCTCACCTCAGGCCACCTCCTTCTTTTGCTTCTCCTTGGGAGGTCACTGCTTAGAATAGACCTGGACGTTGAGCAATCAGATGGCCAATTCTAAACGGGTCCTCAGAAATGACCCTGTGAATGTAGGGGAAAGTTGTTAGACTTCACCAAAGACACCAAGGCAAAGAGAGCTGAGATACTCTCCCAAGATGGAGCTAAGACAAAGGAGGGAGCATTTTGAGCTGTAGTTGCCTCCTGCAAGAAAGAGATGGGCCGTTGGAAGGAAGTAGAAGGTTTAGCATTTGAGGGCTGTCTTTAGACTGGATATAGATAATAGAAACAATCTTCAGTTTGAATATAACCAGATTCTTTTAATGAAAATCACAAGTGCTAAGGGAGGAGCACAGAAATTCCAGAGCAACAATAGGTACTGTGGGAAAGAACCTTGTTAAACTGTCAACCTGAAGCTTATACAAAGGGGAGAACCTAGGTGTAGATCAAGAAATGTATCTGGTAAAAATATTTCAGTGGGACAAAGCCAGCAGAGGTTGTGGGTTGTGAAGGAGAAAAAAACAGGTATAACTCATGTTGTTGGGCAGAATGACTGGGACTGGAGCTGTCATGTAGCTATCCAGAAAGCTGGCCGAACTATCCGTCCTCAGAGAGTAGTGTCTATCTTCTGTTCTCCTACCCATCTGTAGATGTAAGCTCAGAATCCTGTCCCAGCCTTCAGGCTCTTTACTCCTCCCCATGTTCGGGGTCTCTGTCCATCCCTGGTTAGATTTGCTGGCTCAGCACTCAAACATAAACATCCCACCATGACACAGGTAATACATCCCTGGTTAGGTTTGTTGGTTCCGCGCTCAAACATAAACATCCCACCATAACACAGGTAATACGTATAGGATGCTTCCGTACACCGAAAATGAAGCTCAGACTCCACAGGAAGTCAACTATTCACTGTGGGAAAAGATGGATTGTGGGTGAAAAGGGAGGTACCCAAAAAATACAAGGAGTGATTGAAGAACAGTGATAGAAAGAGTGTTGATGGTGGTCACACAGAAGGAGAGAACTGAGCACAGGTTACAGTGACATCAGTGATAGAGCCCCAGAATTTTAGCAGCTGTGGGAAGCATCAGTTTCTTAAAAAGTGAGTGAGACCTGGACAGAGGGAAGGAGGAAGTGGTCAGGGAGAAGAGATGACTTTCTGGGGTGTTAGAGACAAGCAAGAGCCATTTGGGCTTTATGGCGGGGTAGATCTGAGCAATTGCTTCCTCTTCCTCTGCCTGCTCTTCTTCCTGCTCCTCCGTTTTGTCTTCTTCTTCTCCTCCTCCTCCTTCTTCTTCTTCCTCCTCCTCCCTCTCCTCCCCCTCCTCCTGCTCTTTGTCCTGTTCCTCTTCCTCCAGCTCCTCGTTGTTTTCTTTTTCTTCCTCCTTCTCTTCTTCTTTCTTTTCTTCCTCTTCCCCCTTCTTTTACTTTGGGGTCTCCTGCCACCCAAGCTGGCCTTGAACTCGCTCTGGTCCAGGATGACCTTGAACTTCAGCTCTTCCCACTTTAACCTGTGGAGTGCTGAGATGACAGGCATGTGCCACCATGCCCAGTCTATGTGGGGTGCTGGAGATGGGATTCAGGACTTCATGCATGCTAGGCAGGCACCCTACATCCAGCAAAGATCTGAGCTACTTTCAATGCCAGTGGAAAGAGTCCAGGGGATAAGAATGGGGGAAGGTGTGTGGGGTGTAGACAAGAAGAATTGCTAGAATAATGGTCTTGAGGGGGTGTTAAAGGACATGGGGAGCATTCTTCTTAAATGTGTTTTTATTTCTTTCTTTTTGTTTGTTAAGACAGGGTTTCTCTGTGTAGTTCTGGCTGTCTCACTCTGTAGAGCAGGCTGGCCTTGAACTCACAGACCTCTCCTGTCTCTGCCTCCCAAGTGCTAGGATTAAAGGCATGTGCCACCACTGCCCTGCCTATTTTTAACTTTTTGGAATAGGGTTTCATGTGGCTTACGCCAGCCTCACGCTTACTACGGAGCTGTCGAGGGCACTGAGTCCAAATGTAACCTGAAGTGCAAAATGTATTAGTTTACTTCAGCCTGAACTTGCCCCCTGGGTACCACCCCATGTTTACCTCTCTCAAGGTCCTGACTGGTTTCCTGCAGTTTGACTGGGGTGGGACGCTCTCTCTCTCTCTCTCTCTCTCTCTCTCTCTCTCTCTCTCTCTCTCTCTGTGTGTGTGTGTGTGTGTGCGTGTGTTCGTGTGCACAATTGTTTCAGCTACGTTCTCGACAGTGACCCACAACTTGTTCTCCCTATCCACCCGTATTAGGTCACTTTCTAGCTCAGTCGTTCCTAACATTTGTTGTCTACGCTTGAGCTGAGTGAGAGAAAATTCAGTCAGACTGGCCGACTGGGGACAGACGGATCACTTCCTCTCTCAGCTGGTTCCCAAAAGTGCTAGAAAAACCTTTATATTCTACATTCAGTCAGTACTTTTTAAAGAGACAGTGTCTCTATTCATTTGTTGAGAAGTTCGTGCAAAGTATTTTAATCATATTCACCTCTTCTCCAGCTCCTCCCTGACCAGTAAGAACATTTCAGACGTCTCATACCAACTGGCCAGGCCTTTTAAAGCCCCTCATCCTCCTCCAAGTGCCCGCATTCTCCATACTCCCCAGACTCATTCACACTGGGGGGCGGGACGGGTGCTGCTTAGGACATGAACAAGGGCAGCGCACTCTGTACCCGGAATTGGAAGACGAAGGTCACTAGGCAGCCCTTGCAGTGACACTGACATCACCTGCTTCAGGTCAAAGGAACTTAGCATCAGTAGAGAAGAGATCAAGAGGCAAGTGATGGTCCAGGCCTGGGCTGTGACTAAGCCCAGGAAGACAGTTCCAGGTACTTTGGGCAGTCGTGGAAGTTTGCAAATGAGAACAGAGTCAGTCTGGGACTAACCAGCTCCCAAACAGTGGTGACTGCTCATGCGTGTTTATGCGTGTTCATGCGTGCTCATGCGTGTTCATGCGTGCTCATGGAACGCTCAGCAGGCGCCAGTGAGTGGAGTGCAGGAAACTGGAGCCTCCCTCCTTCCAAGAGTTCATTATTATTTTAAAAAATTGTGTGTGTGTCTTGCTATGTGTATGTGAGGGCAGTGTTCATGGTAGCCTGTAGAGAGCAGCAGACCCCTTAGAATGGGAGTTACAGGTGGTTGGTACCCACCAGATCTCCAGCCCTGTTTGTTTTTGTTGTTCCTTTTAATTGTTGGTGGTGGCTTTCTTTTCTTTTCTTTTCTTTTCTTTTCTTTTCCTTTCTTTTCTTTTCTTTTTTAAGGTAGAGTCTCACTCTATAACCCTGGCTAGTGTGGAACTTACTCTATAGACCACCTCACACTCACAGAGATCCACCTGCCTCTGCCTCCTGAGTGCTGGGGTTAAAGGTGTACACCATCCCCCACAGTCTTAGTTGTTCCTTGAGCCAGTCAAGTTGACAATCAAAAGCAATCATCATAAATGTCTCTCAGGTTGGTGAGAGCTGTTCAGTCCTCATGAGCAGACGATCCCTCAACAAATAATCAAGGCTGCAGCCCAAGCAAGAGGACACCAGACAGACACACGGAAACTTGTCAGGGGCTGGGGAGACAGCTCCATGGTCAAACGCACACCCTTGCAGAGGACCAGAGCCTACTTCCCAGAACCCACATAGTAGTTTATGGTCAACCATCCATAAACTCCAGTTTCAGGGGATTTCATGCCCTTTTCTGACCCCCATGGGTATCAGGCTTACACATAGACATTTATGCATGCAGAACAGCCACACACACACACATACAATAAAATAAATCTTAAAACAAAACACATAAAAATTAAAGAAATTAAATAAGAAAATAATCACATTTTGTGTGTATAAGTCTGTATGGGAGAGGGACATAAATGCAGAGAAAAGAGAGGGGGGAGAGACAGATGGAGATACACCAAGCACACACACACACACACACATACACACACACACACACACACACGGGCACACGTGCACACACAGAGACAGAGAGAGACAGACAGACAGACACACACACATACACACACACTCACAGAGACAGAGACAGAGATAGAGAGACAGAGACACAGAGGTTTTTCCAAAGAGGATTAACTAGGGAAGAAAACCTACCTTGAATGGGATTGGTACCTTCCCCATGGGATGGGGCCCAGACTTTAACCAAAAGGGGGAGAAGAACTACTTGGGCAGCAGCATCCTTTCCCCTTTCTGTGTCGTGCAGAAGGAAGTAGACCAGGCCTAAGCCACCTTAGGGGAAAACCTACTGCTATTATTCTGTAAGAGGAACACAGCAATAAAATGGCAACACACCCTCTGAACAAAGACATTCTCCAGGAGGGCTGGCAGGAGGGAAACAAAAGGCCACGTGCTCGAGAAAGTCTTTAGGGTTCTTAAGGGCTCACCCCCACTCACCCCCAACAGTCTGGAAGGGGGTGAGCAGTTTCTGAGGTCTGGAGACTGAGCTGCTAGGTGCCCCGGGCTGCATAGAGAGTTCCAGGGTTGCAGTTATGGGGACATGTTGCCCATGTTGGGGTGGGTTTTCTGGTGATATGGCTGCTTTTGAGTGACCCCCCCTCACCCATAGTCCTGTTAGTAACGCCTGTAAAACGTCAGTTTTACCAAAATCGGACGATCGTTGGTACAATCGTTACTGTGGTCTGCCATGGCCTCCCTCTCTGGGGTGAACAGATGAGTGTCTTGTGTTGTCCCATGACAAGTTTGTCACACAATAGGTAGGCAAGCACTATGTCCTTAGTCACCCTCTCCCCCAATATCTTAAAATGTAGTCTCAGCGATCCAGAAGCCCACAAGCTGGTGAGGCGGGCGTGGGACCTGTGCGTGTCGGGGGAACGAACAAGACATCAAGGTTCTAGAAGGCCAGGGAAGCTGCATCCCCGCGAAGGGATGTTGATAAGAGTGGTCTGGGAAAACATCATGCATGGGTCTCACCGGAGAAACGGTGAAGCAAACTTCCCTGCCCTCCTCCCTACCCCCAACCCTCACCTCTCAGCCAGCTACTGAGGAGCCCTTTGTGTTGCAAGGGCCAAAATGAAAGGCTAACTTTGGCCTTTTCCTGGAAGATGCATTAGGGGGCACTAAAGAGCAGAAAAACCGCCCCCAATGACTGCAGTACTCTGAGCGGACAGGATGCCTGTTTTTCAAGTAAAGCCCGGTCTTTGGCTCTATTAATAACTGAACTCCAAGAGTCTCAATAACAGCGTTAGCTTCCAGACCATTAACTGAAGCACGGGCTGCCCTGGATTGACCCTTCCATGAGATGCTGATGAGAAGGAACACTGTGGTGTTTTATCTCCTTGTGAGTGGCATGGTCAAAGCCCAGTGTGGCCGTGGTTTTGAGCCCTCGTGAACACATCCACCAGCCCTGAAGGTGGTACCCAGATGAAAATGAGGTAGATGTATAGTTCCTACTATTCTTTTTATTTAATTGTATCTCTTGGAACTGAACCTAGGACTTCATACAGGCCAGGCAAGCCGAGTACCCTCCCACTAAGCCACTCTCTTAGCCTCCGAGTTTCCACTTTAGCTGGGAGAAAAAGGTCAGGACGCAAGCATCGGGAAACAGATTCATTCTTGGGGCCTCAGAATCAGATCTCAGTACAGAAAATTGACCCTGGTGGGTTGGGCAGGAATTGAGAGGTTCCACCCGTCACCCCTTTAGACTGTGTCACTTTCAGTTTGATAAACGTGACTCTTGAACTGCCTGTATGACATTGTGATTTCCTTGTTGATAGAGGGGCCTGAGTTCTGAGCCTCAGTTTCCGCTTCTGGAAGATAGGATATGGCATCATCAGAAGGGCTGGGTTAGAGACCACAGGCAGAGCCTAGCACATGGCATGTGGAAGGGCTGCTGCTGGACCGGACGGTCTGTCCTAAAGGACAATGATTACCAGAGGCTCCAGAAGATGCTGGAACACCCGCTTCAGAGTCTCTGAGGCCTGCGCTGACATTTCTAAAGCAGCGTGTTTGTGTGCTGCCGCAGGGTCCCGCATGTCATCAGTGGTTTCTGGGGCCTGCCATGGGGCTTAGTGGTTCCTAAGAATCAAAGGCAACAGGAAAATGAGTTTAGAATTCTAAACGTCCCTTTTGTCCTGGTGTTCCTTAATGGTCAACTTGACACAGTGTCAGGTCATGTGAGAGGAAAAGCCTTGATTGAGAAATTGTCCCTACCAAACTGGCCTGCAGACCAGGGGGACTGTCTGGAAACTGTTAGTAATCAGGAATACTCTCTGCTCTTCAAGAGGATCCTGGTTCCCATCTGGCAGCTCATAACCATCTGTAATTCTCATCCCAGGGCATCCCATGTATATTATAAACAGACAGACAGACAGACAGACAGACAGACATCTCACAACCATCTGTAATTCTCATCCCAGGGTATCCCATGTATATTATAAACAGACAGACAGACAGACAGACAGACAGACATCTCACAACCATCTGTAATTCTCATCCCAGGGCATCCCATGTATATTATAAACAGACAGACAGACAGACAGACAGACAGACATCTCACAACCATCTGTAATTCTCATCCCAGGGTATCCCATGTATATTATAAACAGACAGACAGACAGACAGACAGACAGACATCTCATAACCATCTGTAATTCTCATCCCAGGGCATCCCATGTATATTATAAACAGACAGACAGACAGACAGACAGACAGACATCTCACAACCATCTGTAATTCTCATCCCAGGGCATCCCATGTATATTATAAACAGACAGACAAATAAATAATAAAATAAGTAAATAGGCGCCCAGTGTGTGGCTTTAACTAAGAGAAAAAGCTAGTTAAGCACATGCCTGTGAGTGAGCTGGAGAGTACCAACATCACTGTTCTTTCCCTGGTTCCTGCTTCGCGATTCCTGGCTACGGTCCCTGCCCCGACTTTCCTCAGGGATAGAGCCTGAAATGCAAACTGTGAGAAATAGGCCCTTTCCTCCCCTGAGTTCCTTTTGGGACAAGCGTTTTGTCAAAGCAACAGAAAGAAAATGAGGACACCTTTAAAATAGCCGTAAGCATGGAAGGCGTCAGATATTCTGGGCTGCCTGCCCCATGGTGCCAAAATGGCTGTTGAGTATTTAGAAATCAAGCCCAGAGCTAATGGCTCTGGTTCAGGACGGCTTCCTAGGGAGGGACAACTGGGGACATGTGTAGAGGAACGAGGAGGCTTTAGGACTGCAGGAGCCCTGTGGAAACACTTGGCCTTTGGGGCCAGACGCATACGGGGAGCAGCTGCTGTGTGACCAGGCCTCTGTGACTGGCCAGGCGAGAGCTCTGGCCTTGCCTTGGCTGACCGCCATCAAAACCACTTGCTGGAAACGTGATTGCAGTGTGCTGGGAAGATAAGTGCTGGTCCATGGGGTGGTCACATGGAGGGCTTTGCTGATCTCTGACACTGGATAGCCTTCCTTGCCTGGTGCCAGGGACTGGGAGACAGAGCTCTCTGCACTTGAGTCAGGGCATAGATTGCCAGGCACCCAGAGAACATACCCAGAGAGGAGCCCTTGCTACCTAGGAGAAAAAAGAGAGAGAGGAAGCCAGTGGTTAGTGTAGGAAGGCCACTGTGTTCACCGTGGTTCATGTTTCTCGACATTGAGGGTCTCCCCTAAAATGACTGCCACCTCTTCAGCTGCTCTGTGGCTCCCAGGGGCAGGAAGGACAGAGGTTAAAGTCTTGCTCTATGTCAGACAGACTTGTGGTCAAGTCCCAGCTGTTTACTTACTCGGTGTGTGATGCTGACTGATCCTCGCTCTCCGAGACTTCTCATGAAGATGACAGGAGTACTAACTAGTATGGCCGTCCTCCAGTATCATGGGGACTGGATACAGAAACCCCTACCAATACCAAAATCCAGGAGGGCTCAATCTCTGGAGAGAGATGGCTCAGCAGTTAAGAGAACTGGCTGCTCCTTCAAAGAAACTGTATTTGGCTCCCAGCATTCACGTAGCAGCCAACAAGTCCCTCTCACTTTGATTTCAGGGGATTTGACACCCCTTCTGGCCTTTGAGGGTATTACATGTACATGAAGGGTATAGATCAATCACGGATGTACATAAGATAGACTTTAAAAAAAATAAACTTCATCAGATTGACTTGTGAGCATGCATGTGGAGGCATTTTTTGATTGTTAATTAATATAGGATGATCCAGCCCACTGTGGGCGGCGTCATCCCTAAGCAGGTAGGTCTGGGTTATATGAGATAGTTACCTGAGCAAGCCAGAGAAAAGATGTCAGTAAGCAGCATTTCTGTCTCCAGTTTTCTGTCTCCAGGTTCTTGCCTCTAGGTTCCTCCTTTGTGTTTCTGCCAGGGTTTCCCTCAATGATGGATGTCACTAGTAAGATAAAATAAATTTCCTTCCCAAGCTGCTTTAGGTCAGCGTCTTATCAATGCAACAGGAAGCAAATTAGTGCAGACTCTCTGCATAGCCCAGACTGGACTCAAACTCCAGTGACTCTCTTGCCTTAGGGCCCCAAGTAGTTGGGTTAGAGGTGTTTGCCACCATGCCTGGCCCAGAGAGAGAAAAAGACAGGGTGACAGCTCTCTTGGGGAAAGGATGAATTGGGTTCTATCTTGAGCTTTCTAGAGCTCACAGTCAGCCAGAGATGAAGTGTGACAAATGTCACAACAGTGGAGGAGAATTTGAAAAAAGCTGTGTCAGGAACAGCCTAGGGGAGACAGGGAAGTGTTGGACTGCCTCCCAGATGCCTCCTGCTGCTGTCTCTGGCCTTCCTCCTGGAAGCGTCAGCTAATAGGCCACTGAGAAGTTAGGAAGGTGAGTTGTTGGGCTTGGAGGCCGAGTTCTTTTAGTTTCCTTGAAGTTTTAAGGTCGGGATAGGAGGTTGCTGTAAGTTGAGAAATGTAAAAACGGAGGCCAGGCATGGTAGTACATGCCTTTCACACCAGCACACGGGTGGCAGAGGCAGGAGAATCCTCCTGAGCTCTCGAGGTCAGTCGGGTTGACATAGTAGGTCTTGGGCCAGCTAGAGATACACAGTGAGACACATCTGGCAGTGGGGGAGAGGATACACACACACACACACACACACACACACACACACACATCCTCTGCCAGATACCTATGTGTACTGAGCTGAGAAAATGGCTTAGTGACTGGAATGCTAGCAGATCAGGAGTGATGGCCTAAGTTCAAGTCCAATAACCTGCTTAAAAAAAAAAAAAAGACTTTCAATGTCAGTCAGTGCTGGGCAGGCAGAGATAGGTGGATCCTCGGAGCCCCTCTGCCTCCCTTGACAAGCTCCAGGCAGATGAGAGACCCTGTCTCAAAACTAAAGTGGACAGTGTTCTGAGGAATGGCACTGAGGTTGACCTCTGACCTACACACACACACACACACACACACACACACACACACACACACACATACACACATACACTCACACTCACGCACACACACACACACACACACACATACACACACACACACACACACACACGCACGCACGCACAGATGCTTCTCTGCTCAGAGGTTTTATGATGGCAGCTGTGCTACAGTAAACAGACCGAGCCCTGACTTTGGAGGAAGGAGCTGTGTGTGTCCTCGTTCCACTTCCTGTCCCTGTCTGGTAAGTCAGCGAGTCACTTTGAGCGTGTGTATCTTTGTCCATAAACTGGGGGTGGGGTGGGGGATGAGAACAACTACCTTCTAAGGTGGCGGTAGGGTCACATATGGGTCACAAGAGACATACGTCAAAAGATGAACAAGCAGATTGGGTGCTGTTTACCCAGGAGTCTAAGAGTCAGGGTAACGTCAGTCAGTCTTCTAAACAGGGGGATGCTGAAAAGAACAGACACCAGGAAAGGTTTGTGGCACGCATCTGTGATCCCAGTGTTTGAGAAGTACAGGGAAGAAGAGGATGAGATCAGGGCTAGCCTCAGATACACGTATATTGAAGGCTAGCCTGGGCCACATGAGACCTACTAACACTTACTGAGTCCTTACTGAATCGAAGCATGGTAGACGTGTCTCATTTAATCCCATAAACACGTGGTGAGATTCTCTTACCCCATTGTATTGTCTTACTTTGTACCAATGCTGTATGAGAGAAAGTCTCACTCTGTAGCCCAGGCTGTCCTTGAACTTGTAGCAGTCCTCCTGCCTCAGCCTCTCAAGTGCTGAGATTTCATAACCAAGCTTCTCAAACGCACTTTGTACATGAAAACTGAGGCACAGAGAAAGGAAGTGAGTCACCCCAAATCCCCAAACAGTAAGTGTTAAGGCTTGAGTCCACACCCAGATGGTCAGGCTTAGAGCACTTCTCTTTTGTTCAGTTCTGAAGGATTGTGTGTACCATCTCATCTAAAGGGAGCCACAGGGGCTGTGGTCATAGCGTGGCTAGCAGAATGCCTTCACAGCATGCACTGAGCCCAGACTTAATATTCGGCGCCACACAAACTGGTAATGGTAGCATGAACCCCTAGTTCCACTTTCAGACATGGATACTGGAGGATCAGCTCAGGGTCATCCTTGGCTACAAAGTGAGTTTGAGGCCAGCCTAGGGTACCTGAGACCCTGTCTTAAAAGCACACGAGTCCCACGAGGACTCTGTTATTTCGGGTGGTGGGTGAGGAGCTGAAACACAAAAGTAACTTCAAGATCACGAACTCACTGGTATTAAGACTCAAACTCAGTGCCCCGCTGTGAGCCACCACCCCAATGTCATTCAAGTGCTTTTGTAACAACCACGTATGTTGAAGAAAGAGTTCCTTGCTCACAGTAAGCTGGTACGGTGACCAGCTTTGCTGTGAACACCCAGAGGTGAGGTCTACTGGTCACTCCGAGCAATGCAGACAGGGCAGAGCAGGCTGTAATGGCCATTTCGGTGACATCGTTGCAGTAGGGGTAGAAAATCTGTTCTGAATGAGCTGCCCCAGCTACAAGCTTTGGTGGCGAATGTCGCCTTACACTACGGAATAGCTTTCGTGCCAGTGTGCATCAACACGAAAATGGGGCCAGTACACTCTTATAAACTCAGCTCTTGATGAACGGAGGCAGGAGAATTGCTGGGAGTTCAAAGCCAGTCTGGACTAAATGGAGAGAGGGGCTCAGAAGAGGTGTAAGGGGGACAAAAGAAAGAAGAGGAAGAGGGAAGGGAGAAGGAGAAGAAAGGAGAGGAAGGAATGCAAGAAGGCAAGCAGACTGGAGAAGGAGGGAGGAAGAAGGATGGGAGGGAGGTGAGCGAGTTGGATTCTCTCTTTTGACAGTTATTGTTCTCTTCCAAACAAGCATATCTAAAAGGCAAACATGAACTGGAATTCCTGCCACCCTGCTCTGAGTCTTCCCGCAGTCCAGTCCATTCCACCGCGCGCGTGCGCATGGCGGACGCGCGAGGGCGCACGGGGTTGTATCAGAGCGCTGAGTCAGAAACTGGTGGTGGAAAGCGTCACTCGTCTAACCCCCACCAGGGCAGGCTCGGTGGGTCCCACAGACCTGCAGCGCAGGGTGGGCTCTAGGCCAGGGCGGGCGCAGCATTTTTTGCCCAGCGGGTGGGACGCCTTTGCGGAGGGCTGGCGGTGGGAGCCGGTGAGCGGAGGCTGAGTGATTAACAGCCGGCGTGGCTGTGAGGCTCTCCTCCGCCCTCGTGCCTGCTCCAGGGCCAGTTCTGCATGCTTCGTAACCTCGCCCACTGCCACCTGCCCCTGCCACCCCCCACTGCCACCGGATCTGGGCACGGCCGCCCTCCGTGCTGTCGCTCTGGGGACCACAAGGCCTACTGCTTGGCACCTCCAAGGGTGGGTTGCTGTGACGTCTCCTTGACTGGCTGGCCCCTTAGTGCAGGCCCCTAAAGAGGCAGAGAAGATGGTTTTTGGGTCCCAGTCTTGAGACAGGAGACTTTTTATTTTAGACTAGGCAGAGTGTTGATTAATTTGCACCCCACCTTTCCTCCTCAGGAACCTCTCTTTCTCCTCTTAAAGATAAGATAATCGACAGACATGGTGGCATGCACCTTTAGTCCCAGAACTCAGGAGGCTGAGGCAGATGGATTTATGTGAGTTCGAGGCCAGCCTGATCTTCAAAATGAGTTTCAGGACAGCCAGGACTACACAGAAAACCTGTCCTGAAAAACAAAAACAAATAAGCAAGCAAACAAAATAGGCTAATCATATTTAAAAAGATAACAGATTTTGGTGGGAAGGACATCTCAGAAGTGACCAGGGAGGGTTAAGAGAAGTTTGCTGCTCTTCCGGAGGATATATATATATATATATATATATATATATATATATATATATATATATACACATATATATATACATATATATATATGTGCGTGTGTGTGTGTGTATAATATATATATTATATATAAAAACTTAAATAATTTTTTAAAAGATACCTGATGTTGAAGCCACATCTCTGATGCTAAGCACTTTCTGCTCTTGTTGAGGACCAGAGCTAAGTTCCCAATTCTTTGTCAAGTGGCTCCCAGCAGCCTCTTAACCTTCCTAATATGGTTCATCATGCTATGGTGACCTCCAACTATAAAAATGATTTTAGTCGCTACTTCATAACTGTATTGTTTGCTACAGCAAATGTCTGTGTTTCCAGCTGGTCTGAAGTGAGCTTTGTGAAGGGTCATTGAATCCCCAAAGGGGTCTCGACCCACAGGCTGAGAACCACTGCTGTAAGTTAACAGCTCCATAAGACGCCGTGCCCAGTGCCTGGCTTCGGAAGGTACCTATGTGTATGTACATACGTGCACAAGAACTCACACTGCACATGAACTCACACGCACAGAAAGTCGGTCCTAAAAAAAAATCGCTGACAGACTTCAGTGTGCTTTGTACAGGACTGCTCACATGCATAAGGCAGGGACGGAACCCAACCGCAAGATGCAGTGCAAAAGTTTCAGGCAGGGGGAAAGTTCTTGGAGGGAAGAGCTTTTGCACTGTGGGTTTCTTTCTTAGCTCCCTCATTACGTTTCATAACTCATGTCAGCTGTGCTCCTTTAAGAACGGACGGCTGGGCTTCCCCACATGACCCAGGTGAAACTTGAAGATGTGACCTTGTAAATCCAAGCAGTAACTCAGACACTCAAAACCCCAATACTCCGTGAATCACCGGCGGTTCTGCAAGCCCGGAAGTTGCATTTATTCAGCGACAGGTTTGGAGACTTCTATTACTCAGCCAGTCTGCTGACAGATAAATAGCGCTCCCTGAGGTTTATAATTATGATAGTGACCACACGTGAACAATGTAGCTGGCACTGCCTGTCACCCACTGGCATACTCCAACACAAAGACTCATTAACGTAGTGGGTGGCAGACTCACCTCAGTTTACCCTCCCCCTCCTCCTGCCTCCACGAAAGCTGGAGTAATTAGTCCTCTGAGAAATTGTCCTCCACTCCACTTTCCTTACCTGTGTTTGACTTCCTCTCAGCCAGCTCAACCTTCACGTGACTCCGGCTGCCCCTGCCCCTCCCTGACTCTCCGACTCATCCCTACCCACCGCTCCCCGCTCCTGACCACCCAGGAAACCACGTGTCTAAATTACACCCTGTGGAATTTGATGATAGCTGATTAAATGAGTTGCTACAGATTGCCCTGACTTGCTCCCAGGTTTTCTTCCTGAAAGAATAATCTTGTGTGTTTCTTTGTGCAGCGGACGGTGGTTAACGTGGAAGTCGGAACTGTGTAAAGTGCGGAGGGTAAGGTCTCAGTGGAGTGAGGGCTCCACCACAAATCGGTCCTCGGTACTGCACACTCCCATGAGGCTTTGGGACCACAGCCGACCACGGGAGAGGGAAGGGAAGGATTGTAAGCCGGATGTTGGGGAAACACTGGAGTGACATTTTCTGGGCATGGGATATGGTAGGATCACCGTGCTCACAGCGCCCATAGTTGGCTTCAAAGACCTGTCAATCATTCCAGCACAGAATTTAGGGTGCTTATGAGCCCCCACCCCTCACTGAGGAGCCGGGGACACTTAATAGCTTATGAGACAAAGGGCAGAGGGAGTTTTCTTTAAGGGTGTGGTTTCCCAGTTGGTTGACCATGCTCGGGGCATAGCCCCACACCCAGAAGTATGTGGGCAGCACAAATTGGACCCCATAGATTATTATAAAAAAAAAAAACTCACAAAAGACAGGGAGTATATGGAATCAGAGGTTAATCTGAGAGGAGGTAAGGAGAGTGTATATGACCAAAATATTCTGTATGAAATTCTCAAGGAACTGTGTATCTATATCCCTGAATAAAGAAATCTTTATCTATATCCACTCCTATATAAAGGAATAATCCAGGCTGAAGAGAAGGCACCATGGTTAAACTTTGCTCTTGCAAAGGACCCAAATTTAGTTCTTAGCATTCACCCCAGGCACCTCACAATTACCTGTGACTTCAGCTCCAGCGGATCTGACATCCTCTTCTGGTCTCTCTGTGGGCACTTACATGCATGTACTCACACATAGACACACATGCATGTACACATTAAAAAATCTTTAAAAAGAATAATCTGAATTAGGCTGTTAGCCTTGGGAAGGTAAGGGCCACCACATTTGCTTAATTCCAGATATATTGATAACATGATCAATAAAAAGTCTAATAGATGAGTACCAAAACGTGATGTTAGGTTGTGTGAGTGTATGTAGGTCACCAGAGTACATTATATACCTAGATGAAATTGAGCAGGAAGTTAATAGTTTATATAAAAACAGGACATCATTGATGAGAAACAAGAAAGGGATACTTGAATATTTTGTAATGGAAAAATTGTGAGCATACCCAAGTGCAATGAACTTGCTTCAAAGTCACACATCTTCGGTTATTGTTAATGCTCAGCTACTCTGTGTCACCTCCTCCTTACCTGCCCCACCCCATGACTCCTAAGTTGTCACTGCACCTGCGAATGTTTCCACAGGTAGCTCTAACATGAATATCTATGAGCCCACGAGCTGGCTCAGCAGGTATCAGCCGCACCATCAAGCCGATGACCTGAGTTCCATACTCAGGATCCACCTGAGGAGTGTCTATTAGAATTTTTTATAGCATATGTATAATGGGGCTCACACAGAGCTCACACCTTGAGATCTGTTACCCCATCTCAAGAATTCCTCAAGACACAGGTTGTTCTCTCACCCCCATTACCCTTGCCTGATTTTTCTTTCCTAAAAAACCCTGGATTTTTTTTTTGGTACTACCCCACAGCGTATTGAGCAAGGCTTTTCTGTTGTATGTGTCCAATAAATGAGTAGTTTTGTCTTTGGTCAGATGCGGCTGTATTTCATTATATATATATATATATATATATATATATATATATATATATATATATATATATATATATATATATATATATATCTTTAAATAGTTCCTAAATTTCCCTCTTGCCATTTCTTATGTTTGTATTCAGAACTTTAAAAGTTAAAAGTAGCTCTTTAGCATGAACTTAGTAGGAAGCGTTTTGAAAAGACAGCGTTAGAAACCAGATACTAGCAGGGCAACTGGAAAAATGACAGTTTTAAATATATAACTTATTTTTACTTTCTGTTCATTGGTGTTTTACCTGTATGTGTCAGAAACCTTCGAACAGGAGACCGGTATGAGCTGCAATGTGGGTCTGGGAACTGAACCTGAGCAGCCAATGCTCTTGACTGCTGAGCCGTCTCTCCAGCCCCACAATTCTAACCGAGTCTGTAATTTAGTGGGTGGTATTATTTAATTGATATTTCCTAGTGTTGATAAATGCACTGTGGCTAGATAACATGTTGGTATTTGAGGATGCTGGGGGTAGTTGTGTGCATGTGTGTAGTCTTAGCCCTCCAAGGTAGAAGCAATTAGATTAGGAGTTCAAGGTTATCTTTGGCTATGTATCAATTTCAGTGCCAGCCTGGATCACATTCCAGCTTGTCTTAATAAAATAAAATTTAGAAAGGAAGATAGCTGGAAACTCTTCTAACAGACTTCCTGAAACATAAATTAAAAAAAAAAAAAAAAAAAAAAAAAAAGGTCTGGAGCGAAGGCATAGCAGTTACTAGCACTGGCTACTCTTGCAGATTGTGCTGGTTTGATTCCCAGCAC